>NC_133272.1:27167529-27473811 GCF_965140265.1 Lepidochelys kempii
CCTAGTCAGTGAAGCCCCGCCCCCTAATCAGGGCCCAGCTTCTCTCCCAGCACAAAGCCCCTCCAAGCCTCTACACATACAGATAATACCAATACAAAAACACACACAAATACCTTCTCCTCCAACAGAACTCCCACTCAAACTCCCCTGTTTACAGCTCTGTTTGCTAGCTCCTGTGCCGCTGCCTGACTGGCTGGTACCTTTATAGGACCCCTAGTCAGTGAAGCCCCGCCCCCTAATCAGGGCTCAGCTTCTCTCCCAGCACAGAGCCCCTCCAAGCCTCTACACATACAGATACTACCAATACAAAACCAAACACACACAAATACCTTCTCCTCCAACAGAACTCCCACTCAAACTCCCCTCTTTACAGCTCTGTTTGCTAGCTGCTGTGCCACTGCAGCTGTCTGTGCCGCTGCCTGACTGGCTGCTACCTTTATAGGACCGCTAATCAGTGAAGCCCCGCCCCCTAATCAGGGCCCAGCTTCTCTCCCATCACAAAGCCCCTCCAAGCCTCTACACATACAGATAATACGAATACAAAAACACACACAAATACCTTCTCCTCCAACAGAACTCCCACTCAAACTGCCCTGTTTACAGCTCTGTTTGCTAGCTCCTGTGCCGCTGCCTGACTGGCTGCTACCTTTATAGGACCCCTAGTCAGTGAAGCCCCGCCCCCTAATCAGGGCTCAGCTTCTCTCGCAGCACCTAGCCCCTCCAAGCCTCTACACATACAGATAATACCAATACAAAAACACACACAAATACCTTCTCCTCCAACAGAACTCGCACTCAAACTCCCCTGTTTACAGCTCTGTTTGCTAGCTCCTGTGCCGCTGCCTGACTGGCTCCTACCTTTATAGGACCCCTAGTCAGTGAAGCCCCGCCCCCTAAGAAGGGCTCAGCTTCTCTCACAGCACCTAGCCCCTCCAAGCCTCTACACATACAGATAATACCAATACAAAAACACACACAAATACCTTCTCCTCCAACAGAACTCCCACTCAAACGCCCCTGTTCACAGCTCTGTTTGCTAGCTCCTGTGCCACTGCAGCTGTCTGTTCCGCTGCCTGACTGGCTGCTACCTTTATAGGACCCCTAGTCAGTGAAGCCCCGCCCCCTAATCAGGGTTCAGCTTCTCTCCCAGCACAAAGCCTCTCCAAGCCTCTACACATACAGATACTACCAATACAAAACCAAACACACACAAATACGTTCTCCTCCAACAGAACTCCCACTCAAACTCCCCTGCTTACAGCTCTGTTTGCTAGCTCCTGTGCCGCTGTCTGACTGGCTCCTACCTTTATAGGACCCCTAGTCAGTGAAGCCCCGCCCCCTGATCAGGGCTCAGCTTCTCTCCCAGCACAAAGCCCCTCCAAGCCTCTACATATACAGATACTACCAATACAAAAAAACACACAAATACCTTCTCCTCCAACAGAACTCCCACTCAAACTCCCCTCTTTACAGCTCTGTTTGCTAGCTCCTGTGCCACTGCAGCTGTCTGTGCCGCTGCCTGACTGGCTGCTCCCTTTATAGGACACCTAGTCAGTGAAGCCCCGCCCCCTAATCAGGGCCCAGCTTCTCTCCCAGCACAAAGCCCCTCCAAGCCTCTACACATACAGATAATACCAATACAAAAACACACACAAATACCTTCTCCTCCAACAGAACTCCCACTCAAACTCCCCTGTTCACAGCTCTGTTTGCTAGCTCCTGTGCCGCTGCCTGACTGGCTGCTACCTTTATAGGACCCCTCGTCAGTGAAGCCCCGCCCCCTAATCAGGGCTCAGCTTCTCTCGCAGCACCTAGCCCCTCCAAGCCTCTACGCATACAGATACTACCAATACAAAAACACACACAAATACCTTCTCCTCCAACAGAACTCCCACTCAAACTCCCCTGTTCACAGCTCTGTTTGCTAGCTCCTGTGCCGCTGCCTGACTGGCTGCTACCTTTATAGGACCCCTAGTCAGTGAAGCCCCGCCCCCTAAGAAGGGCTCAGCTTCTCTCCCAGCACAAAGGCCCTCCAAGCCTCTACACATACAGATAATACCAATACAAAAACACACACAAATACGTTCTCCTCCAACAGAACTCCCACTCAAACTCCCCTGTTTACAGGTCTGTTTGCTAGCTCCTGTGCCGCTGCCTGACTGGCTGCTACCTTTATAGGACCCCTAGTCAGTGAAGCCCCGCCCCCTAATCAGGGCTCAGCTTCTCTCCCAGCACAAAGCCCCTTCAAGCCTCTACACATACAGATACTACCAATACAAAACGAAACACACACAAATACCTTCTCCTCCAACAGAACTCCCACTCAAACTCCCCTCTTTACAGGTCTGTTTGCTAGCTCCTGTGCCGCTGCAGCTGTCTGTTCCGCTGCCTGACTGGCTGCTACCTTTATAGGACCCCTAGTCAGTGAAGCCCCTCCCCCTAATCAGGGTTCAGCTTCTCTCCAAGCACAAAGCCCCGCCAAACCCCTTCACATACAGATACTACCAATAAAAAACCAAACACACATAAATACCTTCTCCTCCAACAGAACTCCCACTCAAACTCCCCTGCTTACAGCTCTGTTTGCTAGCTCCTGTGCCACTGTCTGACTGGCTCCTACCTTTATAGGACCCCTAGTCAGTGAAGCCCCGCCCCCTGATCAGGGCTCAGGTTCTCTCCCAGCACAAAGCCCCTCCAAGCCTCTACATATACAGATACTACCAATACAAAAAAATACACAAATACCTTCTCCTCCAACAGAACTCCCACTCAAACTCCCCTGTTTACAGCTCTGTTTGCTAGCTCCTGTGCCGCTGCCTGACTGGCTGCTACCGTTATAGGACCCCTAGTCAGTGAAGCCCCGCCCCCTAATCAGGGCTCAGCTTCTCTCGCAGCACCTAGCCCCTCCAAGCCTCTACACATACAGATACTACCAATACAAAAACACACACAAATACCTTCTCCTCCAACAGAACTCGCACTCAAACTCCCCTGTTTACAACTCTGTTTGCTAGCTCCTGTGCCGCTGCAGCTGTCTGTGCCACTGCCTGACTGGCTGCTCCCTTTATAGGACACCTAGTCAGTGAAGCCCCGCCCCCTAATCAGGGCCCAGCTTCTCTCCCAGCACAAAGCCCCTCCAAGCCTCTACACATACAGATACTACCAATACAAAAAAACACACAAATACCTTCTCCTCCAAAAGAACTCCCACTCAAACTCCCCTGCTTACAGCTCTGTTTGCTATCTCCTGTGCCGCTGCCTGACTGGCTCCTACCTTTATAGGACCCCTACTCAGTGAAGCCCCGCCAATAATCAGGGCTCAGCTTCTCTCACAGCACCTAGCCCCTCCAAGCCTCTACACATACAGATAATACCAATACAAAACCAAACACACACAAATACGTTCTCCTCCAACAGAACTCCCACTCAAACTCCCCTGTTTACAGCTCTGTTTGCTAGCTCCTGTGCCGCTGCCTGACTGGCAGCTAGCTTTATAGGACCCCTAGTCAGTGAAGCCCCGCCCCCTAATCAGGGCTCAGCTTCTCTCCCAGCACAAAGCCCCTCCAAGCCTCTACACATACAGATACTACCAATACAAAAAAACACACAAATACCTTCTCCTCCAAAAGAACTCCCACTCAAACTCCCCTGCTTACAGCTCTGTTTGCTAGCTCCTGTGCCGCTTCCTGACTGGCTCCTACCTTTATAGGACCCCTAGTCAGTGAAGCCCCGCCCCCTAATCAGGGCTCAGCTTCTCTCGCAGCACCTAGCCCCTCCAAGCCTCTACACATACAGATAATACCAATACAAAAACACACACAAATACGTTCTCCTCCAACAGAACTCCCACTCAAACTCCCCTCTTTACAGCTCTGTTTGCTAGCTCCTGTGCCGCTGCCTGACTGGCTGCTAGCTTTATAGGACCCCTAGTCAGTGAAGCCCCGCCCCCTAATCAGGGCTCAGCTTCTCTCCCAGCACAAAGCCCCTTCAAACCTCTACACATACAGGTACTACCAATACAAAAACACACACAAATACCTTCTCCTCCAACAGAACTCCCACTCAAACTCCCCTCTTTACAGCTCTGTTTGCTAGCTCCTGTGCCGCTGCAGCTGTCTGTTCCGCTGCCTGACTGGCTGCTACCTTTATAGGACCCCTAGTCAGTGAAGCCCCGCCCCCTAATCAGGGTTCAGCTTCTCTCCCAGCACAAAGCCCCTCCAAGCCTCTACATATACAGATACTACCAATACAAAAAAACACACAAATACCTTCTCCTCCAACAGAACTCCCACTCAAACTCCCCTGCTTACAGCTCTGTTTGCTAGCTCCTGTGCCGCTGCCTGATTGGCTGCTCCCTTTCTAGGACCCCTAATCAGTGAAGCCCCGCCCCCTAATCAGGGCCCAGCTTCTCTCCCATCACAAAGCCCCTCCAAGCCTCTACACCTACAGATAATACCAATACAAAAACACACACAAATACCTTCTCCTCCAAAAGAACTCCCACTCAAACTCCCCTGCTTACAGCTCTGTTTGCTAGCTCCTGTGCCGCTGCAGCTGTCTGTGCCGCTGCCTGACTGGCTGCTCCCTTTATAGGACACCTAGTCATTGAAGCCCCGGCCCCTAATCAGGGCTCAGCTTCTCTCGCAGCACCTAGCCCCTCCAAGCCTCTACACATACAGATACTACGAATTCAAAAACACACACAAATACCTTCTCCTCCAACAGAACTCCCACTCAAACTCCCCTGTTCACAGCTCTGTTTGCTAGCTCCTGTGCCGCTGCCTGACTGGCTGCTACCTTTATAGGACCCCTAGTCACTGAAGCCCCGCCCCTAATCAGGGCTCAGCTTCTCTCAAAGCACCTAGCCCCTCCAAGCCTCTACACATACAGATAATACCAATACAAAAACACACACAAATACCTTCTCCTCCAACAGAACTCCCACTCAAATGCCCCTGTTCACAGCTCTGTTTGCTAGCTCCTGTGCCACTGCAGCTGTCTGTTCCGCTGCCTGACTGGCTGCTACCTTTATAGGACCCCTAGTCAGTGAAGCCCCGCCCCCTAATCAGGGCTCAGCTTCTCTCCCAGCACAAAGCCTCTCCAAGCCTCTACACATACAGATACTACCAATAAAAAACCAAACACACACAAATACCATCTCCTCCAACAGAAATCCCACTCAAACTCCCCTGTTTACAGCTCTGTTTGCTAGCTCCTGTGCCGCTGCCTGACTGGCAGCTAGCTTTATAGGACCCCTAGTCAGTGAAGCCCCGCCCCCTAATCAGGGCTCAGCTTCTCTCCCAGCACAAAGCCCCTCCAAGCCTCTACACATACAGATACTACCAATACAAAAAAACACACAAATACCTTCTCCTCCAAAAGAACTCCCACTCAAACTCCCCTGCTTACAGCTCTGTTTGCTAGCTCCTGCGCCGCTGCCTGACTGGCTCCTACCTTTATAGGACCCCTAGTCAGTGAAGCCCCGCCCCCTAATCAGGGCTCAGCTTCTCTCGCAGCACCTAGCCCCTCCAAGCCTCTACACATACAGATACTACCAATACAAAAACACACACAAATACCTTCTCCTCCAACAGAACTCCCACTCAAACTCCCCTCTTTACAGCTCTGTTTGCTAGCTCCTGTGCCACTGCAGCTGTCTGTGCCGCTGCCTGACTGGCTGCTCCCTTTCTAGGACCCCTAATCAGTGAAGCCCCGCCCCCTAATCAGGGCCCAGCTTCTCTCCCAGCACAAAGCCCCTCCAAGCCTCTACACATACAGATAATACCAATACAAAAGCACACACAAATACGTTCTCCTCCAACAGAACTCCCACTCAAACTCCCCTGTTTACAGGTCTGTTTGCTGGCTCCTGTGCCACTGCCTGACTGGCTGCTACCTTTATAGGACCCCTAGTCAGTGAAGCCCCGCCCCCTAATCAGGGCTCAGCTTCTCTCGCAGCACCTAGCCCCCCAAGCCTCTACACATACAGATACTACCAATACAAAAACACACACAAATACCTTCTCCTCCAACAGAACTCCCACTCAAACTCCCCTGTTCACAGCTCTGTTTGCTAGCTCCTGTGCCGCTGCCTGACTGGCTGCTACCTTTATAGGACCCCTAGTCACTGAAGCCCCGCCCCCTGATCAGGGCTCAGCTTCTCTCCCAGCACAAAGCCCCTCCAAGCCTCTACATATACAGATACTACCAATACAAAAAAACACACAAATACCTTCTCCTCCAACAGAACTCCCACTCAAACTCCCCTCTTTACAGCTCTGTTTGCTAGCTCCTGTGCCACTGCAGCTGTCTGTGCCGCTGCCTGACTGGCTGCTCCCTTTATAGGACCCCTAATCAGTGAAGCCCCGCCCCCTAATCAGGGCCCAGCTTCTCTCCCATCACAAAGCCCCTCCAAGCCTCAACACATACAGATAATACCAATACAAAAACACACACAAATACCTTCTCCTCCAAAAGAACTCCCACTCAAACCCCCCTGTTTACAGCTCAGTTTGCTAGCTCCTGTGCCGCTGCAGCTGTCTGTGCCGCTGCCTGACTGGCTGCTCCCTTTATAGGACACCTAGTCAGTGAAGCCCCGCCCCCTAATCAGGGCCCAGCTTCTCTCCCAGCACAAAGCCCCTCCAAGCCTCTACACATACAGATAATACCAATACAAAAACACACACAAATACCTTCTCCTCCAACAGAACTCCCACTCAAACTCCCCTGTTTACAGCTCTGTTTGCTAGCTCCTGTGCCGCTGCCTGACTGGCTGGTACCTTTATAGGACCCCTAGTCAGTGAAGCCCCGCCCCCTAATCAGGGCTCAGCTTCTCTCCCAGCACAGAGCCCCTCCAAGCCTCTACACATACAGATACTACCAATACAAAACCAAACACACACAAATACCTTCTCCTCCAACAGAACTCCCACTCAAACTCCCCTCTTTACAGCTCTGTTTGCTAGCTGCTGTGCCACTGCAGCTGTCTGTGCCGCTGCCTGACTGGCTGCTACCTTTATAGGACCGCTAATCAGTGAAGCCCCGCCCCCTAATCAGGGCCCAGCTTCTCTCCCATCACAAAGCCCCTCCAAGCCTCTACACATACAGATAATACGAATACAAAAACACACACAAATACCTTCTCCTCCAACAGAACTCCCACTCAAACTCCCCTGTTTACAGCTCTGTTTGCTAGCTCCTGTGCCGCTGCCTGACTGGCTGCTACCTTTATAGGACCCCTAGTCAGTGAAGCCCCGCCCCCTAATCAGGGCTCAGCTTCTCTCGCAGCACCTAGCCCCTCCAAGCCTCTACACATACAGATAATACCAATACAAAAACACACACAAATACCTTCTCCTCCAACAGAACTCGCACTCAAACTCCCCTGTTTACAGCTCTGTTTGCTAGCTCCTGTGCCGCTGCCTGACTGGCTCCTACCTTTATAGGACCCCTAGTCAGTGAAGCCCCGCCCCCTAAGAAGGGCTCAGCTTCTCTCACAGCACCTAGCCCCTCCAAGCCTCTACACATACAGATAATACCAATACAAAAACACACACAAATACCTTCTCCTCCAACAGAACTCCCACTCAAACGCCCCTGTTCACAGCTCTGTTTGCTAGCTCCTGTGCCACTGCAGCTGTCTGTTCCGCTGCCTGACTGGCTGCTACCTTTATAGGACCCCTAGTCAGTGAAGCCCCGCCCCCTAATCAGGGTTCAGCTTCTCTCCCAGCACAAAGCCCCTCCAAGCCTCTACATATACAGATACTACCAATACAAAAAAACACACAAATACCTTCTCCTCCAACAGAACTCCCACTCAAACTCCCCTGCTTACAGCTCTGTTTGCTAGCTCCTGTGCCGCTGTCTGACTGGCTCCTACCTTTATAGGACCCCTAGTCAGTGAAGCCCCGCCCCCTGATCAGGGCTCAGCTTCTCTCCCAGCACAAAGCCCCTCCAAGCCTCTACATATACAGATACTACCAATACAAAAAAACACACAAATACCTTCTCCTCCAACAGAACTCCCACTCAAACTCCCCTCTTTACAGCTCTGTTTGCTAGCTCCTGTGCCACTGCAGCTGTCTGTGCCGCTGCCTGACTGGCTGCTCCCTTTATAGGACACCTAGTCAGTGAAGCCCCGCCCCCTAATCAGGGCCCAGCTTCTCTCCCAGCACAAAGCCCCGCCAAACCCCTTCACATACAGATACTACCAATAAAAAACCAAACACACATAAATACCTTCTCCTCCAACAGAACTCCCACTCAAACTCCCCTGCTTACAGCTCTGTTTGCTAGCTCCTGTGCCACTGTCTGACTGGCTCCTACCTTTATAGGACCCCTAGTCAGTGAAGCCCCGCCCCCTGATCAGGGCTCAGGTTCTCTCCCAGCACAAAGCCCCTCCAAGCCTCTACATATACAGATACTACCAATACAAAAAAATACACAAATACCTTCTCCTCCAACAGAACTCCCACTCAAACTCCCCTGTTTACAGCTCTGTTTGCTAGCTCCTGTGCCGCTGCCTGACTGGCTGCTACCGTTATAGGACCCCTAGTCAGTGAAGCCCCGCCCCCTAATCAGGGCTCAGCTTCTCTCGCAGCACCTAGCCCCTCCAAGCCTCTACACATACAGATACTACCAATACAAAAACACACACAAATACCTTCTCCTCCAACAGAACTCGCACTCAAACTCCCCTGTTTACAACTCTGTTTGCTAGCTCCTGTGCCGCTGCAGCTGTCTGTGCCACTGCCTGACTGGCTGCTCCCTTTATAGGACACCTAGTCAGTGAAGCCCCGCCCCCTAATCAGGGCCCAGCTTCTCTCCCAGCACAAAGCCCCTCCAAGCCTCTACACATACAGATACTACCAATACAAAAAAACACACAAATACCTTCTCCTCCAAAAGAACTCCCACTCAAACTCCCCTGCTTACAGCTCTGTTTGCTAGCTCCTGTGCCGCTGCCTGACTGGCTCCTACCTTTATAGGACCCCTAGTCAGTGAAGCCCCGCCAATAATCAGGGCTCAGCTTCTCTCACAGCACCTAGCCCCTCCAAGCCTCTACACATACAGATAATACCAATACAAAACCAAACACACACAAATACGTTCTCCTCCAACAGAACTCCCACTCAAACTCCCCTGTTTACAGCTCTGTTTGCTAGCTCCTGTGCCGCTGCCTGACTGGCAGCTAGCTTTATAGGACCCCTAGTCAGTGAAGCCCCGCCCCCTAATCAGGGCTCAGCTTCTCTCCCAGCACAAAGCCCCTCCAAGCCTCTACACATACAGATACTACCAATACAAAAAAACACACAAATACCTTCTCCTCCAAAAGAACTCCCACTCAAACTCCCCTGCTTACAGCTCTGTTTGCTAGCTCCTGTGCCGCTTCCTGACTGGCTCCTACCTTTATAGGACCCCTAGTCAGTGAAGCCCCGCCCCCTAATCAGGGCTCAGCTTCTCTCGCAGCACCTAGCCCCTCCAAGCCTCTACACATACAGATAATACCAATACAAAAACACACACAAATACGTTCTCCTCCAACAGAACTCCCACTCAAACTCCCCTCTTTACAGCTCTGTTTGCTAGCTCCTGTGCCACTGCAGCTGTCTGTGCCGCTGCCTGACTGGCTGCTCCCTTTCTAGGACCCCTAATCAGTGAAGCCCCGCCCCCTAATCAGGGCCCAGCTTCTCTCCCAGCACAAAGCCCCTCCAAGCCTCTACATATACAGATACTACCAATACAAAAAAATACACAAATACCTTCTCCTCCAACAGAACTCCCACTCAAACTCCCCTGTTTACAGCTCTGTTTGCTAGCTCCTGTGCCGCTGCAGCTGTCTGTGCCGCTGCCTGACTGGCTGCTACCTTTATAGGACCCCTAGTCAGTGAAGCCCCGCCAATAATCAGGGCTCAGCTTCTCTCACAGCACCTAGCCCCTCCAAGCCTCTACACATACAGATAATACCAATACAAAACCAAACACACACAAATACGTTCTCCTCCAACAGAACTCCCACTCAAACTCCCCTGTTTACAGCTCTGTTTGCTAGCTCCTGTGCCGCTGCCTGACTGGCAGCTAGCTTTATAGGACCCCTAGTCAGTGAAGCCCCGCCCCCTAATCAGGGCTCAGCTTCTCTCCCAGCACAAAGCCCCTCCAAGCCTCTACACATACAGATACTACCAATACAAAAAAACACACAAATACCTTCTCCTCCAAAAGAACTCCCACTCAAACTCCCCTGCTTACAGCTCTGTTTGCTAGCTCCTGTGCCGCTTCCTGACTGGCTCCTACCTTTATAGGACCCCTAGTCAGTGAAGCCCCGCCCCCTAATCAGGGCTCAGCTTCTCTCGCAGCACCTAGCCCCTCCAAGCCTCTACACATACAGATAATACCAATACAAAAACACACACAAATACGTTCTCCTCCAACAGAACTCCCACTCAAACTCCCCTCTTTACAGCTCTGTTTGCTAGCTCCTGTGCCGCTGCCTGACTGGCTGCTAGCTTTATAGGACCCCTAGTCAGTGAAGCCCCGCCCCCTAATCAGGGCTCAGCTTCTCTCCCAGCACAAAGCCCCTTCAAACCTCTACACATACAGGTACTACCAATACAAAAACACACACAAATACCTTCTCCTCCAACAGAACTCCCACTCAAACTCCCCTCTTTACAGCTCTGTTTGCTAGCTCCTGTGCCGCTGCAGCTGTCTGTTCCGCTGCCTGACTGGCTGCTACCTTTATAGGACCCCTAGTCAGTGAAGCCCCGCCCCCTAATCAGGGTTCAGCTTCTCTCCCAGCACAAAGCCCCTCCAAGCCTCTACATATACAGATACTACCAATACAAAAAAACACACAAATACCTTCTCCTCCAACAGAACTCCCACTCAAACTCCCCTGCTTACAGCTCTGTTTGCTAGCTCCTGTGCCGCTGCCTGATTGGCTGCTCCCTTTCTAGGACCCCTAATCAGTGAAGCCCCGCCCCCTAATCAGGGCCCAGCTTCTCTCCCATCACAAAGCCCCTCCAAGCCTCTACACCTACAGATAATACCAATACAAAAACACACACAAATACCTTCTCCTCCAAAAGAACTCCCACTCAAACTCCCCTGCTTACAGCTCTGTTTGCTAGCTCCTGTGCCGCTGCAGCTGTCTGTGCCGCTGCCTGACTGGCTGCTCCCTTTATAGGACACCTAGTCATTGAAGCCCCGGCCCCTAATCAGGGCTCAGCTTCTCTCGCAGCACCTAGCCCCTCCAAGCCTCTACACATACAGATACTACGAATTCAAAAACACACACAAATACCTTCTCCTCCAACAGAACTCCCACTCAAACTCCCCTGTTCACAGCTCTGTTTGCTAGCTCCTGTGCCGCTGCCTGACTGGCTGCTACCTTTATAGGACCCCTAGTCACTGAAGCCCCGCCCCTAATCAGGGCTCAGCTTCTCTCAAAGCACCTAGCCCCTCCAAGCCTCTACACATACAGATAATACCAATACAAAAACACACACAAATACCTTCTCCTCCAACAGAACTCCCACTCAAATGCCCCTGTTCACAGCTCTGTTTGCTAGCTCCTGTGCCACTGCAGCTGTCTGTTCCGCTGCCTGACTGGCTGCTACCTTTATAGGACCCCTAGTCAGTGAAGCCCCGCCCCCTAATCAGGGCTCAGCTTCTCTCCCAGCACAAAGCCTCTCCAAGCCTCTACACATACAGATACTACCAATAAAAAACCAAACACACACAAATACCATCTCCTCCAACAGAAATCCCACTCAAACTCCCCTGTTTACAGCTCTGTTTGCTAGCTCCTGTGCCGCTGCCTGACTGGCAGCTAGCTTTATAGGACCCCTAGTCAGTGAAGCCCCGCCCCCTAATCAGGGCTCAGCTTCTCTCACAGCACCTAGCCCCTCCAAGCCTCTACACATACAGATAATACCAATACAAAACCAAACACACACAAATACGTTCTCCTCCAACAGAACTCCCACTCAAACTCCCCTGTTTACAGCTCTGTTTGCTAGCTCCTGTGCCGCTGCCTGACTGGCAGCTAGCTTTATAGGACCCCTAGTCAGTGAAGCCCCGCCCCCTAATCAGGGCTCAGCTTCTCTCCCAGCACAAAGCCCCTCCAAGCCTCTACACATACAGATACTACCAATACAAAAAAACACACAAATACCTTCTCCTCCAAAAGAACTCCCACTCAAACTCCCCTGCTTACAGCTCTGTTTGCTAGCTCCTGTGCCGCTTCCTGACTGGCTCCTACCTTTATAGGACCCCTAGTCAGTGAAGCCCCGCCCCCTAATCAGGGCTCAGCTTCTCTCGCAGCACCTAGCCCCTCCAAGCCTCTACACATACAGATAATACCAATACAAAAACACACACAAATACGTTCTCCTCCAACAGAACTCCCACTCAAACTCCCCTGTTTACAGCTCTGTTTGCTAGCTCCTGTGCCGCTGCCTGACTGGCTGCTAGCTTTATAGGACCCCTAGTCAGTGAAGCCCCGCCCCCTAATCAGGGCTCAGCTTCTCTCCCAGCACAAAGCCCCTTCAAACCTCTACACATACAGGTACTACCAATACAAAAACACACACAAATACCTTCTCCTCCAACAGAACTCCCACTCAAACTCCCCTCTTTACAGCTCTGTTTGCTAGCTCCTGTGCCGCTGCAGCTGTCTGTTCCGCTGCCTGACTGGCTGCTACCTTTATAGGACCCCTAGTCAGTGAAGCCCCGCCCCCTAATCAGGGTTCAGCTTCTCTCCCAGCACAAAGCCCCTCCAAGCCTCTACACATACAGATACTACCAATACAAAAAAACACACAAATACCTTCTCCTCCAAAAGAACTCCCACTCAAACTCCCCTGCTTACAGCTCTGTTTGCTAGCTCCTGTGCCGCTTCCTGACTGGCTCCTACCTTTATAGGACCCCTAGTCAGTGAAGCCCCGCCCCTAATCAGGGCTCAGCTTCTCTCGCAGCACCTAGCCCCTCCAAGCCTCTACACATACAGATAATACCAATACAAAAACACACACAAATACGTTCTCCTCCAACAGAACTCCCACTCAAACTCCCCTCTTTACAGCTCTGTTTGCTAGCTCCTGTGCCACTGCAGCTGTCTGTGCCGCTGCCTGACTGGCTGCTCCCTTTCTAGGACCCCTAATCAGTGAAGCCCCGCCCCCTAATCAGGGCCCAGCTTCTCTCCCAGCACAAAGCCCCTCCAAGCCTCTACATATACAGATACTACCAATACAAAAAAATACACAAATACCTTCTCCTCCAACAGAACTCCCACTCAAACTCCCCTGTTTACAGCTCTGTTTGCTAGCTCCTGTGCCGCTGCAGCTGTCTGTGCCGCTGCCTGACTGGCTGCTACCTTTATAGGACCCCTAGTCAGTGAAGCCCCGCCAATAATCAGGGCTCAGCTTCTCTCACAGCACCTAGCCCCTCCAAGCCTCTACACATACAGATAATACCAATACAAAACCAAACACACACAAATACGTTCTCCTCCAACAGAACTCCCACTCAAACTCCCCTGTTTACAGCTCTGTTTGCTAGCTCCTGTGCCGCTGCCTGACTGGCAGCTAGCTTTATAGGACCCCTAGTCAGTGAAGCCCCGCCCCCTAATCAGGGCTCAGCTTCTCTCCCAGCACAAAGCCCCTCCAAGCCTCTACACATACAGATACTACCAATACAAAAAAACACACAAATACCTTCTCCTCCAAAAGAACTCCCACTCAAACTCCCCTGCTTACAGCTCTGTTTGCTAGCTCCTGTGCCGCTTCCTGACTGGCTCCTACCTTTATAGGACCCCTAGTCAGTGAAGCCCCGCCCCCTAATCAGGGCTCAGCTTCTCTCGCAGCACCTAGCCCCTCCAAGCCTCTACACATACAGATAATACCAATACAAAAACACACACAAATACGTTCTCCTCCAACAGAACTCCCACTCAAACTCCCCTCTTTACAGCTCTGTTTGCTAGCTCCTGTGCCGCTGCCTGACTGGCTGCTAGCTTTATAGGACCCCTAGTCAGTGAAGCCCCGCCCCCTAATCAGGGCTCAGCTTCTCTCCCAGCACAAAGCCCCTTCAAACCTCTACACATACAGGTACTACCAATACAAAAACACACACAAATACCTTCTCCTCCAACAGAACTCCCACTCAAACTCCCCTCTTTACAGCTCTGTTTGCTAGCTCCTGTGCCGCTGCAGCTGTCTGTTCCGCTGCCTGACTGGCTGCTACCTTTATAGGACCCCTAGTCAGTGAAGCCCCGCCCCCTAATCAGGGTTCAGCTTCTCTCCCAGCACAAAGCCCCTCCAAGCCTCTACATATACAGATACTACCAATACAAAAAAACACACAAATACCTTCTCCTCCAACAGAACTCCCACTCAAACTCCCCTGCTTACAGCTCTGTTTGCTAGCTCCTGTGCCGCTGCCTGATTGGCTGCTCCCTTTCTAGGACCCCTAATCAGTGAAGCCCCGCCCCCTAATCAGGGCCCAGCTTCTCTCCCATCACAAAGCCCCTCCAAGCCTCTACACCTACAGATAATACCAATACAAAAACACACACAAATACCTTCTCCTCCAAAAGAACTCCCACTCAAACTCCCCTGCTTACAGCTCTGTTTGCTAGCTCCTGTGCCGCTGCAGCTGTCTGTGCCGCTGCCTGACTGGCTGCTCCCTTTATAGGACACCTAGTCATTGAAGCCCCGGCCCCTAATCAGGGCTCAGCTTCTCTCGCAGCACCTAGCCCCTCCAAGCCTCTACACATACAGATACTACGAATTCAAAAACACACACAAATACCTTCTCCTCCAACAGAACTCCCACTCAAACTCCCCTGTTCACAGCTCTGTTTGCTAGCTCCTGTGCCGCTGCCTGACTGGCTGCTACCTTTATAGGACCCCTAGTCACTGAAGCCCCGCCCCTAATCAGGGCTCAGCTTCTCTCAAAGCACCTAGCCCCTCCAAGCCTCTACACATACAGATAATACCAATACAAAAACACACACAAATACCTTCTCCTCCAACAGAACTCCCACTCAAATGCCCCTGTTCACAGCTCTGTTTGCTAGCTCCTGTGCCACTGCAGCTGTCTGTTCCGCTGCCTGACTGGCTGCTACCTTTATAGGACCCCTAGTCAGTGAAGCCCCGCCCCCTAATCAGGGCTCAGCTTCTCTCCCAGCACAAAGCCTCTCCAAGCCTCTACACATACAGATACTACCAATAAAAAACCAAACACACACAAATACCATCTCCTCCAACAGAAATCCCACTCAAACTCCCCTGTTTACAGCTCTGTTTGCTAGCTCCTGTGCCGCTGCCTGACTGGCAGCTAGCTTTATAGGACCCCTAGTCAGTGAAGCCCCGCCCCCTAATCAGGGCTCAGCTTCTCTCACAGCACCTAGCCCCTCCAAGCCTCTACACATACAGATAATACCAATACAAAACCAAACACACACAAATACGTTCTCCTCCAACAGAACTCCCACTCAAACTCCCCTGTTTACAGCTCTGTTTGCTAGCTCCTGTGCCGCTGCCTGACTGGCAGCTAGCTTTATAGGACCCCTAGTCAGTGAAGCCCCGCCCCCTAATCAGGGCTCAGCTTCTCTCCCAGCACAAAGCCCCTCCAAGCCTCTACACATACAGATACTACCAATACAAAAAAACACACAAATACCTTCTCCTCCAAAAGAACTCCCACTCAAACTCCCCTGCTTACAGCTCTGTTTGCTAGCTCCTGTGCCGCTTCCTGACTGGCTCCTACCTTTATAGGACCCCTAGTCAGTGAAGCCCCGCCCCCTAATCAGGGCTCAGCTTCTCTCGCAGCACCTAGCCCCTCCAAGCCTCTACACATACAGATAATACCAATACAAAAACACACACAAATACGTTCTCCTCCAACAGAACTCCCACTCAAACTCCCCTGTTTACAGCTCTGTTTGCTAGCTCCTGTGCCGCTGCCTGACTGGCTGCTAGCTTTATAGGACCCCTAGTCAGTGAAGCCCCGCCCCCTAATCAGGGCTCAGCTTCTCTCCCAGCACAAAGCCCCTTCAAACCTCTACACATACAGGTACTACCAATACAAAAACACACACAAATACCTTCTCCTCCAACAGAACTCCCACTCAAACTCCCCTCTTTACAGCTCTGTTTGCTAGCTCCTGTGCCGCTGCAGCTGTCTGTTCCGCTGCCTGACTGGCTGCTACCTTTATAGGACCCCTAGTCAGTGAAGCCCCGCCCCCTAATCAGGGTTCAGCTTCTCTCCCAGCACAAAGCCCCTCCAAGCCTCTACATATACAGATACTACCAATACAAAAAAACACACAAATACCTTCTCCTCCAACAGAACTCCCACTCAAACTCCCCTGCTTACAGCTCTGTTTGCTAGCTCCTGTGCCGCTGCCTGATTGGCTGCTCCCTTTCTAGGACCCCTAATCAGTGAAGCCCCGCCCCCTAATCAGGGCCCAGCTTCTCTCCCATCACAAAGCCCCTCCAAGCCTCTACACCTACAGATAATACCAATACAAAAACACACACAAATACCTTCTCCTCCAAAAGAACTCCCACTCAAACTCCCCTGCTTACAGCTCTGTTTGCTAGCTCCTGTGCCGCTGCAGCTGTCTGTGCCGCTGCCTGACTGGCTGCTCCCTTTATAGGACACCTAGTCATTGAAGCCCCGGCCCCTAATCAGGGCTCAGCTTCTCTCGCAGCACCTAGCCCCTCCAAGCCTCTACACATACAGATACTACGAATTCAAAAACACACACAAATACCTTCTCCTCCAACAGAACTCCCACTCAAACTCCCCTGTTCACAGCTCTGTTTGCTAGCTCCTGTGCCGCTGCCTGACTGGCTGCTACCTTTATAGGACCCCTAGTCACTGAAGCCCCGCCCCTAATCAGGGCTCAGCTTCCCTCAAAGCACCTAGCCCCTCCAAGCCTCTACACATACAGATAATACCAATACAAAAACACACACAAATACCTTCTCCTCCAACAGAACTCCCACTCAAATGCCCCTGTTCACAGCTCTGTTTGCTAGCTCCTGTGCCACTGCAGCTGTCTGTTCCGCTGCCTGACTGGCTGCTACCTTTATAGGACCCCTAGTCAGTGAAGCCCCGCCCCCTAATCAGGGCTCAGCTTCTCTCCCAGCACAAAGCCTCTCCAAGCCTCTACACATACAGATACTACCAATAAAAAACCAAACACACACAAATACCATCTCCTCCAACAGAAATCCCACTCAAACTCCCCTGTTTACAGCTCTGTTTGCTAGCTCCTGTGCCGCTGCCTGACTGGCAGCTAGCTTTATAGGACCCCTAGTCAGTGAAGCCCCGCCCCCTAATCAGGGCTCAGCTTCTCTCCCAGCACAAAGCCCCTCCAAGCCTCTACACATACAGATACTACCAATACAAAAAAACACACAAATACCTTCTCCTCCAAAAGAACTCCCACTCAAACTCCCCTGCTTACAGCTCTGTTTGCTAGCTCCTGCGCCGCTGCCTGACTGGCTCCTACCTTTATAGGACCCCTAGTCAGTGAAGCCCCGCCCCCTAATCAGGGCTCAGCTTCTCTCGCAGCACCTAGCCCCTCCAAGCCTCTACACATACAGATACTACCAATACAAAAACACACACAAATACCTTCTCCTCCAACAGAACTCCCACTCAAACTCCCCTGTTCACAGCTCTGTTTGCTAGCTCCTGTGCCGCTGCCTGACTGGCTGCTACCTTTATAGGACCCCTAGTCAGTGAAGCCCCGCCCCCTAATCAGGGCTCAGCTTCTCTCGCAGCACCTAGCCACTCCAAGCCTCTACACATACAGATAATACCAATACAAAAACACACACAAATACCTTCTCCTCCTACAGAACTCCCACTCAAACTCCCCTCTTTACAGCTCTGTTTGCTAGCTCCTGTGCCACTGCAGCTGTCTGTGCCGCTGCCTGACTGGCTGCTCCCTTTCTAGGACCCCTAATCAGTGAAGCCCCGCCCCCTAATCAGGGCCCAGCTTCTCTCGCAGCACAAAGCCCCTCCAAGCCTCAACACATACAGATAATACCAATACAAAAACACACACAAATACCTTCTCCTCCAAAAGAACTCCCACTCAAACCCCCCTGTTTACAGCTCAGTTTGCTAGCTCCTGTGCCGCTGCAGCTGTCTGTGCCGCTGCCTGACTGGCTGCTCCCTTTATAGGACACCTAGTCAGTGAAGCCCCGCCCCCTAATCAGGGCCCAGCTTCTCTCCCAGCACAAAGCCCCTCCAAGCCTCTACACATACAGATAATACCAATACAAAAACACACACAAATACCTTCTCCTCCAACAGAACTCCCACTCAAACTCCCCTGTTTACAGCTCTGTTTGCTAGCTCCTGTGCCGCTGCCTGACTGGCTGGTACCTTTATAGGACCCCTAGTCAGTGAAGCCCCGCCCCCTAATCAGGGCTCAGCTTCTCTCCCAGCACAGAGCCCCTCCAAGCCTCTACACATACAGATACTACCAATACAAAACCAAACACACACAAATACCTTCTCCTCCAACAGAACTCCCACTCAAACTCCCCTCTTTACAGCTCTGTTTGCTAGCTGCTGTGCCACTGCAGCTGTCTGTGCCGCTGCCTGACTGGCTGCTACCTTTATAGGACCGCTAATCAGGGAAGCATCGCCCCCTAATCAGGGCTCAGATTCTCTCCCAGCACAAAGCCTCAACTCATACAGATACTACCAATACAAAACCAAACACACACATACCTTCTCCTCCAACAGAACTCCCACTCAAACTTCCCAGTTTACAGCTCTGTTGGCTAGCTCCTGTGCCGCTGCCTGACTGGCTGCTACCTTTATAGGACCCCTAGTCAGTGAAACCCCGCCCCCTAATCAGGGCTCAGCTTTTCTCCCAGCACAAAGCCCCTACACATACAGATACTACCAATACAAAACCAAACACACACACAAATACCTTCTCTTCCAACAGAAGTCCCACTCAAACTCCCCTGTTTACAGCTCTGTTTGCTAGCTCCTGTGCCGCTGCCTGACTGGCTGCTACCTTTTTAGGACCCCTAGTCAGTGAAGCCCCGCCCCCTAATCAGGGCTCAGCTTCGCTCCCAGCACAAAGCCCCTCCAAGCCTCTACTCATACAGATACTACCAATACAATACCAAACACACACACAAATACCTTCTCCTCCAACAGAAGTCCCACTCAAACTCCCCTGTTTACAGCTCTGTTTGCTAGCTCCTGTACCGCTGCAGCTGTCTGTGTTGCTGCCTGACTGGCTGCTCCCTTTATAGGACCCCTCGTCAGTGAAGCCCCGCCCCCTAATCGGGGCTCAGCTTCTCTCCCAGCACAAAGCCCCTACACATACAGATACCACCAACACAAAACCAAACACACACAAATACCTTCTCCTCCAACAGAACTCCCACTCAAACTTCCCAGTTTACAGCTCTGTTTGCTAGCTCCTGTGCCCCTGCAGCTGTCTGTGACGCTGCCTGACTGGCTGCTACCTTTATAGGACCCCTAGTCAGTGAAGCCCCGCCCCCTAATCAGGGCTCAGCTTCTCTCCCAGCACAAAGCCCCTACACATACAGATGCTACCAATACAAAACCAAACACACACACAAATGCCTTCTCCTCCAACAGAACTCCCACTCAGACTCCCCTGTTTACAGCTCTGTTTGCTAGCTCCTGTGCCGCTGCCTGACTGGCTGCTACCTTTATAGGACCCCTAGTCAGTGAAGCCCCGCCCCCTAATAAGGGCTCAGCTTCTCTCCCAGCACAAAGCCCCTCCAAGCCTCTACACATACAGATACTACCAATACAAAACCAAACACACACACAAATAGCTTCTCCTCCAACAGAACTCCCACTCAAACTCCCCTGTTTACAGCTCTATTTGCTAGCTCCAGTGCCGCTGCAGCTGTCTGTGCCGCTGCCTGACTGGTTGGTACCTTTATAGGACCCCAAGTCAGGGAAGCCCCGCCCCCTAATCAGGGCTCAGATTCTCTCCCAGCACAAAGCCTCAACTCATACAGATACTACCAATACAAAACCAAACACACACATACCTTCTCCTCCAACAGAACTCCCACTCAAACTCCCCTGTTTACAGCTCTGTTTGCTAGCTCCTGTGCTGCTGCCTGACTGGCTGCTACCTTTATAGGACCCCTAGTCAGTGAAGCCCCGCCCCCTAATCAGGGCTCAGCTTTTCTCCCAGCACAAAGCCCCTACACATACAGATACTGCCAATACAATACCAAACACACACACAAATAGCTTCTCCTCCAACAGAACTCCGACTCAAACTCCCCTGTTTACAGCTCTATTTGCTAGCTCCAGTGCCGCTGCAGCTGTCTGTGCCGCTGCCTGACTGGCTGCTGCCCTTATAGGACCCCTAGTCAGGGAAGTCCCGCCCCCTAATAAGGGCTCAGCTTCTCTCCCAGCACAAAGCCCCTCCAAGCCTCTACACATACAAATACTACCAATACGAAACCAAACACACACATATACCTTCTCCTCCAACAGAACTCCCACTCAAACTCCCGTGTTTACAGCACTGTTTGCTAGCTGCTGTGCCGCTGCCTGACTGGCTGCTACCTTTATAGGACCCCTAGTCAGTGAAGCCCCGCCCCCTAATCAGGGCTCAGCTTCTCTCCCAGCAAAAAGCCCCTACACATACAGATGCCACCAATACAAAACCAAACACACACAAATACCTTCTCCTCCAACAGAACTCCCACTCAAACTCCCGTGTTTACAGCACTGTTTGCTAGCTCCTGTGCTGCTGCCTGACTGGCTGCTAGCTTTATAGGACCCCTAGTCAGGGAAGTCCCGCCCCCTAATAAGGGCTCAGCTTCTCTCCCAGCACAAAGCCCCTCCAAGCCTCTACACATACAAATACTACCAATACGAAACCAAACACACACATATACCTTCTCCTCCAACAGAACTCCCACTCAAACTCCCCTGTTTACAGCTCTGTTTGCTAGCTCCTGTACCGCTGCAGCTGTCTGTGTCGCTGCCTGACTGGCTGCTCCCTTTATAGGACCCCTCGTCAGTGAAGCCCCGCCCCCTAATCAGGGCTCAGCTTCTCTCCCAGCACAAAGCCCCTCCAAGCCTCTACACATACAGATACCAACAATACAAAACCAAACACACACACAAATACCTTCTTCTCCAACAGAACTCCCACTCAAACTCCCCTGTTTACAGCTCAGTTTGCTCGCTCCTGTGCCGCTGCAGCTGTCTGTGCCGCTCCCTGACTGGCTGCTACCTTTATAGGACCCCTAGTCAGTGAAGCCCCGCCCCCTAATCAGGGCTCAGCTTCTCTCCCAGCACAAAGCCTCTACACATACAGATACTACCAATACAAAACCAAAAACACACACAAATACCTTCTCCTCCAACAGAAGTCCCACTCAAACTCCCCTGTTTACAGCTCTGTTTGCTAGCTCCTGTACCGCTGCAGCTGTCTGTGTTGCTGCCTGACTGGCTGCTCCCTTTATAGGACCCCTCGTCAGTGAAGCCCCGCCCCCTAATCGGGGCTCAGCTTCTCTCCCAGCACAAAGCCCCTACACATACAGATACCACCAACACAAAACCAAACACACACAAATACCTTCTCCTCCAACAGAACTCCCACTCAAACTTCCCAGTTTACAGCTCTGTTTGCTAGCTCCTGTGCCCCTGCAGCTGTCTGTGACGCTGCCTGACTGGCTGCTACCTTTATAGGACCCCTAGTCAGTGAAGCCCCGCCCCCTAATCAGGGCTCAGCTTCTCTCCCAGCACAAAGCCCCTCCAAGCCTCTACACATACAGATACCACCAATACAAAACCAAACACACACACAAATGCCTTCTCCTCCAACAGAACTCCCTCTCAAACTCCCCTGTTTACAGCTCTGTTTGCTAGCTCCAGTGCCGCTGCAGCTGTCTGTGCCGCTGCCTGACTGGCTGCTACCTTTATAGGACCCCTAGTCAGTGAAGCCCCGCCCCCTAATCAGGGCTCAGCTTTTCTCCCAGCACAAAGCCCCTCCAAGCCTCTACACATACAGATACTACCAATACGAAACCAAACACACACATATACCTTCTCCTCCAACAGAACTCCCACTCAAACTCCCGTGTTTACAGCACTGTTTGCTAGCTGCTGTGCCGCTGCCTGACTGGCTGCTACCTTTATAGGACGCCTAGTCAGTGAAGCCCCGCCCCCTTATCAGGGCTCAGCTTCTCTCCCAGCACAAAGCCTCTACACATACAGATACTACCAATACAAAACCAAACACACACAAACACCTTCTCCTCCAACAGAACTCCCACTCATACTCCCCTGTTTACAGCTCTGTTTGCTAGCTCCTGTGCCGCTGCCTGGCTGGCTGCTACCTTTATAGGACCCCTAGTCAGTGAAGCCCCGCCCCCTAATCAGGGCTCAGCTTCGCTCCCAGCACAAAGCCCCTCCAAGCCTCTACACATACAGATACTACCAATACAAAACCAAAAACACACACAAATACCTTCTCCTCCAACAGAACTCCCACTCAAACTCCCCTGTTTACAGCTCTGTTTGCTAGCTCCTGTACCGCTGCAGCTGTCTGTGTCGCTGCCTGACTGGCTGCTCCCTTTATAGGACCCCTCGTCAGTGAAGCCCCGCCCCCTAATCAGGGCTCAGCTTCTCTCAAAGCACCTAGCCCCTCCAAGCCTCTACACATACAGATAATACCAATGCAAAAACACACACAAATACCTTCTCCTCCAACAGAACTCCCACTCAAATGCCCCTGTTCACAGCTCTGTTTGCTAGCTCCTGTGCCACTGCAGCTGTCTGTTCCGCTGCCTGACTGGCTGCTACCTTTATAGGACCCCTAGTCAGTGAAGCCCCGCCCCCTAATCAGGGCTCAGCTTCTCTCCCAGCACAAAGCCTCTCCAAGCCTCTACACATACAGATACTACCAATAAAAAACCAAACACACACAAATACCATCTCCTCCAACAGAAATCCCACTCAAACTCCCCTGTTTACAGCTCTGTTTGCTAGCTCCTGTGCCGCTGCCTGACTGGCAGCTAGCTTTATAGGACCCCTAGTCAGTGAAGCCCCGCCCCCTAATCAGGGCTCAGCTTCTCTCCCAGCACAAAGCCCCTCCAAGCCTCTACACATACAGATACTACCAATACAAAAAAACACACAAATACCTTCTCCTCCAAAAGAACTCCCACTCAAACTCCCCTGCTTACAGCTCTGTTTGCTAGCTCCTGCGCCGCTGCCTGACTGGCTCCTACCTTTATAGGACCCCTAGTCAGTGAAGCCCCGCCCCCTAATCAGGGCTCAGCTTCTCTCGCAGCACCTAGCCCCTCCAAGCCTCTACACATACAGATACTACCAATACAAAAACACACACAAATACCTTCTCCTCCAACAGAACTCCCACTCAAACTCCCCTGTTCACAGCTCTGTTTGCTAGCTCCTGTGCCGCTGCCTGACTGGCTGCTACCTTTATAGGACCCCTAGTCAGTGAAGCCCCGCCCCCTAATCAGGGCTCAGCTTCTCTCGCAGCACCTAGCCACTCCAAGCCTCTACACATACAGATAATACCAATACAAAAACACACACAAATACCTTCTCCTCCTACAGAACTCCCACTCAAACTCCCCTCTTTACAGCTCTGTTTGCTAGCTCCTGTGCCACTGCAGCTGTCTGTGCCGCTGCCTGACTGGCTGCTCCCTTTCTAGGACCCCTAATCAGTGAAGCCCCGCCCCCTAATCAGGGCCCAGCTTCTCTCGCAGCACAAAGCCCCTCCAAGCCTCAACACATACAGATAATACCAATACAAAAACACACACAAATACCTTCTCCTCCAAAAGAACTCCCACTCAAACCCCCCTGTTTACAGCTCAGTTTGCTAGCTCCTGTGCCGCTGCAGCTGTCTGTGCCGCTGCCTGACTGGCTGCTCCCTTTATAGGACACCTAGTCAGTGAAGCCCCGCCCCCTAATCAGGGCCCAGCTTCTCTCCCAGCACAAAGCCCCTCCAAGCCTCTACACATACAGATACTACCAATACAAAACCAAACACACACAAATACCTTCTCCTCCAACAGAACTCCCACTCAAACTCCCCTGTTTACAGCTCTGTTTGCTAGCTCCTGTGCCGCTGCCTGACTGGCTGGTACCTTTATAGGACCCCTAGTCAGTGAAGCCCCGCCCCCTAATCAGGGCTCAGCTTCTCTCCCAGCACAGAGCCCCTCCAAGCCTCTACACATACAGATACTACCAATACAAAACCAAACACACACAAATACCTTCTCCTCCAACAGAACTCCCACTCAAACTCCCCTCTTTACAGCTCTGTTTGCTAGCTGCTGTGCCACTGCAGCTGTCTGTGCCGCTGCCTGACTGGCTGCTACCTTTATAGGACCGCTAATCAGGGAAGCATCGCCCCCTAATCAGGGCTCAGATTCTCTCCCAGCACAAAGCCTCAACTCATACAGATACTACCAATACAAAACCAAACACACACATACCTTCTCCTCCAACAGAACTCCCACTCAAACTTCCCAGTTTACAGCTCTGTTTGCTAGCTCCTGTGCCGCTGCCTGACTGGCTGCTACCTTTATAGGACCCCTAGTCAGTGAAACCCCGCCCCCTAATCAGGGCTCAGCTTTTCTCCCAGCACAAAGCCCCTACACATACAGATACTACCAATACAAAACCAAACACACACACAAATACCTTCTCTTCCAACAGAAGTCCCACTCAAACTCCCCTGTTTACAGCTCTGTTTGCTAGCTCCTGTGCCGCTGCCTGACTGGCTGCTACCTTTTTAGGACCCCTAGTCAGTGAAGCCCCGCCCCCTAATCAGGGCTCAGCTTCGCTCCCAGCACAAAGCCCCTCCAAGCCTCTACTCATACAGATACTACCAATACAATACCAAACACACACACAAATACCTTCTCCTCCAACAGAAGTCCCACTCAAACTCCCCTGTTTACAGCTCTGTTTGCTAGCTCCTGTACCGCTGCAGCTGTCTGTGTTGCTGCCTGACTGGCTGCTCCCTTTATAGGACCCCTCGTCAGTGAAGCCCCGCCCCCTAATCGGGGCTCAGCTTCTCTCCCAGCACAAAGCCCCTACACATACAGATACCACCAACACAAAACCAAACACACACAAATACCTTCTCCTCCAACAGAACTCCCACTCAAACTTCCCAGTTTACAGCTCTGTTTGCTAGCTCCTGTGCCCCTGCAGCTGTCTGTGACGCTGCCTGACTGGCTGCTACCTTTATAGGACCCCTAGTCAGTGAAGCCCCGCCCCCTAATCAGGGCTCAGCTTCTCTCCCAGCACAAAGCCCCTACACATACAGATGCTACCAATACAAAACCAAACACACACACAAATGCCTTCTCCTCCAACAGAACTCCCACTCAGACTCCCCTGTTTACAGCTCTGTTTGCTAGCTCCTGTGCCGCTGCCTGACTGGCTGCTACCTTTATAGGACCCCTAGTCAGTGAAGCCCCGCCCCCTAATCAGGGCTCAGCTTTTCTCCCAGCACAAAGCCCCTACACATACAGATACTGCCAATACAATACCAAACACACACACAAATAGCTTCTCCTCCAACAGAACTCCGACTCAAACTCCCCTGTTTACAGCTCTATTTGCTAGCTCCAGTGCCGCTGCAGCTGTCTGTGCCGCTGCCTGACTGGTTGGTACCTTTATAGGACCCCAAGTCAGGGAAGTCCCGCCCCCTAATAAGGGCTCAGCTTCTCTCCCAGCACAAAGCCCCTCCAAGCCTCTACACATACAAATACTACCAATACGAAACCAAACACACACATATACCTTCTCCTCCAACAGAACTCCCACTCAAACTCCCGTGTTTACAGCACTGTTTGCTAGCTGCTGTGCCGCTGCCTGACTGGCTGCTACCTTTATAGGACCCCTAGTCAGTGAAGCCCCGCCCCCTAATCAGGGCTCAGCTTCTCTCCCAGCAAAAAGCCCCTACACATACAGATGCCACCAATACAAAACCAAACACACACAAATACCTTCTCCTCCAACAGAACTCCCACTCAAACTCCCGTGTTTACAGCACTGTTTGCTAGCTCCTGTGCTGCTGCCTGACTGGCTGCTAGCTTTATAGGACCCCTAGTCAGGGAAGTCCCGCCCCCTAATAAGGGCTCAGCTTCTCTCCCAGCACAAAGCCCCTCCAAGCCTCTACACATACAAATACTACCAATACGAAACCAAACACACACATATACCTTCTCCTCCAACAGAACTCCCACTCAAACTCCCCTGTTTACAGCTCTGTTTGCTAGCTCCTGTACCGCTGCAGCTGTCTGTGTCGCTGCCTGACTGGCTGCTCCCTTTATAGGACCCCTCGTCAGTGAAGCCCCGCCCCCTAATCAGGGCTCAGCTTCTCTCCCAGCACAAAGCCCCTCCAAGCCTCTACACATACAGATACCAACAATACAAAACCAAACACACACACAAATACCTTCTTCTCCAACAGAACTCCCACTCAAACTCCCCTGTTTACAGCTCTCTTTGCTAGCTCCTGTGCCACTGCAGCTGTCTGTGCCGCTGCCTGAGTGACTGCTGCCTTTATAGGACCCCTAGTCAGTGAAGCCCCGCCCCCTAATCAGGGCTCAGCTTCTCTCCCAGCACAAAGCCCCTCCAAGCCTCTACACATACAGATACTACCAATACAAAACCAAACAAACAGAAATACCTTCTCCTACAACAGAACTCCCACTCAAACTCCCCTGTTTACAGCTCAGTTTGCTCGCTCCTGTGCCGCTGCAGCTGTCTGTGCCGCTCCCTGACTGGCTGCTACCTTTATAGGACCCCTAGTCAGTGAAGCCCCGCCCCCTAATCAGGGCTCAGCTTCTCTCCCAGCACAAAGCCTCTACACATACAGATACTACCAATACAAAACCAAAAACACACACAAATACCTTCTCCTCCAACAGAACTCCCACTCAAACTCCCCTGTTTACAGCTCTGTTTGCTAGCTCCTGTGCCGCTGCCTGACTGGCTGCTACCTTTTTAGGACCCCTAGTCAGTGAAGCCCCGCCCCCTAATTAGGGCTCAGCTTCGCTCCCAGCACAAAGCCCCTCCAAGCCTCTACTCATACAGATACTACCAATACAATACCAAACACACACACAAATACCTTCTCCTCCAACAGAAGTCCCACTCAAACTCCCCTGTTTACAGCTCTGTTTGCTAGCTCCTGTACCGCTGCAGCTGTCTGTGTTGCTGCCTGACTGGCTGCTCCCTTTATAGGACCCCTCGTCAGTGAAGCCCCGCCCCCTAATCGGGGCTCAGCTTCTCTCCCAGCACAAAGCCCCTACACATACAGATACCACCAACACAAAACCAAACACACACAAATACCTTCTCCTCCAACAGAACTCCCACTCAAACTTCCCAGTTTACAGCTCTGTTTGCTAGCTCCTGTGCCCCTGCAGCTGTCTGTGACGCTGCCTGACTGGCTGCTACCTTTATAGGACCCCTAGTCAGTGAAGCCCCGCCCCCTAATCAGGGCTCAGCTTCTCTCCCAGCACAAAGCCCCTCCAAGCCTCTACACATACAGATACCACCAATACAAAACCAAACACACACACAAATGCCTTCTCCTCCAACAGAACTCCCTCTCAAACTCCCCTGTTTACAGCTCTGTTTGCTAGCTCCAGTGCCGCTGCAGCTGTCTGTGCCGCTGCCTGACTGGCTGCTACCTTTATAGGACCCCTAGTCAGTGAAGCCCCGCCCCCTAATCAGGGCTCAGCTTTTCTCCCAGCACAAAGCCCCTCCAAGCCTCTACACATACAGATACTACCAATACGAAACCAAACACACACATATACCTTCTCC
This sequence comes from Lepidochelys kempii, assembly GCF_965140265.1. Lineage (NCBI taxonomy): Eukaryota > Metazoa > Chordata > Testudines > Cheloniidae > Lepidochelys > Lepidochelys kempii. The sequence continues at coordinate 27,195,406 of NC_133272.1, forward strand.
TCCAACAGAACTCCCACTCAAACTCCCGTGTTTACAGCACTGTTTGCTAGCTGCTGTGCCGCTGCCTGACTGGCTGCTACCTTTATAGGACGCCTAGTCAGTGAAGCCCCGCCCCCTTATCAGGGCTCAGCTTCTCTCCCAGCACAAAGCCTCTACACATACAGATACTACCAATACAAAACCAAACACACACAAACACCTTCTCCTCCAACAGAACTCCCACTCATACTCCCCTGTTTACAGCTCTGTTTGCTAGCTCCTGTGCCGCTGCCTGGCTGGCTGCTACCTTTATAGGACCCCTAGTCAGTGAAGCCCCGCCCCCTAATCAGGGCTCAGCTTCGCTCCCAGCACAAAGCCCCTCCAAGCCTCTACACATACAGATACTACCAATACAAAACCAAAAACACACACAAATACCTTCTCCTCCAACAGAACTCCCACTCAAACTCCCCTGTTTACAGCTCTGTTTGCTAGCTCCTGTACCGCTGCAGCTGTCTGTGTCGCTGCCTGACTGGCTGCTCCCTTTATAGGACCCCTCGTCAGTGAAGCCCCGCCCCCTAATCAGGGCTCAGCTTCTCTCCCAGCACAAAGCCCCTCCAAGCCTCTACACATACAGATACCAACAATACAAAACCAAACACACACACAAATACCTTCTTCTCCAACAGAACTCCCACTCAAACTCCCCTGTATACAGCTCTCTTTGCTAGCTCCTGTGCCACTGCAGCTGTCTGTGCCGCTGCCTGAGTGACTGCTGCCTTTATAGGACCCCTAGTCAGTGAAGCCCCGCCCCCTAATCAGGGCTCAGCTTCTCTCCCAGCACAAAGCCCCTCCAAGCCTCTACACATACAGATACTACCAATACAAAACCAAACAAACAGAAATACCTTCTCCTACAACAGAACTCCCACTCAAACTCCCCTGTTTACAGCTCAGTTTGCTCGGTCCTGTGCCGCTGCAGCTGTCTGTGCCGCTCCCTGACTGGCTGCTACCTTTATAGGACCCCTAGTCAGTGAAGCCCCGCCCCCTAATCAGGGCTCAGCTTCTCTCCCAGCACAAAGCCTCTACACATACAGATACTACCAATACAAAACCAAAAACACACACAAATACCTTCTCCTCCAACAGAACTCCCACTCAAACTCCCCTGTTTACAGCTCTGTTTGCTAGCTCCTGTACCGCTGCAGCTGTCTGTGTTGCTGCCTGACTGGCTGCTCCCTTTACAGGACCCCTAGTCAGTGAAGCCCCGCCCCCTAATCAGGGCTCAGCTTCTCTCCCAGCACAAAGCCCCTACACATACAGATGCTACCAATACAAAACCAAACACACACACAAATGCCTTCTCCTCCAACAGAACTCCCACTCAGACTCCCCTGTTTACAGCTCTGTTTGCTAGCTCCTGTGCCGCTGCCTGACTGGCTGCTACCTTTATAGGACCCCTAGTCAGTGAAGCCCCGCCCCCTAATAAGGGCTCAGCTTCGCTCCCAGCACAAAGCCCCTCCAAGCCTCTACACATACAGATACTACCAATACAAAACCAAACACACACACAAATAGCTTCTCCTCCAACAGAACTCCCACTCAAACTCCCCTGTTTACAGCTCTATTTGCTAGCTCCAGTGCCGCTGCAGCTGTCTGTGCCGCTGCCTGACTGGTTGGTACCTTTATAGGACCCCAAGTCAGGGAAGCCCCGCCCCCTAATCAGGGCTCAGATTCTCTCCCAGCACAAAGCCCCTACACATACAGATACTGCCAATACAAAACCAAACACACACACAAATACCTTCTCCTCCAACAGAAGTCCCACTCAAACTCCCCTGTTTACAGCTCTGTTTGCTAGCTCCTGTACCGCTGCAGCTGTCTCTGTTGCTGCCTGACTGGCTGCTCCCTTTATAGGAACCCTCGTCAGTGAAGCCCCGCCCCCTAATCAGGGCTCAGCTTCTCTCCCAGCACAAAGCCCCTCCAAGCCTCTACACATACAGATACCACCAATACAAAACCGAACACACACACAAATGCCTTCTCCTCCAACAGAACTCCCTCTCAAACTCCCCTGTTTACAGCTCTGTTTGCTAGCTCCAGTGCCGCTGCAGCTGTCTGTGCCGCTGCCTGACTGGCTGCTACCTTTATAGGACCCCTAGTCAGTGAAGCCCCGCCCCCTAATCAGGGCTCAGCTTCTCTCCCAGCACAAAGCCTCTACACATACAGATACTACCAATACAAAACCAAAAACACACACAAATACCTTCTCCTCCAACAGAACTCCCACTCAAACTCCCCTGTTTACAGCTCTGTTTGCTAGCTCCTGTACCGCTGCAGCTGTCTGTGTCGCTGCCTGACTGGCTGCTCCCTTTATAGGACCCCTCGTCAGTGAAGCCCCGCCCCCTAATCAGGGCTCAGCTTCTCTCCCAGCACAAAGCCCCTCCAAGCCTCTACACATACAGATACCAACAATACAAAACCAAACACACACAAAAATACCTTCTCCTCCAACAGAACTCCCACTCAAACTCCCCTGTTTGCTAGCTCCTGTGCCAATGCAGCTGTCTGTGCCGCTGCCTGACTGGCTGCTACCTTTATAGGACCCCTAGTCAGTGAAGCCCCGCCCCCTAATCAGGGCTCAGCTTCGCTCCCAGCACAAAGCCCCTCCAAGCCTCTACTCATACAGATACTACCAATACAATACCAAACACACACACAAATACCTTCTCCTCCAACAGAAGTCCCAGTCAAACTCCCCTGTTTACAGCTCTGTTTGCTAGCTCCTGTACCGCTGCAGCTGTCTGTGTTGCTGCCTGACTGGCTGCTCCCTTTATAGGACCCCTCGTCAGTGAAGCCCCGCCCCCTAATCAGGGCTCAGCTTCTCTCCCAGCACAAAGCCCCTACACATACAGATACCACCAACACAAAACCAAACACACACAAATACCTTCTCCTCCAACAGAACTCCCACTCAGACTCCCCTGTTTACAGCTCTGTTTGCTAGCTCCTGTGCCGCTGCCTGACTGGCTGCTACCTTTATAGGACCCCTAGTCAGTGAAGCCCCGCCCCCTAATAAGGGCTCAGCTTCGCTCCCAGCACAAAGCCCCTCCAAGCCTCTACACATACAGATACTACCAATACAAAACCAAACACACACACAAATAGCTTCTCCTCCAACAGAACTCCCACTCAAACTCCCCTGTTTACAGCTCTATTTGCTAGCTCCAGTGCCGCTGCAGCTGTCTGTGCCGCTGCCTGACTGGTTGGTACCTCTATAGGACCCCAAGTCAGGGAAGCCCCGCCCCCTAATCAGGGCTCAGATTCTCTCCCAGCACAAAGCCTCTACTCATACAGATACTACCAATACAAAACCAAACACACACATACCTTCTCCTCCAACAGAACTCCCACTCAAACTCCCCTGTTTACAGCTCTGTTTGCTAGCTCCTGTGCTGCTGCCTGACTGGCTGCTACCTTTATAGGACCCCTAGTCAGTGAAGCCCCGCCCCCTAATCAGGGCTCAGCTTTTCTCCCAGCACAAAGCCCCTACACATACAGATACTGCCAATACAATACCAAACACACACACAAATACCTTCTCCTCCAACAGAAGTCCCACTCAAACTCCCCTGTTTACAGCTCTGTTTGCTAGCTCCTGTACCGCTGCAGCTGTCTGTGTTGCTGCCTGACTGGCTGCTCCCTTTATAGGAACCCTCGTCAGTGAAGCCCCGCCCCCTAATCAGGGCTCAGCTTCTCTCCCAGCACAAAGCCCCTCCAAGCCTCTACACATACAGATACCACCAATACAAAACCAAACACACACACAAATGCCTTCTCCTCCAACAGAACTCCCTCTCAAACTCCCCTGTTTACAGCTCTGTTTGCTAGCTCCAGTGCCGCTGCAGCTGTCTGTGCCCCTGCCTGACTGGCTGCTACCTTTATAGGACCCCTAGTCAGTGAAGCCCCGCCCCCTAATCAGGGCTCAGCTTCTCTCCCAGCAAAAAGCCCCTACACATACAGATGCCACCAATACAAAACCAAACACACACAAATACCTTCTCCTCCAACAGAACTCCCACTCAAACTCCCGTGTTTACAGCACTGTTTGCTAGCTCCTGTGCTGCTGCCTGACTGGATGCTAGCTTTATAGGACCCCTAGTCAGGGAAGTCCCGCCCCCTAATAAGGGCTCAGCTTCTCTCCCAGCACAAAGCCCCTCCAAGCCTCTACACATACAAATACTACCAATACGAAACCAAACACACACATATACCTTCTCCTCCAACAGAACCCCCACTCAAACTCCCGTGTTTACAGCACTGTTTGCTAGCTGCTGTGCCGCTGCCTGACTGGCTGCTACCTTTATAGGACGCCTAGTCAGTGAAGCCCCGCCCCCTTATCAGGACTCAGCTTCTCTCCCAGCACAAAGCCTCTACACATACAGATACTACCAATACAAAACCAAACACACACAAACACCTTCTCCTCCAACAGAACTCCCACTCATACTCCCCTGTTTACAGCTCTGTTTGCTAGCTCCTGTGCCGCTGCCTGACTGGCTGCTACCTTTATAGGACCCCTAGTCAGTGAAGCCCCGCCCCCTAATCAGGGCTCAGCTTCGCTCCCAGCACAAAGCCCCTCCAAGCCTCTACACATACAGATACTACCAATACAAAACCAAAAACACACACAAATACCTTCTCCTCCAACAGAACTCCCACTCAAACTCCCCTGTTTACAGCTCTGTTTGCTAGCTCCTGTACCGCTGCAGCTGTCTGTGTTGCTGCCTGACTGGCTGCTCCCTTTATAGGACCCCTCATCAGTGAAGCCCCGCCCCCTAATCAGGGCTCAGCTTCTCTCCCAGCACAAAGCCCCTACACATACAGATACCACCAACACAAAACCAAACACACACAAATACCTTCTCCTCCAACAGAACTCCCACTCAAACTTCCCAGTTTACAGCTCTGTTTGCTAGCTCCTGTGCCCCTGCAGCTGTCCGTGCCGCCGCCTGACTGGCTGCTCCCTTTACAGGACCCCTAGTCAGTGAAGCCCCGCCCCCTAATCAGGGCTCAGCTTCTCTCCCAGCACAAAGCCCCTACACATACAGATGCTACCAATACAAAACCAAACACACACACAAATGCCTTCTCCTCCAACAGAACTCCCACTCAGACTCCCCTGTTTACAGCTCTGTTTGCTAGCTCCTGTGCCGCTGCCTGACTGGCTGCTCCCTTTATAGGACCCCTCGTCAGTGAAGCCCCGCCCCCTAATCAGGGCTCAGCTTCTCTCCCAGCACAAAGCCCCTACACATACAGATACCACCAACACAAAACCAAACACACACACAAATACCTTCTCTTCCAACAGAAGTCCCACTCAAACTCCCCTGTTTACAGCTCTGTTTGCTAGCTCCTGTGCCGCTGCCTGACTGGCTGCTACCTTTATAGGACCCCTAGTCAGTGAAGCCCCGCCCCCTAATAAGGGCTCAGCTTCGCTCCCAGCACAAAGCCCCTCCAAGCCTCTACTCATACAGATACTACCAATACAAAACCAAACACACACACAAATAGCTTCTCCTCCAACAGAACTCCCACTCAAACTCCCCTGTTTACAGCTCTATTTGCTAGCTCCAGTGCCGCTGCAGCTGTCTGTGCCGCTGCCTGACTGGTTGGTACCTTTATAGGACCCCAAGTCAGGGAAGCCCCGCCCCCTAATCAGGGCTCAGATTCTCTCCCAGCACAAAGCCTCTACTCATACAGATACTACCAATACAAAACCAAACACACACATACCTTCTCCTCCAACAGAACTCCCACTCAAACTCCCCTGTTTACAGCTCTGTTTGCTAGCTCCTGTGCTGCTGCCTGACTGGCTGCTACCTTTATAGGACCCCTAGTCAGTGAAGCCCCGCCCCCTAATCAGGGCTCAGCTTTTCTCCCAGCACAAAGCCCCTACACATACAGATACTGCCAATACAATACCAAACACACACACAAATACCTTCTCCTCCAACAGAAGTCCCACTCAAACTCCCCTGTTTACAGCTCTGTTTGCTAGCTCCTGTACCGCTGCAGCTGTCTGTGTTGCTGCCTGACTGGCTGCTCCCTTTATAGGAACCCTCGTCAGTGAAGCCCCGCCCCCTAATCAGGGCTCAGCTTCTCTCCCAGCACAAAGCCCCTCCAAGCCTCTACACATACAAATACTACCAATACAAAACCAAACACACACACAAATGCCTTCTCCTCCAACAGAACTCCCTCTCAAACTCCCGTGTTTACAGCACTGTTTGCTAGCTGCTGTGCCGCTGCCTGACTGGCTGCTACCTTTATAGGACGCCTAGTCAGTGAAGCCCCGCCCCCTTATCAGGACTCAGCTTCTCTCCCAGCACAAAGCCTCTACACATACAGATGCCACCAATACAAAACCAAACACACACAAATACCTTCTCCTCCAACAGAACTCCCACTCAAACTCCCGTGTTTACAGCACTGTTTGCTAGCTCCTGTGCTGCTGCCTGACTGGATGCTAGCTTTATAGGACCCCTAGTCAGGGAAGTCCCGCCCCCTAATAAGGGCTCAGCTTCTCTCCCAGCACAAAGCCCCTCCAAGCCTCTACACATACAAATACTACCAATACGAAACCAAACACACACATATACCTTCTCCTCCAACAGAACCCCCACTCAAACTCCCGTGTTTACAGCACTGTTTGCTAGCTGCTGTGCCGCTGCCTGACTGGCTGCTACCTTTATAGGACGCCTAGTCAGTGAAGCCCCGCCCCCTTATCAGGACTCAGCTTCTCTCCCAGCACAAAGCCTCTACACATACAGATACTACCAATACAAAACCAAACACACACAAACACCTTCTCCTCCAACAGAACTCCCACTCATACTCCCCTGTTTACAGCTCTGTTTGCTAGCTCCTGTGCCGCTGCCTGACTGGCTGCTACCTTTATAGGACCCCTAGTCAGTGAAGCCCCGCCCCCTAATCAGGGCTCAGCTTCGCTCCCAGCACAAAGCCCCTCCAAGCCTCTACACATACAGATACTACCAATACAAAACCAAAAACACACACAAATACCTTCTCCTCCAACAGAACTCCCACTCAAACTCCCCTGTTTACAGCTCTGTTTGCTAGCTCCTGTACCGCTGCAGCTGTCTGTGTCGCTGCCTGACTGGCTGCTCCCTTTATAGGACCCCTCGTCAGTGAAGCCCCGCCCCCTAATCAGGGCTCAGCTTCTCTCCCAGCACAAAGCCCCTCCAAGCCTCTACACATACAGATACCAACAATACAAAACCAAACACACACACAAATACCTTCTTCTCCAACAGAACTCCCACTCAAACTCCCCTGTTTACAGCTCTCTTTGCTAGCTCCTGTGCCACTGCAGCTGTCTGTGCCGCTGCCTGAGTGACTGCTGCCTTTATAGGACCCCTAGTCAGTGAAGCCCCGCCCCCTAATCAGGGCTCAGCTTCTCTCCCAGCACAAAGCCCCTCCAAGCCTCTACACATACAGATACTACCAATACAAAACCAAACAAACAGAAATACCTTCTCCTACAACAGAACTCCCACTCAAACTCCCCTGTTTACAGCTCAGTTTGCTCGCTCCTGTGCCGCTGCAGCTGTCTGTGCCGCTCCCTGACTGGCTGCTACCTTTATAGGACCCCTAGTCAGTGAAGCCCCGCCCCCTAATCAGGGCTCAGCTTCTCTCCCAGCACAAAGCCTCTACACATACAGATACTACCAATACAAAACCAAAAACACACACAAATACCTTCTCCTCCAACAGAACTCCCACTCAAACTCCCCTGTTTACAGCTCTGTTTGCTAGCTCCTGTGCCGCTGCCTGACTGGCTGCTACCTTTTTAGGACCCCTAGTCAGTGAAGCCCCGCCCCCTAATCAGGGCTCAGCTTCGCTCCCAGCACAAAGCCCCTCCAAGCCTCTACTCATACAGATACTACCAATACAATACCAAACACACACACAAATACCTTCTCCTCCAACAGAAGTCCCACTCAAACTCCCCTGTTTACAGCTCTGTTTGCTAGCTCCTGTACCGCTGCAGCTGTCTGTGTTGCTGCCTGACTGGCTGCTCCCTTTATAGGACCCCTCGTCAGTGAAGCCCCGCCCCCTAATCGGGGCTCAGCTTCTCTCCCAGCACAAAGCCCCTACACATACAGATACCACCAACACAAAACCAAACACACACAAATACCTTCTCCTCCAACAGAACTCCCACTCAGACTCCCCTGTTTACAGCTCTGTTTGCTAGCTCCTGTACCGCTGCAGCTGTCTCTGTTGCTGCCTGACTGGCTGCTCCCTTTATAGGAACCCTCGTCAGTGAAGCCCCGCCCCCTAATCAGGGCTCAGCTTCTCTCCCAGCACAAAGCCCCTCCAAGCCTCTACACATACAGATACCACCAATACAAAACCAAACACACACACAAATGCCTTCTCCTCCAACAGAACTCCCTCTCAAACTCCCCTGTTTACAGCTCTGTTTGCTAGCTCCAGTGCCGCTGCAGCTGTCTGTGCCGCTGCCTGACTGGCTGCTACCTTTATAGGACCCCTAGTCAGTGAAGCCCCGCCCCCTAATCAGGGCTCAGCTTTTCTCCCAGCACAAAGCCCCTCCAAGCCTCTACACATACAGATACTACCAATACGAAACCAAACACACACATATACCTTCTCCTCCAACAGAACTCCCACTCAAACTCCCGTGTTTACAGCACTGTTTGCTAGCTGCTGTGCCGCTGCCTGACTGGCTGCTACCTTTATAGGACGCCTAGTCAGTGAAGCCCCGCCCCCTTATCAGGGCTCAGCTTCTCTCCCAGCACAAAGCCTCTACACATACAGATACTACCAATACAAAACCAAACACACACAAACACCTTCTCCTCCAACAGAACTCCCACTCATACTCCCCTGTTTACAGCTCTGTTTGCTAGCTCCTGTGCCGCTGCCTGACTGGCTGCTACCTTTATAGGACCCCTAGTCAGTGAAGCCCCGCCCCCTAATCAGGGCTCAGCTTCGCTCCCAGCACAAAGCCCCTCCAAGCCTCTACACATACAGATACTACCAATACAAAACCAAAAACACACACAAATACCTTCTCCTCCAACAGAACTCCCACTCAAACTCCCCTGTTTACAGCTCTGTTTGCTAGCTCCTGTACCGCTGCAGCTGTCTGTGTCGCTGCCTGACTGGCTGCTCCCTTTATAGGACCCCTCGTCAGTGAAGCCCCGCCCCCTAATCAGGGCTCAGCTTCTCTCCCAGCACAAAGCCCCTCCAAGCCTCTACACATACAGATACCAACAATACAAAACCAAACACACACACAAATACCTTCTTCTCCAACAGAACTCCCACTCAAACTCCCCTGTATACAGCTCTCTTTGCTAGCTCCTGTGCCACTGCAGCTGTCTGTGCCGCTGCCTGAGTGACTGCTGCCTTTATAGGACCCCTAGTCAGTGAAGCCCCGCCCCCTAATCAGGGCTCAGCTTCTCTCCCAGCACAAAGCCCCTCCAAGCCTCTACACATACAGATACTACCAATACAAAACCAAACAAACAGAAATACCTTCTCCTACAACAGAACTCCCACTCAAACTCCCCTGTTTACAGCTCAGTTTGCTCGGTCCTGTGCCGCTGCAGCTGTCTGTGCCGCTCCCTGACTGGCTGCTACCTTTATAGGACCCCTAGTCAGTGAAGCCCCGCCCCCTAATCAGGGCTCAGCTTCTCTCCCAGCACAAAGCCTCTACACATACAGATACTACCAATACAAAACCAAAAACACACACAAATACCTTCTCCTCCAACAGAACTCCCACTCAAACTCCCCTGTTTACAGCTGTTTGCTAGCTCCTGTACCGCTGCAGCTGTCTGTGTTGCTGCCTGACTGGCTGCTCCCTTTATAGGACCCCTCGTCAGTGAAGCCCCGCCCCCTAATCAGGGCTCAGCTTCTCTCCCAGCACAAAGCCCCTACACATACAGATACCACCAACACAAAACCAAACACACACAAATACCTTCTCCTCCAACAGAACTCCCACTCAAACTTCCCAGTTTACAGCTCTGTTTGCTAGCTCCTGTGCCCCTGCAGCTGTCCGTGCCGCCGCCTGACTGGCTGCTCCCTTTACAGGACCCCTAGTCAGTGAAGCCCCGCCCCCTAATCAGGGCTCAGCTTCTCTCCCAGCACAAAGCCCCTACACATACAGATGCTACCAATACAAAACCAAACACACACACAAATGCCTTCTCCTCCAACAGAACTCCCACTCAGACTCCCCTGTTTACAGCTCTGTTTGCTAGCTCCTGTGCCGCTGCCTGACTGGCTGCTACCTTTATAGGACCCCTAGTCAGTGAAGCCCCGCCCCCTAATAAGGGCTCAGCTTCGCTCCCAGCACAAAGCCCCTCCAAGCCTCTACACATACAGATACTACCAATACAAAACCAAACACACACACAAATAGCTTCTCCTCCAACAGAACTCCCACTCAAACTCCCCTGTTTACAGCTCTATTTGCTAGCTCCAGTGCCGCTGCAGCTGTCTGTGCCGCTGCCTGACTGGTTGGTACCTTTATAGGACCCCAAGTCAGGGAAGCCCCGCCCCCTAATCAGGGCTCAGATTCTCTCCCAGCACAAAGCCCCTACACATACAGATACTGCCAATACAAAACCAAACACACACACAAATACCTTCTCCTCCAACAGAAGTCCCACTCAAACTCCCCTGTTTACAGCTCTGTTTGCTAGCTCCTGTACCGCTGCAGCTGTCTCTGTTGCTGCCTGACTGGCTGCTCCCTTTATAGGAACCCTCGTCAGTGAAGCCCCGCCCCCTAATCAGGGCTCAGCTTCTCTCCCAGCACAAAGCCCCTCCAAGCCTCTACACATACAGATACCACCAATACAAAACCGAACACACACACAAATGCCTTCTCCTCCAACAGAACTCCCTCTCAAACTCCCCTGTTTACAGCTCTGTTTGCTAGCTCCAGTGCCGCTGCAGCTGTCTGTGCCGCTGCCTGACTGGCTGCTACCTTTATAGGACCCCTAGTCAGTGAAGCCCCGCCCCCTAATCAGGGCTCAGCTTCTCTCCCAGCACAAAGCCTCTACACATACAGATACTACCAATACAAAACCAAAAACACACACAAATACCTTCTCCTCCAACAGAACTCCCACTCAAACTCCCCTGTTTACAGCTCTGTTTGCTAGCTCCTGTACCGCTGCAGCTGTCTGTGTCGCTGCCTGACTGGCTGCTCCCTTTATAGGACCCCTCGTCAGTGAAGCCCCGCCCCCTAATCAGGGCTCAGCTTCTCTCCCAGCACAAAGCCCCTCCAAGCCTCTACACATACAGATACCAACAATACAAAACCAAACACACACAAAAATACCTTCTCCTCCAACAGAACTCCCACTCAAACTCCCCTGTTTGCTAGCTCCTGTGCCAATGCAGCTGTCTGTGCCGCTGCCTGACTGGCTGCTACCTTTATAGGACCCCTAGTCAGTGAAGCCCCGCCCCCTAATCAGGGCTCAGCTTCGCTCCCAGCACAAAGCCCCTCCAAGCCTCTACTCATACAGATACTACCAATACAATACCAAACACACACACAAATACCTTCTCCTCCAACAGAAGTCCCAGTCAAACTCCCCTGTTTACAGCTCTGTTTGCTAGCTCCTGTACCGCTGCAGCTGTCTGTGTTGCTGCCTGACTGGCTGCTCCCTTTATAGGACCCCTCGTCAGTGAAGCCCCGCCCCCTAATCAGGGCTCAGCTTCTCTCCCAGCACAAAGCCCCTACACATACAGATACCACCAACACAAAACCAAACACACACAAATACCTTCTCCTCCAACAGAACTCCAACTCAGACTCCCCTGTTTACAGCTCTGTTTGCTAGCTCCTGTGCCGCTGCCTGACTGGCTGCTACCTTTATAGGACCCCTAGTCAGTGAAGCCCCGCCCCCTAATAAGGGCTCAGCTTCGCTCCCAGCACAAAGCCCCTCCAAGCCTCTACACATACAGATACTACCAATACAAAACCAAACACACACACAAATAGCTTCTCCTCCAACAGAACTCCCACTCAAACTCCCCTGTTTACAGCTCTATTTGCTAGCTCCAGTGCCGCTGCAGCTGTCTGTGCCGCTGCCTGACTGGTTGGTACCTTTATAGGACCCCAAGTCAGGGAAGCCCCGCCCCCTAATCAGGGCTCAGATTCTCTCCCAGCACAAAGCCTCTACTCATACAGATACTACCAATACAAAACCAAACACACACATACCTTCTCCTCCAACAGAACTCCCACTCAAACTCCCCTGTTTACAGCTCTGTTTGCTAGCTCCTGTGCTGCTGCCTGACTGGCTGCTACCTTTATAGGACCCCTAGTCAGTGAAGCCCCGCCCCCTAATCAGGGCTCAGCTTTTCTCCCAGCACAAAGCCCCTACACATACAGATACTGCCAATACAATACCAAACACACACACAAATACCTTCTCCTCCAACAGAAGTCCCACTCAAACTCCCCTGTTTACAGCTCTGTTTGCTAGCTCCTGTACCGCTGCAGCTGTCTGTGTTGCTGCCTGACTGGCTGCTCCCTTTATAGGAACCCTCGTCAGTGAAGCCCCGCCCCCTAATCAGGGCTCAGCTTCTCTCCCAGCACAAAGCCCCTCCAAGCCTCTACACATACAGATACCACCAATACAAAACCAAACACACACACAAATGCCTTCTCCTCCAACAGAACTCCCTCTCAAACTCCCCTGTTTACAGCTCTGTTTGCTAGCTCCAGTGCCGCTGCAGCTGTCTGTGCCCCTGCCTGACTGGCTGCTACCTTTATAGGACCCCTAGTCAGTGAAGCCCCGCCCCCTAATCAGGGCTCAGCTTCTCTCCCAGCAAAAAGCCCCTACACATACAGATGCCACCAATACAAAACCAAACACACACAAATACCTTCTCCTCCAACAGAACTCCCACTCAAACTCCCGTGTTTACAGCACTGTTTGCTAGCTCCTGTGCTGCTGCCTGACTGGATGCTAGCTTTATAGGACCCCTAGTCAGGGAAGTCCCGCCCCCTAATAAGGGCTCAGCTTCTCTCCCAGCACAAAGCCCCTCCAAGCCTCTACACATACAAATACTACCAATACGAAACCAAACACACACATATACCTTCTCCTCCAACAGAACCCCCACTCAAACTCCCGTGTTTACAGCACTGTTTGCTAGCTGCTGTGCCGCTGCCTGACTGGCTGCTACCTTTATAGGACGCCTAGTCAGTGAAGCCCCGCCCCCTTATCAGGACTCAGCTTCTCTCCCAGCACAAAGCCTCTACACATACAGATACTACCAATACAAAACCAAACACACACAAACACCTTCTCCTCCAACAGAACTCCCACTCATACTCCCCTGTTTACAGCTCTGTTTGCTAGCTCCTGTGCCGCTGCCTGACTGGCTGCTACCTTTATAGGACCCCTAGTCAGTGAAGCCCCGCCCCCTAATCAGGGCTCAGCTTCGCTCCCAGCACAAAGCCCCTCCAAGCCTCTACACATACAGATACTACCAATACAAAACCAAAAACACACACAAATACCTTCTCCTCCAACAGAACTCCCACTCAAACTCCCCTGTTTACAGCTCTGTTTGCTAGCTCCTGTACCGCTGCAGCTGTCTGTGTCGCTGCCTGACTGGCTGCTCCCTTTATAGGACCCCTCGTCAGTGAAGCCCCGCCCCCTAATCAGGGCTCAGCTTCTCTCCCAGCACAAAGCCCCTCCAAGCCTCTACACATACAGATACCAACAATACAAAACCAAACACACACACAAATACCTTCTTCTCCAACAGAACTCCCACTCAAACTCCCCTGTTTACAGCTCTCTTTGCTAGCTCCTGTGCCACTGCAGCTGTCTGTGCCGCTGCCTGAGTGACTGCTGCCTTTATAGGACCCCTAGTCAGTGAAGCCCCGCCCCCTAATCAGGGCTCAGCTTCTCTCCCAGCACAAAGCCCCTCCAAGCCTCTACACATACAGATACTACCAATACAAAACCAAACAAACAGAAATACCTTCTCCTACAACAGAACTCCCACTCAAACTCCCCTGTTTACAGCTCAGTTTGCTCGCTCCTGTGCCGCTGCAGCTGTCTGTGCCGCTCCCTGACTGGCTGCTACCTTTATAGGACCCCTAGTCAGTGAAGCCCCGCCCCCTAATCAGGGCTCAGCTTCTCTCCCAGCACAAAGCCTCTACACATACAGATACTACCAATACAAAACCAAAAACACACACAAATACCTTCTCCTCCAACAGAACTCCCACTCAAACTCCCCTGTTTACAGCTCTGTTTGCTAGCTCCTGTACCGCTGCAGCTGTCTGTGTCACTGCCTGACTGGCTGCTCCCTTTATAGGACCCCTCGTCAGTGAAGCCCCGCCCCCTAATCAGGGCTCAGCTTCTCTCCCAGCACAAAGCCCCTCCAAGCCTCTACACATACAGATACCAACAATACAAAACCAAACACACACAAAAATACCTTCTCCTCCAACAGAACTCCCACTCAAACTCCCCTGTTTGCTAGCTCCTGTGCCAATGCAGCTGTCTGTGCCGCTGCCTGACTGGCTGCTACCTTTATAGGACCCCTAGTCAGTGAAGCCCCGCCCCCTAATCAGGGCTCAGCTTCGCTCCCAGCACAAAGCCCCTCCAAGCCTCTACTCATACAGATACTACCAATACAATACCAAACACACACACAAATACCTTCTCCTCCAACAGAAGTCCCAGTCAAACTCCCCTGTTTACAGCTCTGTTTGCTAGCTCCTGTACCGCTGCAGCTGTCTGTGTTGCTGCCTGACTGGCTGCTCCCTTTATAGGACCCCTCGTCAGTGAAGCCCCGCCCCCTAATCAGGGCTCAGCTTCTCTCCCAGCACAAAGCCCCTACACATACAGATACCACCAACACAAAACCAAACACACACAAATACCTTCTCCTCCAACAGAACTCCCACTCAAACTTCCCAGTTTACAGCTCTGTTTGCTAGCTCCTGTGCCCCTGCAGCTGTCCGTGCCGCCGCCTGACTGGCTGCTCCCTTTACAGGACCCCTAGTCAGTGAAGCCCCGCCCCCTAATCAGGGCTCAGCTTCTCTCCCAGCACAAAGCCCCTACACATACAGATGCTACCAATACAAAACCAAACACACACACAAATGCCTTCTCCTCCAACAGAACTCCCACTCAGACTCCCCTGTTTACAGCTCTGTTTGCTAGCTCCTGTGCCGCTGCCTGACTGGCTGCTACCTTTATAGGACCCGTAGTCAGTGAAACCCCGCCCCCTAATCAGGGCTCAGCTTTTCTCCCAGCACAAAGCCCCTACACATACAGATACTACCAATACAAAACCAAACACACACACAAATACCTTCTCTTCCAACAGAAGTCCCACTCAAACTCCCCTGTTTACAGCTCTGTTTGCTAGCTCCTGTGCCGCTGCCTGACTGGCTGCTACCTTTATAGGACCCCTAGTCAGTGAAGCCCCGCCCCCTAATAAGGGCTCAGCTTCGCTCCCAGCACAAAGCCCCTCCAAGCCTCTACACATACAGATACTACCAATACAAAACCAAACACACACACAAATAGCTTCTCCTCCAACAGAACTCCCACTCAAACTCCCCTGTTTACAGCTCTATTTGCTAGCTCCAGTGCCGCTGCAGCTGTCTGTGCCGCTGCCTGACTGGTTGGTACCTTTATAGGACCCCAAGTCAGGGAAGCCCCGCCCCCTAATCAGGGCTCAGATTCTCTCCCAGCACAAAGCCCCTACACATACAGATACTGCCAATACAAAACCAAACACACACACAAATACCTTCTCCTCCAACAGAAGTCCCACTCAAACTCCCCTGTTTACAGCTCTGTTTGCTAGCTCCTGTACCGCTGCAGCTGTCTCTGTTGCTGCCTGACTGGCTGCTCCCTTTATAGGAACCCTCGTCAGTGAAGCCCCGCCCCCTAATCAGGGCTCAGCTTCTCTCCCAGCACAAAGCCCCTCCAAGCCTCTACACATACAGATACCACCAATACAAAACCGAACACACACACAAATGCCTTCTCCTCCAACAGAACTCCCTCTCAAACTCCCCTGTTTACAGCTCTGTTTGCTAGCTCCAGTGCCGCTGCAGCTGTCTGTGCCGCTGCCTGACTGGCTGCTACCTTTATAGGACCCCTAGTCAGTGAAGCCCCGCCCCCTAATCAGGGCTCAGCTTCTCTCCCAGCACAAAGCCTCTACACATACAGATACTACCAATACAAAACCAAAAACACACACAAATACCTTCTCCTCCAACAGAACTCCCA
The DNA here is from genome assembly GCF_965140265.1 of Lepidochelys kempii. Classification (NCBI taxonomy): domain Eukaryota; kingdom Metazoa; phylum Chordata; order Testudines; family Cheloniidae; genus Lepidochelys; species Lepidochelys kempii. The sequence continues at coordinate 27,211,728 of NC_133272.1, forward strand.
CTCAAACTCCCCTGTTTACAGCTCTGTTTGCTAGCTCCTGTACCGCTGCAGCTGTCTGTGTCGCTGCCTGACTGGCTGCTCCCTTTATAGGACCCCTCGTCAGTGAAGCCCCGCCCCCTAATCAGGGCTCAGCTTCTCTCCCAGCACAAAGCCCCTCCAAGCCTCTACACATACAGATACCAACAATACAAAACCAAACACACACAAAAATACCTTCTCCTCCAACAGAACTCCCACTCAAACTCCCCTGTTTGCTAGCTCCTGTGCCAATGCAGCTGTCTGTGCCGCTGCCTGACTGGCTGCTACCTTTATAGGACCCCTAGTCAGTGAAGCCCCGCCCCCTAATCAGGGCTCAGCTTCGCTCCCAGCACAAAGCCCCTCCAAGCCTCTACTCATACAGATACTACCAATACAATACCAAACACACACACAAATACCTTCTCCTCCAACAGAAGTCCCAGTCAAACTCCCCTGTTTACAGCTCTGTTTGCTAGCTCCTGTACCGCTGCAGCTGTCTGTGTTGCTGCCTGACTGGCTGCTCCCTTTATAGGACCCCTCGTCAGTGAAGCCCCGCCCCCTAATCAGGGCTCAGCTTCTCTCCCAGCACAAAGCCCCTACACATACAGATACCACCAACACAAAACCAAACACACACAAATACCTTCTCCTCCAACAGAACTCCAACTCAGACTCCCCTGTTTACAGCTCTGTTTGCTAGCTCCTGTGCCGCTGCCTGACTGGCTGCTACCTTTATAGGACCCCTAGTCAGTGAAGCCCCGCCCCCTAATAAGGGCTCAGCTTCGCTCCCAGCACAAAGCCCCTCCAAGCCTCTACACATACAGATACTACCAATACAAAACCAAACACACACACAAATAGCTTCTCCTCCAACAGAACTCCCACTCAAACTCCCCTGTTTACAGCTCTATTTGCTAGCTCCAGTGCCGCTGCAGCTGTCTGTGCCGCTGCCTGACTGGTTGGTACCTTTATAGGACCCCAAGTCAGGGAAGCCCCGCCCCCTAATCAGGGCTCAGATTCTCTCCCAGCACAAAGCCTCTACTCATACAGATACTACCAATACAAAACCAAACACACACATACCTTCTCCTCCAACAGAACTCCCACTCAAACTCCCCTGTTTACAGCTCTGTTTGCTAGCTCCTGTGCTGCTGCCTGACTGGCTGCTACCTTTATAGGACCCCTAGTCAGTGAAGCCCCGCCCCCTAATCAGGGCTCAGCTTTTCTCCCAGCACAAAGCCCCTACACATACAGATACTGCCAATACAATACCAAACACACACACAAATACCTTCTCCTCCAACAGAAGTCCCACTCAAACTCCCCTGTTTACAGCTCTGTTTGCTAGCTCCTGTACCGCTGCAGCTGTCTGTGTTGCTGCCTGACTGGCTGCTCCCTTTATAGGAACCCTCGTCAGTGAAGCCCCGCCCCCTAATCAGGGCTCAGCTTCTCTCCCAGCACAAAGCCCCTCCAAGCCTCTACACATACAGATACCACCAATACAAAACCAAACACACACACAAATGCCTTCTCCTCCAACAGAACTCCCTCTCAAACTCCCCTGTTTACAGCTCTGTTTGCTAGCTCCAGTGCCGCTGCAGCTGTCTGTGCCCCTGCCTGACTGGCTGCTACCTTTATAGGACCCCTAGTCAGTGAAGCCCCGCCCCCTAATCAGGGCTCAGCTTCTCTCCCAGCAAAAAGCCCCTACACATACAGATGCCACCAATACAAAACCAAACACACACAAATACCTTCTCCTCCAACAGAACTCCCACTCAAACTCCCGTGTTTACAGCACTGTTTGCTAGCTCCTGTGCTGCTGCCTGACTGGATGCTAGCTTTATAGGACCCCTAGTCAGGGAAGTCCCGCCCCCTAATAAGGGCTCAGCTTCTCTCCCAGCACAAAGCCCCTCCAAGCCTCTACACATACAAATACTACCAATACGAAACCAAACACACACATATACCTTCTCCTCCAACAGAACCCCCACTCAAACTCCCGTGTTTACAGCACTGTTTGCTAGCTGCTGTGCCGCTGCCTGACTGGCTGCTACCTTTATAGGACGCCTAGTCAGTGAAGCCCCGCCCCCTTATCAGGACTCAGCTTCTCTCCCAGCACAAAGCCTCTACACATACAGATACTACCAATACAAAACCAAACACACACAAACACCTTCTCCTCCAACAGAACTCCCACTCATACTCCCCTGTTTACAGCTCTGTTTGCTAGCTCCTGTGCCGCTGCCTGACTGGCTGCTACCTTTATAGGACCCCTAGTCAGTGAAGCCCCGCCCCCTAATCAGGGCTCAGCTTCGCTCCCAGCACAAAGCCCCTCCAAGCCTCTACACATACAGATACTACCAATACAAAACCAAAAACACACACAAATACCTTCTCCTCCAACAGAACTCCCACTCAAACTCCCCTGTTTACAGCTCTGTTTGCTAGCTCCTGTACCGCTGCAGCTGTCTGTGTCGCTGCCTGACTGGCTGCTCCCTTTATAGGACCCCTCGTCAGTGAAGCCCCGCCCCCTAATCAGGGCTCAGCTTCTCTCCCAGCACAAAGCCCCTCCAAGCCTCTACACATACAGATACCAACAATACAAAACCAAACACACACACAAATACCTTCTTCTCCAACAGAACTCCCACTCAAACTCCCCTGTTTACAGCTCTCTTTGCTAGCTCCTGTGCCACTGCAGCTGTCTGTGCCGCTGCCTGAGTGACTGCTGCCTTTATAGGACCCCTAGTCAGTGAAGCCCCGCCCCCTAATCAGGGCTCAGCTTCTCTCCCAGCACAAAGCCCCTCCAAGCCTCTACACATACAGATACTACCAATACAAAACCAAACAAACAGAAATACCTTCTCCTACAACAGAACTCCCACTCAAACTCCCCTGTTTACAGCTCAGTTTGCTCGCTCCTGTGCCGCTGCAGCTGTCTGTGCCGCTCCCTGACTGGCTGCTACCTTTATAGGACCCCTAGTCAGTGAAGCCCCGCCCCCTAATCAGGGCTCAGCTTCTCTCCCAGCACAAAGCCTCTACACATACAGATACTACCAATACAAAACCAAAAACACACACAAATACCTTCTCCTCCAACAGAACTCCCACTCAAACTCCCCTGTTTACAGCTCTGTTTGCTAGCTCCTGTACCGCTGCAGCTGTCTGTGTCACTGCCTGACTGGCTGCTCCCTTTATAGGACCCCTCGTCAGTGAAGCCCCGCCCCCTAATCAGGGCTCAGCTTCTCTCCCAGCACAAAGCCCCTCCAAGCCTCTACACATACAGATACCAACAATACAAAACCAAACACACACAAAAATACCTTCTCCTCCAACAGAACTCCCACTCAAACTCCCCTGTTTGCTAGCTCCTGTGCCAATGCAGCTGTCTGTGCCGCTGCCTGACTGGCTGCTACCTTTATAGGACCCCTAGTCAGTGAAGCCCCGCCCCCTAATCAGGGCTCAGCTTCGCTCCCAGCACAAAGCCCCTCCAAGCCTCTACTCATACAGATACTACCAATACAATACCAAACACACACACAAATACCTTCTCCTCCAACAGAAGTCCCAGTCAAACTCCCCTGTTTACAGCTCTGTTTGCTAGCTCCTGTACCGCTGCAGCTGTCTGTGTTGCTGCCTGACTGGCTGCTCCCTTTATAGGACCCCTCGTCAGTGAAGCCCCGCCCCCTAATCAGGGCTCAGCTTCTCTCCCAGCACAAAGCCCCTACACATACAGATACCACCAACACAAAACCAAACACACACAAATACCTTCTCCTCCAACAGAACTCCCACTCAAACTTCCCAGTTTACAGCTCTGTTTGCTAGCTCCTGTGCCCCTGCAGCTATCCGTGCCGCCGCCTGACTGGCTGCTCCCTTTACAGGACCCCTAGTCAGTGAAGCCCCGCCCCCTAATCAGGGCTCAGCTTCTCTCCCAGCACAAAGCCCCTACACATACAGATGCTACCAATACAAAACCAAACACACACACAAATGCCTTCTCCTCCAACAGAACTCCCACTCAGACTCCCCTGTTTACAGCTCTGTTTGCTAGCTCCTGTGCCGCTGCCTGACTGGCTGCTACCTTTATAGGACCCGTAGTCAGTGAAACCCCGCCCCCTAATCAGGGCTCAGCTTTTCTCCCAGCACAAAGCCCCTACACATACAGATACTACCAATACAAAACCAAACACACACACAAATACCTTCTCTTCCAACAGAAGTCCCACTCAAACTCCCCTGTTTACAGCTCTGTTTGCTAGCTCCTGTGCCGCTGCCTGACTGGCTGCTACCTTTTTAGGACCCCTAGTCAGTGAAGCCCCGCCCCCTAATCAGGGCTCAGCTTCACTCCCAGCACAAAGCCCCTCCAAGCCTCTACTCATACAGATACTACCAATACAATACCAAACACACACACAAATACCTTCTCCTCCAACAGAAGTCCCACTCAAACTCCCCTGTTTACAGCTCTGTTTGCTAGCTCCTGTACCGCTGCAGCTGTCTGTGTTGCTGCCTGACTGGCTGCTCCCTTTATAGGACCCCTCGTCAGTGAAGCCCCGCCCCCTAATCGGGGCTCAGCTTCTCTCCCAGCACAAAGCCCCTACACATACAGATACCACCAACACAAAACCAAACACACACAAATACCTTCTCCTCCAACAGAACTCCCACTCAAACTTCCCAGTTTACAGCTCTGTTTGCTAGCTCCTGTGCCCCTGCAGCTGTCTGTGACGCTGCCTGACTGGCTGCTACCTTTATAGGACCCCTAGTCAGTGAAGCCCCGCCCCCTAATCAGGGCTCAGCTTCTCTCCCAGCACAAAGCCCCTACACATACAGATGCTACCAATACAAAACCAAACACACACACAAATGCCTTCTCCTCCAACAGAACTCCCACTCAGACTCCCCTGTTTACAGCTCTATTTGCTAGCTCCAGTGCCGCTGCAGCTGTCTGTGCCGCTGCCTGACTGGTTGGTACCTTTATAGGACCCCAAGTCAGGGAAGCCCCGCCCCCTAATCAGGGCTCAGATTCTCTCCCAGCACAAAGCCTCAACTCATACAGATACTACCAATACAAAACCAAACACACACATACCTTCTCCTCCAACAGAACTCCCACTCAAACTCCCCTGTTTACAGCTCTGTTTGCTAGCTCCTGTGCTGCTGCCTGACTGGCTGCTACCTTTATAGGACCCCTAGTCAGTGAAGCCCCGCCCCCTAATCAGGGCTCAGCTTTTCTCCCAGCACAAAGCCCCTACACATACAGATACTGCCAATACAATACCAAACACACACACAAATACCTTCTCCTCCAACAGAACTCCCTCTCAAACTCCCCTGTTTACAGCTCTGTTTGCTAGCTCCTGTACCGCTGCAGCTGTCTCTGTTGCTGCCTGACTGGCTGCTCCCTTTATAGGAACCCTCGTCAGTGAAGCCCCGCCCCCTAATCAGGGCTCAGCTTCTCTCCCAGCACAAAGCCCCTCCAAGCCTCTACACATACAGATACCACCAATACAAAACCAAACACACACACAAATGCCTTCTCCTCCAACAGAACTCCCTCTCAAACTCCCCTGTTTACAGCTCTGTTTGCTAGCTCCAGTGCCGCTGCAGCTGTCTGTGCCGCTGCCTGACTGGCTGCTACCTTTATAGGACCCCTAGTCAGTGAAGCCCCGCCCCCTAATCAGGGCTCAGCTTTTCTCCCAGCACAAAGCCCCTCCAAGCCTCTACACATACAGATACTACCAATACGAAACCAAACACACACATATACCTTCTCCTCCAACAGAACTCCCACTCAAACTCCCGTGTTTACAGCACTGTTTGCTAGCTGCTGTGCCGCTGCCTGACTGGCTGCTACCTTTATAGGACGCCTAGTCAGTGAAGCCCCGCCCCCTTATCAGGGCTCAGCTTCTCTCCCAGCACAAAGCCTCTACACATACAGATACTACCAATACAAAACCAAACACACACAAACACCTTCTCCTCCAACAGAACTCCCACTCATACTCCCCTGTTTACAGCTCTGTTTGCTAGCTCCTGTGCCGCTGCCTGACTGGCTGCTACCTTTATAGGACCCCTAGTCAGTGAAGCCCCGCCCCCTAATCAGGGCTCAGCTTCGCTCCCAGCACAAAGCCCCTCCAAGCCTCTACACATACAGATACTACCAATACAAAACCAAAAACACACACAAATACCTTCTCCTCCAACAGAACTCCCACTCAAACTCCCCTGTTTACAGCTCTGTTTGCTAGCTCCTGTACCGCTGCAGCTGTCTGTGTCGCTGCCTGACTGGCTGCTCCCTTTATAGGACCCCTCGTCAGTGAAGCCCCGCCCCCTAATCAGGGCTCAGCTTCTCTCCCAGCACAAAGCCCCTCCAAGCCTCTACACATACAGATACCAACAATACAAAACCAAACACACACACAAATACCTTCTTCTCCAACAGAACTCCCACTCAAACTCCCCTGTATACAGCTCTCTTTGCTAGCTCCTGTGCCACTGCAGCTGTCTGTGCCGCTGCCTGAGTGACTGCTGCCTTTATAGGACCCCTAGTCAGTGAAGCCCCGCCCCCTAATCAGGGCTCAGCTTCTCTCCCAGCACAAAGCCCCTCCAAGCCTCTACACATACAGATACTACCAATACAAAACCAAACAAACAGAAATACCTTCTCCTACAACAGAACTCCCACTCAAACTCCCCTGTTTACAGCTCAGTTTGCTCGGTCCTGTGCCGCTGCAGCTGTCTGTGCCGCTCCCTGACTGGCTGCTACCTTTATAGGACCCCTAGTCAGTGAAGCCCCGCCCCCTAATCAGGGCTCAGCTTCTCTCCCAGCACAAAGCCTCTACACATACAGATACTACCAATACAAAACCAAAAACACACACAAATACCTTCTCCTCCAACAGAACTCCCACTCAAACTCCCCTGTTTACAGCTGTTTGCTAGCTCCTGTACCGCTGCAGCTGTCTGTGTTGCTGCCTGACTGGCTGCTCCCTTTATAGGACCCCTCGTCAGTGAAGCCCCGCCCCCTAATCAGGGCTCAGCTTCTCTCCCAGCACAAAGCCCCTACACATACAGATACCACCAACACAAAACCAAACACACACAAATACCTTCTCCTCCAACAGAACTCCCACTCAAACTTCCCAGTTTACAGCTCTGTTTGCTAGCTCCTGTGCCCCTGCAGCTGTCCGTGCCGCCGCCTGACTGGCTGCTCCCTTTACAGGACCCCTAGTCAGTGAAGCCCCGCCCCCTAATCAGGGCTCAGCTTCTCTCCCAGCACAAAGCCCCTACACATACAGATGCTACCAATACAAAACCAAACACACACACAAATGCCTTCTCCTCCAACAGAACTCCCACTCAGACTCCCCTGTTTACAGCTCTGTTTGCTAGCTCCTGTGCCGCTGCCTGACTGGCTGCTACCTTTATAGGACCCCTAGTCAGTGAAGCCCCGCCCCCTAATAAGGGCTCAGCTTCGCTCCCAGCACAAAGCCCCTCCAAGCCTCTACACATACAGATACTACCAATACAAAACCAAACACACACACAAATAGCTTCTCCTCCAACAGAACTCCCACTCAAACTCCCCTGTTTACAGCTCTATTTGCTAGCTCCAGTGCCGCTGCAGCTGTCTGTGCCGCTGCCTGACTGGTTGGTACCTTTATAGGACCCCAAGTCAGGGAAGCCCCGCCCCCTAATCAGGGCTCAGATTCTCTCCCAGCACAAAGCCCCTACACATACAGATACTGCCAATACAAAACCAAACACACACACAAATACCTTCTCCTCCAACAGAAGTCCCACTCAAACTCCCCTGTTTACAGCTCTGTTTGCTAGCTCCTGTACCGCTGCAGCTGTCTCTGTTGCTGCCTGACTGGCTGCTCCCTTTATAGGAACCCTCGTCAGTGAAGCCCCGCCCCCTAATCAGGGCTCAGCTTCTCTCCCAGCACAAAGCCCCTCCAAGCCTCTACACATACAGATACCACCAATACAAAACCGAACACACACACAAATGCCTTCTCCTCCAACAGAACTCCCTCTCAAACTCCCCTGTTTACAGCTCTGTTTGCTAGCTCCAGTGCCGCTGCAGCTGTCTGTGCCGCTGCCTGACTGGCTGCTACCTTTATAGGACCCCTAGTCAGTGAAGCCCCGCCCCCTAATCAGGGCTCAGCTTCTCTCCCAGCACAAAGCCTCTACACATACAGATACTGCCAATACAAAACCAAAAACACACACAAATACCTTCTCCTCCAACAGAACTCCCACTCAAACTCCCCTGTTTACAGCTCTGTTTGCTAGCTCCTGTACCGCTGCAGCTGTCTGTGTCGCTGCCTGACTGGCTGCTCCCTTTATAGGACCCCTCGTCAGTGAAGCCCCGCCCCCTAATCAGGGCTCAGCTTCTCTCCCAGCACAAAGCCCCTCCAAGCCTCTACACATACAGATACCAACAATACAAAACCAAACACACACAAAAATACCTTCTCCTCCAACAGAACTCCCACTCAAACTCCCCTGTTTGCTAGCTCCTGTGCCAATGCAGCTGTCTGTGCCGCTGCCTGACTGGCTGCTACCTTTATAGGACCCCTAGTCAGTGAAGCCCCGCCCCCTAATCAGGGCTCAGCTTCGCTCCCAGCACAAAGCCCCTCCAAGCCTCTACTCATACAGATACTACCAATACAATACCAAACACACACACAAATACCTTCTCCTCCAACAGAAGTCCCAGTCAAACTCCCCTGTTTACAGCTCTGTTTGCTAGCTCCTGTACCGCTGCAGCTGTCTGTGTTGCTGCCTGACTGGCTGCTCCCTTTATAGGACCCCTCGTCAGTGAAGCCCCGCCCCCTAATCAGGGCTCAGCTTCTCTCCCAGCACAAAGCCCCTACACATACAGATACCACCAACACAAAACCAAACACACACAAATACCTTCTCCTCCAACAGAACTCCAACTCAGACTCCCCTGTTTACAGCTCTGTTTGCTAGCTCCTGTGCCGCTGCCTGACTGGCTGCTACCTTTATAGGACCCCTAGTCAGTGAAGCCCCGCCCCCTAATAAGGGCTCAGCTTCGCTCCCAGCACAAAGCCCCTCCAAGCCTCTACACATACAGATACTACCAATACAAAACCAAACACACACACAAATAGCTTCTCCTCCAACAGAACTCCCACTCAAACTCCCCTGTTTACAGCTCTATTTGCTAGCTCCAGTGCCGCTGCAGCTGTCTGTGCCGCTGCCTGACTGGTTGGTACCTTTATAGGACCCCAAGTCAGGGAAGCCCCGCCCCCTAATCAGGGCTCAGATTCTCTCCCAGCACAAAGCCTCTACTCATACAGATACTACCAATACAAAACCAAACACACACATACCTTCTCCTCCAACAGAACTCCCACTCAAACTCCCCTGTTTACAGCTCTGTTTGCTAGCTCCTGTGCTGCTGCCTGACTGGCTGCTACCTTTATAGGACCCCTAGTCAGTGAAGCCCCGCCCCCTAATCAGGGCTCAGCTTTTCTCCCAGCACAAAGCCCCTACACATACAGATACTGCCAATACAATACCAAACACACACACAAATACCTTCTCCTCCAACAGAAGTCCCACTCAAACTCCCCTGTTTACAGCTCTGTTTGCTAGCTCCTGTACCGCTGCAGCTGTCTGTGTTGCTGCCTGACTGGCTGCTCCCTTTATAGGAACCCTCGTCAGTGAAGCCCCGCCCCCTAATCAGGGCTCAGCTTCTCTCCCAGCACAAAGCCCCTCCAAGCCTCTACACATACAGATACCACCAATACAAAACCAAACACACACACAAATGCCTTCTCCTCCAACAGAACTCCCTCTCAAACTCCCCTGTTTACAGCTCTGTTTGCTAGCTCCAGTGCCGCTGCAGCTGTCTGTGCCCCTGCCTGACTGGCTGCTACCTTTATAGGACCCCTAGTCAGTGAAGCCCCGCCCCCTAATCAGGGCTCAGCTTCTCTCCCAGCAAAAAGCCCCTACACATACAGATGCCACCAATACAAAACCAAACACACACAAATACCTTCTCCTCCAACAGAACTCCCACTCAAACTCCCGTGTTTACAGCACTGTTTGCTAGCTCCTGTGCTGCTGCCTGACTGGATGCTAGCTTTATAGGACCCCTAGTCAGGGAAGTCCCGCCCCCTAATAAGGGCTCAGCTTCTCTCCCAGCACAAAGCCCCTCCAAGCCTCTACACATACAAATACTACCAATACGAAACCAAACACACACATATACCTTCTCCTCCAACAGAACCCCCACTCAAACTCCCGTGTTTACAGCACTGTTTGCTAGCTGCTGTGCCGCTGCCTGACTGGCTGCTACCTTTATAGGACGCCTAGTCAGTGAAGCCCCGCCCCCTTATCAGGACTCAGCTTCTCTCCCAGCACAAAGCCTCTACACATACAGATACTACCAATACAAAACCAAACACACACAAACACCTTCTCCTCCAACAGAACTCCCACTCATACTCCCCTGTTTACAGCTCTGTTTGCTAGCTCCTGTGCCGCTGCCTGACTGGCTGCTACCTTTATAGGACCCCTAGTCAGTGAAGCCCCGCCCCCTAATCAGGGCTCAGCTTCGCTCCCAGCACAAAGCCCCTCCAAGCCTCTACACATACAGATACTACCAATACAAAACCAAAAACACACACAAATACCTTCTCCTCCAACAGAACTCCCACTCAAACTCCCCTGTTTACAGCTCTGTTTGCTAGCTCCTGTACCGCTGCAGCTGTCTGTGTCGCTGCCTGACTGGCTGCTCCCTTTATAGGACCCCTCGTCAGTGAAGCCCCGCCCCCTAATCAGGGCTCAGCTTCTCTCCCAGCACAAAGCCCCTCCAAGCCTCTACACATACAGATACCAACAATACAAAACCAAACACACACACAAATACCTTCTTCTCCAACAGAACTCCCACTCAAACTCCCCTGTTTACAGCTCTCTTTGCTAGCTCCTGTGCCACTGCAGCTGTCTGTGCCGCTGCCTGAGTGACTGCTGCCTTTATAGGACCCCTAGTCAGTGAAGCCCCGCCCCCTAATCAGGGCTCAGCTTCTCTCCCAGCACAAAGCCCCTCCAAGCCTCTACACATACAGATACTACCAATACAAAACCAAACAAACAGAAATACCTTCTCCTACAACAGAACTCCCACTCAAACTCCCCTGTTTACAGCTCAGTTTGCTCGCTCCTGTGCCGCTGCAGCTGTCTGTGCCGCTCCCTGACTGGCTGCTACCTTTATAGGACCCCTAGTCAGTGAAGCCCCGCCCCCTAATCAGGGCTCAGCTTCTCTCCCAGCACAAAGCCTCTACACATACAGATACTACCAATACAAAACCAAAAACACACACAAATACCTTCTCCTCCAACAGAACTCCCACTCAAACTCCCCTGTTTACAGCTCTGTTTGCTAGCTCCTGTACCGCTGCAGCTGTCTGTGTCACTGCCTGACTGGCTGCTCCCTTTATAGGACCCCTCGTCAGTGAAGCCCCGCCCCCTAATCAGGGCTCAGCTTCTCTCCCAGCACAAAGCCCCTCCAAGCCTCTACACATACAGATACCAACAATACAAAACCAAACACACACAAAAATACCTTCTCCTCCAACAGAACTCCCACTCAAACTCCCCTGTTTGCTAGCTCCTGTGCCAATGCAGCTGTCTGTGCCGCTGCCTGACTGGCTGCTACCTTTATAGGACCCCTAGTCAGTGAAGCCCCGCCCCCTAATCAGGGCTCAGCTTCGCTCCCAGCACAAAGCCCCTCCAAGCCTCTACACATACAGATACCACCAATACAAAACCAAACACACACACAAATGCCTTCTCCTCCAACAGAACTCCCTCTCAAACTCCCCTGTTTACAGCTCTGTTTGCTAGCTCCAGTGCCGCTGCAGCTGTCTGTGCCCCTGCCTGACTGGCTGCTACCTTTATAGGACCCCTAGTCAGTGAAGCCCCGCCCCCTAATCAGGGCTCAGCTTCTCTCCCAGCAAAAAGCCCCTACACATACAGATGCCACCAATACAAAACCAAACACACACAAATACCTTCTCCTCCAACAGAACTCCCACTCAAACTCCCGTGTTTACAGCACTGTTTGCTAGCTCCTGTGCTGCTGCCTGACTGGATGCTAGCTTTATAGGACCCCTAGTCAGGGAAGTCCCGCCCCCTAATAAGGGCTCAGCTTCTCTCCCAGCACAAAGCCCCTCCAAGCCTCTACACATACAAATACTACCAATACGAAACCAAACACACACATATACCTTCTCCTCCAACAGAACCCCCACTCAAACTCCCGTGTTTACAGCACTGTTTGCTAGCTGCTGTGCCGCTGCCTGACTGGCTGCTACCTTTATAGGACGCCTAGTCAGTGAAGCCCCGCCCCCTTATCAGGACTCAGCTTCTCTCCCAGCACAAAGCCTCTACACATACAGATACTACCAATACAAAACCAAACACACACAAACACCTTCTCCTCCAACAGAACTCCCACTCATACTCCCCTGTTTACAGCTCTGTTTGCTAGCTCCTGTGCCGCTGCCTGACTGGCTGCTACCTTTATAGGACCCCTAGTCAGTGAAGCCCCGCCCCCTAATCAGGGCTCAGCTTCGCTCCCAGCACAAAGCCCCTCCAAGCCTCTACACATACAGATACTACCAATACAAAACCAAAAACACACACAAATACCTTCTCCTCCAACAGAACTCCCACTCAAACTCCCCTGTTTACAGCTCTGTTTGCTAGCTCCTGTACCGCTGCAGCTGTCTGTGTCGCTGCCTGACTGGCTGCTCCCTTTATAGGACCCCTCGTCAGTGAAGCCCCGCCCCCTAATCAGGGCTCAGCTTCTCTCCCAGCACAAAGCCCCTCCAAGCCTCTACACATACAGATACCAACAATACAAAACCAAACACACACACAAATACCTTCTTCTCCAACAGAACTCCCACTCAAACTCCCCTGTTTACAGCTCTCTTTGCTAGCTCCTGTGCCACTGCAGCTGTCTGTGCCGCTGCCTGAGTGACTGCTGCCTTTATAGGACCCCTAGTCAGTGAAGCCCCGCCCCCTAATCAGGGCTCAGCTTCTCTCCCAGCACAAAGCCCCTCCAAGCCTCTACACATACAGATACTACCAATACAAAACCAAACAAACAGAAATACCTTCTCCTACAACAGAACTCCCACTCAAACTCCCCTGTTTACAGCTCAGTTTGCTCGCTCCTGTGCCGCTGCAGCTGTCTGTGCCGCTCCCTGACTGGCTGCTACCTTTATAGGACCCCTAGTCAGTGAAGCCCCGCCCCCTAATCAGGGCTCAGCTTCTCTCCCAGCACAAAGCCTCTACACATACAGATACTACCAATACAAAACCAAAAACACACACAAATACCTTCTCCTCCAACAGAACTCCCACTCAAACTCCCCTGTTTACAGCTCTGTTTGCTAGCTCCTGTACCGCTGCAGCTGTCTGTGTCACTGCCTGACTGGCTGCTCCCTTTATAGGACCCCTCGTCAGTGAAGCCCCGCCCCCTAATCAGGGCTCAGCTTCTCTCCCAGCACAAAGCCCCTCCAAGCCTCTACACATACAGATACCAACAATACAAAACCAAACACACACAAAAATACCTTCTCCTCCAACAGAACTCCCACTCAAACTCCCCTGTTTGCTAGCTCCTGTGCCAATGCAGCTGTCTGTGCCGCTGCCTGACTGGCTGCTACCTTTATAGGACCCCTAGTCAGTGAAGCCCCGCCCCCTAATCAGGGCTCAGCTTCGCTCCCAGCACAAAGCCCCTCCAAGCCTCTACTCATACAGATACTACCAATACAATACCAAACACACACACAAATACCTTCTCCTCCAACAGAAGTCCCAGTCAAACTCCCCTGTTTACAGCTCTGTTTGCTAGCTCCTGTACCGCTGCAGCTGTCTGTGTTGCTGCCTGACTGGCTGCTCCCTTTATAGGACCCCTCGTCAGTGAAGCCCCGCCCCCTAATCAGGGCTCAGCTTCTCTCCCAGCACAAAGCCCCTACACATACAGATACCACCAACACAAAACCAAACACACACAAATACCTTCTCCTCCAACAGAACTCCCACTCAAACTTCCCAGTTTACAGCTCTGTTTGCTAGCTCCTGTGCCCCTGCAGCTGTCCGTGCCGCCGCCTGACTGGCTGCTCCCTTTACAGGACCCCTAGTCAGTGAAGCCCCGCCCCCTAATCAGGGCTCAGCTTCTCTCCCAGCACAAAGCCCCTACACATACAGATGCTACCAATACAAAACCAAACACACACACAAATGCCTTCTCCTCCAACAGAACTCCCACTCAGACTCCCCTGTTTACAGCTCTGTTTGCTAGCTCCTGTGCCGCTGCCTGACTGGCTGCTACCTTTATAGGACCCGTAGTCAGTGAAACCCCGCCCCCTAATCAGGGCTCAGCTTTTCTCCCAGCACAAAGCCCCTACACATACAGATACTACCAATACAAAACCAAACACACACACAAATACCTTCTCTTCCAACAGAAGTCCCACTCAAACTCCCCTGTTTACAGCTCTGTTTGCTAGCTCCTGTGCCGCTGCCTGACTGGCTGCTACCTTTATAGGACCCCTAGTCAGTGAAGCCCCGCCCCCTAATAAGGGCTCAGCTTCGCTCCCAGCACAAAGCCCCTCCAAGCCTCTACACATACAGATACTACCAATACAAAACCAAACACACACACAAATAGCTTCTCCTCCAACAGAACTCCCACTCAAACTCCCCTGTTTACAGCTCTATTTGCTAGCTCCAGTGCCGCTGCAGCTGTCTGTGCCGCTGCCTGACTGGTTGGTACCTTTATAGGACCCCAAGTCAGGGAAGCCCCGCCCCCTAATCAGGGCTCAGATTCTCTCCCAGCACAAAGCCCCTACACATACAGATACTGCCAATACAAAACCAAACACACACACAAATACCTTCTCCTCCAACAGAAGTCCCACTCAAACTCCCCTGTTTACAGCTCTGTTTGCTAGCTCCTGTACCGCTGCAGCTGTCTCTGTTGCTGCCTGACTGGCTGCTCCCTTTATAGGAACCCTCGTCAGTGAAGCCCCGCCCCCTAATCAGGGCTCAGCTTCTCTCCCAGCACAAAGCCCCTCCAAGCCTCTACACATACAGATACCACCAATACAAAACCGAACACACACACAAATGCCTTCTCCTCCAACAGAACTCCCTCTCAAACTCCCCTGTTTACAGCTCTGTTTGCTAGCTCCAGTGCCGCTGCAGCTGTCTGTGCCGCTGCCTGACTGGCTGCTACCTTTATAGGACCCCTAGTCAGTGAAGCCCCGCCCCCTAATCAGGGCTCAGCTTCTCTCCCAGCACAAAGCCTCTACACATACAGATACTACCAATACAAAACCAAAAACACACACAAATACCTTCTCCTCCAACAGAACTCCCACTCAAACTCCCCTGTTTACAGCTCTGTTTGCTAGCTCCTGTACCGCTGCAGCTGTCTGTGTCGCTGCCTGACTGGCTGCTCCCTTTATAGGACCCCTCGTCAGTGAAGCCCCGCCCCCTAATCAGGGCTCAGCTTCTCTCCCAGCACAAAGCCCCTCCAAGCCTCTACACATACAGATACCAACAATACAAAACCAAACACACACAAAAATACCTTCTCCTCCAACAGAACTCCCACTCAAACTCCCCTGTTTGCTAGCTCCTGTGCCAATGCAGCTGTCTGTGCCGCTGCCTGACTGGCTGCTACCTTTATAGGACCCCTAGTCAGTGAAGCCCCGCCCCCTAATCAGGGCTCAGCTTCGCTCCCAGCACAAAGCCCCTCCAAGCCTCTACTCATACAGATACTACCAATACAATACCAAACACACACACAAATACCTTCTCCTCCAACAGAAGTCCCAGTCAAACTCCCCTGTTTACAGCTCTGTTTGCTAGCTCCTGTACCGCTGCAGCTGTCTGTGTTGCTGCCTGACTGGCTGCTCCCTTTATAGGACCCCTCGTCAGTGAAGCCCCGCCCCCTAATCAGGGCTCAGCTTCTCTCCCAGCACAAAGCCCCTACACATACAGATACCACCAACACAAAACCAAACACACACAAATACCTTCTCCTCCAACAGAACTCCAACTCAGACTCCCCTGTTTACAGCTCTGTTTGCTAGCTCCTGTGCCGCTGCCTGACTGGCTGCTACCTTTATAGGACCCCTAGTCAGTGAAGCCCCGCCCCCTAATAAGGGCTCAGCTTCGCTCCCAGCACAAAGCCCCTCCAAGCCTCTACACATACAGATACTACCAATACAAAACCAAACACACACACAAATAGCTTCTCCTCCAACAGAACTCCCACTCAAACTCCCCTGTTTACAGCTCTATTTGCTAGCTCCAGTGCCGCTGCAGCTGTCTGTGCCGCTGCCTGACTGGTTGGTACCTTTATAGGACCCCAAGTCAGGGAAGCCCCGCCCCCTAATCAGGGCTCAGATTCTCTCCCAGCACAAAGCCTCTACTCATACAGATACTACCAATACAAAACCAAACACACACATACCTTCTCCTCCAACAGAACTCCCACTCAAACTCCCCTGTTTACAGCTCTGTTTGCTAGCTCCTGTGCTGCTGCCTGACTGGCTGCTACCTTTATAGGACCCCTAGTCAGTGAAGCCCCGCCCCCTAATCAGGGCTCAGCTTTTCTCCCAGCACAAAGCCCCTACACATACAGATACTGCCAATACAATACCAAACACACACACAAATACCTTCTCCTCCAACAGAAGTCCCACTCAAACTCCCCTGTTTACAGCTCTGTTTGCTAGCTCCTGTACCGCTGCAGCTGTCTGTGTTGCTGCCTGACTGGCTGCTCCCTTTATAGGAACCCTCGTCAGTGAAGCCCCGCCCCCTAATCAGGGCTCAGCTTCTCTCCCAGCACAAAGCCCCTCCAAGCCTCTACACATACAGATACCACCAATACAAAACCAAACACACACACAAATGCCTTCTCCTCCAACAGAACTCCCTCTCAAACTCCCCTGTTTACAGCTCTGTTTGCTAGCTCCAGTGCCGCTGCAGCTGTCTGTGCCCCTGCCTGACTGGCTGCTACCTTTATAGGACCCCTAGTCAGTGAAGCCCCGCCCCCTAATCAGGGCTCAGCTTCTCTCCCAGCAAAAAGCCCCTACACATACAGATGCCACCAATACAAAACCAAACACACACAAATACCTTCTCCTCCAACAGAACTCCCACTCAAACTCCCGTGTTTACAGCACTGTTTGCTAGCTGCTGTGCCGCTGCCTGACTGGCTGCTACCTTTATAGGACGCCTAGTCAGTGAAGCCCCGCCCCCTTATCAGGACTCAGCTTCTCTCCCAGCACAAAGCCTCTACACATACAGATACTACCAATACAAAACCAAACACACACAAACACCTTCTCCTCCAACAGAACTCCCACTCATACTCCCCTGTTTACAGCTCTGTTTGCTAGCTCCTGTGCCGCTGCCTGACTGGCTGCTACCTTTATAGGACCCCTAGTCAGTGAAGCCCCGCCCCCTAATCAGGGCTCAGCTTCGCTCCCAGCACAAAGCCCCTCCAAGCCTCTACACATACAGATACTACCAATACAAAACCAAAAACACACACAAATACCTTCTCCTCCAACAGAACTCCCACTCAAACTCCCCTGTTTACAGCTCTGTTTGCTAGCTCCTGTACCGCTGCAGCTGTCTGTGTCGCTGCCTGACTGGCTGCTCCCTTTATAGGACCCCTCGTCAGTGAAGCCCCGCCCCCTAATCAGGGCTCAGCTTCTCTCCCAGCACAAAGCCCCTCCAAGCCTCTACACATACAGATACCAACAATACAAAACCAAACACACACACAAATACCTTCTTCTCCAACAGAACTCCCACTCAAACTCCCCTGTTTACAGCTCTCTTTGCTAGCTCCTGTGCCACTGCAGCTGTCTGTGCCGCTGCCTGAGTGACTGCTGCCTTTATAGGACCCCTAGTCAGTGAAGCCCCGCCCCCTAATCAGGGCTCAGCTTCTCTCCCAGCACAAAGCCCCTCCAAGCCTCTACACATACAGATACTACCAATACAAAACCAAACAAACAGAAATACCTTCTCCTACAACAGAACTCCCACTCAAACTCCCCTGTTTACAGCTCAGTTTGCTCGCTCCTGTGCCGCTGCAGCTGTCTGTGCCGCTCCCTGACTGGCTGCTACCTTTATAGGACCCCTAGTCAGTGAAGCCCCGCCCCCTAATCAGGGCTCAGCTTCTCTCCCAGCACAAAGCCTCTACACATACAGATACTACCAATACAAAACCAAACACACACACAAATACCTTCTCCTCCAACAGAAGTCCCAGTCAAACTCCCCTGTTTACAGCTCTGTTTGCTAGCTCCTGTACCGCTGCAGCTGTCTGTGTCACTGCCTGACTGGCTGCTCCCTTTATAGGACCCCTCGTCAGTGAAGCCCCGCCCCCTAATCAGGGCTCAGCTTCTCTCCCAGCACAAAGCCCCTACACATACAGATACCACCAACACAAAACCAAACACACACAAATACCTTCTCCTCCAACAGAACTCCCACTCAAACTTCCCAGTTTACAGCTCTGTTTGCTAGCTCCTGTGCCCCTGCAGCTGTCCGTGCCGCCGCCTGACTGGCTGCTCCCTTTACAGGACCCCTAGTCAGTGAAGCCCCGCCCCCTAATCAGGGCTCAGCTTCTCTCCCAGCACAAAGCCCCTACACATACAGATGCTACCAATACAAAACCAAACACACACACAAATGCCTTCTCCTCCAACAGAACTCCCACTCAGACTCCCCTGTTTACAGCTCTGTTTGCTAGCTCCTGTGCCGCTGCCTGACTGGCTGCTACCTTTATAGGACCCGTAGTCAGTGAAACCCCGCCCCCTAATCAGGGCTCAGCTTTTCTCCCAGCACAAAGCCCCTACACATACAGATACTACCAATACAAAACCAAACACACACACAAATACCTTCTCTTCCAACAGAAGTCCCACTCAAACTCCCCTGTTTACAGCTCTGTTTGCTAGCTCCTGTGCCGCTGCCTGACTGGCTGCTACCTTTTTAGGACCCCTAGTCAGTGAAGCCCCGCCCCCTAATCAGGGCTCAGCTTCACTCCCAGCACAAAGCCCCTCCAAGCCTCTACTCATACAGATACTACCAATACAATACCAAACACACACACAAATACCTTCTCCTCCAACAGAAGTCCCACTCAAACTCCCCTGTTTACAGCTCTGTTTGCTAGCTCCTGTACCGCTGCAGCTGTCTGTGTTGCTGCCTGACTGGCTGCTCCCTTTATAGGACCCCTCGTCAGTGAAGCCCCGCCCCCTAATCGGGGCTCAGCTTCTCTCCCAGCACAAAGCCCCTACACATACAGATACCACCAACACAAAACCAAACACACACAAATACCTTCTCCTCCAACAGAACTCCCACTCAAACTTCCCAGTTTACAGCTCTGTTTGCTAGCTCCTGTGCCCCTGCAGCTGTCTGTGACGCTGCCTGACTGGCTGCTACCTTTATAGGACCCCTAGTCAGTGAAGCCCCGCCCCCTAATCAGGGCTCAGCTTCTCTCCCAGCACAAAGCCCCTACACATACAGATGCTACCAATACAAAACCAAACACACACACAAATGCCTTCTCCTCCAACAGAACTCCCACTCAGACTCCCCTGTTTACAGCTCTATTTGCTAGCTCCAGTGCCGCTGCAGCTGTCTGTGCCGCTGCCTGACTGGTTGGTACCTTTATAGGACCCCAAGTCAGGGAAGCCCCGCCCCCTAATCAGGGCTCAGATTCTCTCCCAGCACAAAGCCTCAACTCATACAGATACTACCAATACAAAACCAAACACACACATACCTTCTCCTCCAACAGAACTCCCACTCAAACTCCCCTGTTTACAGCTCTGTTTGCTAGCTCCTGTGCTGCTGCCTGACTGGCTGCTACCTTTATAGGACCCCTAGTCAGTGAAGCCCCGCCCCCTAATCAGGGCTCAGCTTTTCTCCCAGCACAAAGCCCCTACACATACAGATACTGCCAATACAATACCAAACACACACACAAATACCTTCTCCTCCAACAGAACTCCCTCTCAAACTCCCCTGTTTACAGCTCTGTTTGCTAGCTCCTGTACCGCTGCAGCTGTCTCTGTTGCTGCCTGACTGGCTGCTCCCTTTATAGGAACCCTCGTCAGTGAAGCCCCGCCCCCTAATCAGGGCTCAGCTTCTCTCCCAGCACAAAGCCCCTCCAAGCCTCTACACATACAGATACCACCAATACAAAACCAAACACACACACAAATGCCTTCTCCTCCAACAGAACTCCCTCTCAAACTCCCCTGTTTACAGCTCTGTTTGCTAGCTCCAGTGCCGCTGCAGCTGTCTGTGCCGCTGCCTGACTGGCTGCTACCTTTATAGGACCCCTAGTCAGTGAAGCCCCGCCCCCTAATCAGGGCTCAGCTTTTCTCCCAGCACAAAGCCCCTCCAAGCCTCTACACATACAGATACTACCAATACGAAACCAAACACACACATATACCTTCTCCTCCAACAGAACTCCCACTCAAACTCCCGTGTTTACAGCACTGTTTGCTAGCTGCTGTGCCGCTGCCTGACTGGCTGCTACCTTTATAGGACGCCTAGTCAGTGAAGCCCCGCCCCCTTATCAGGGCTCAGCTTCTCTCCCAGCACAAAGCCTCTACACATACAGATACTACCAATACAAAACCAAACACACACAAACACCTTCTCCTCCAACAGAACTCCCACTCATACTCCCCTGTTTACAGCTCTGTTTGCTAGCTCCTGTGCCGCTGCCTGACTGGCTGCTACCTTTATAGGACCCCTAGTCAGTGAAGCCCCGCCCCCTAATCAGGGCTCAGCTTCGCTCCCAGCACAAAGCCCCTCCAAGCCTCTACACATACAGATACTACCAATACAAAACCAAAAACACACACAAATACCTTCTCCTCCAACAGAACTCCCACTCAAACTCCCCTGTTTACAGCTCTGTTTGCTAGCTCCTGTACCGCTGCAGCTGTCTGTGTCGCTGCCTGACTGGCTGCTCCCTTTATAGGACCCCTCGTCAGTGAAGCCCCGCCCCCTAATCAGGGCTCAGCTTCTCTCCCAGCACAAAGCCCCTCCAAGCCTCTACACATACAGATACCAACAATACAAAACCAAACACACACACAAATACCTTCTTCTCCAACAGAACTCCCACTCAAACTCCCCTGTATACAGCTCTCTTTGCTAGCTCCTGTGCCACTGCAGCTGTCTGTGCCGCTGCCTGAGTGACTGCTGCCTTTATAGGACCCCTAGTCAGTGAAGCCCCGCCCCCTAATCAGGGCTCAGCTTCTCTCCCAGCACAAAGCCCCTCCAAGCCTCTACACATACAGATACTACCAATACAAAACCAAACAAACAGAAATACCTTCTCCTACAACAGAACTCCCACTCAAACTCCCCTGTTTACAGCTCAGTTTGCTCGGTCCTGTGCCGCTGCAGCTGTCTGTGCCGCTCCCTGACTGGCTGCTACCTTTATAGGACCCCTAGTCAGTGAAGCCCCGCCCCCTAATCAGGGCTCAGCTTCTCTCCCAGCACAAAGCCTCTACACATACAGATACTACCAATACAAAACCAAAAACACACACAAATACCTTCTCCTCCAACAGAACTCCCACTCAAACTCCCCTGTTTACAGCTGTTTGCTAGCTCCTGTACCGCTGCAGCTGTCTGTGTTGCTGCCTGACTGGCTGCTCCCTTTATAGGACCCCTCGTCAGTGAAGCCCCGCCCCCTAATCAGGGCTCAGCTTCTCTCCCAGCACAAAGCCCCTACACATACAGATACCACCAACACAAAACCAAACACACACAAATACCTTCTCCTCCAACAGAACTCCCACTCAAACTTCCCAGTTTACAGCTCTGTTTGCTAGCTCCTGTGCCCCTGCAGCTGTCCGTGCCGCCGCCTGACTGGCTGCTCCCTTTACAGGACCCCTAGTCAGTGAAGCCCCGCCCCCTAATCAGGGCTCAGCTTCTCTCCCAGCACAAAGCCCCTACACATACAGATGCTACCAATACAAAACCAAACACACACACAAATGCCTTCTCCTCCAACAGAACTCCCACTCAGACTCCCCTGTTTACAGCTCTGTTTGCTAGCTCCTGTGCCGCTGCCTGACTGGCTGCTACCTTTATAGGACCCCTAGTCAGTGAAGCCCCGCCCCCTAATAAGGGCTCAGCTTCGCTCCCAGCACAAAGCCCCTCCAAGCCTCTACACATACAGATACTACCAATACAAAACCAAACACACACACAAATAGCTTCTCCTCCAACAGAACTCCCACTCAAACTCCCCTGTTTACAGCTCTATTTGCTAGCTCCAGTGCCGCTGCAGCTGTCTGTGCCGCTGCCTGACTGGTTGGTACCTTTATAGGACCCCAAGTCAGGGAAGCCCCGCCCCCTAATCAGGGCTCAGATTCTCTCCCAGCACAAAGCCCCTACACATACAGATACTGCCAATACAAAACCAAACACACACACAAATACCTTCTCCTCCAACAGAAGTCCCACTCAAACTCCCCTGTTTACAGCTCTGTTTGCTAGCTCCTGTACCGCTGCAGCTGTCTCTGTTGCTGCCTGACTGGCTGCTCCCTTTATAGGAACCCTCGTCAGTGAAGCCCCGCCCCCTAATCAGGGCTCAGCTTCTCTCCCAGCACAAAGCCCCTCCAAGCCTCTACACATACAGATACCACCAATACAAAACCGAACACACACACAAATGCCTTCTCCTCCAACAGAACTCCCTCTCAAACTCCCCTGTTTACAGCTCTGTTTGCTAGCTCCAGTGCCGCTGCAGCTGTCTGTGCCGCTGCCTGACTGGCTGCTACCTTTATAGGACCCCTAGTCAGTGAAGCCCCGCCCCCTAATCAGGGCTCAGCTTCTCTCCCAGCACAAAGCCTCTACACATACAGATACTACCAATACAAAACCAAAAACACACACAAATACCTTCTCCTCCAACAGAACTCCCACTCAAACTCCCCTGTTTACAGCTCTGTTTGCTAGCTCCTGTACCGCTGCAGCTGTCTGTGTCGCTGCCTGACTGGCTGCTCCCTTTATAGGACCCCTCGTCAGTGAAGCCCCGCCCCCTAATCAGGGCTCAGCTTCTCTCCCAGCACAAAGCCCCTCCAAGCCTCTACACATACAGATACCAACAATACAAAACCAAACACACACAAAAATACCTTCTCCTCCAACAGAACTCCCACTCAAACTCCCCTGTTTGCTAGCTCCTGTGCCAATGCAGCTGTCTGTGCCGCTGCCTGACTGGCTGCTACCTTTATAGGACCCCTAGTCAGTGAAGCCCCGCCCCCTAATCAGGGCTCAGCTTCGCTCCCAGCACAAAGCCCCTCCAAGCCTCTACTCATACAGATACTACCAATACAATACCAAACACACACACAAATACCTTCTCCTCCAACAGAAGTCCCAGTCAAACTCCCCTGTTTACAGCTCTGTTTGCTAGCTCCTGTACCGCTGCAGCTGTCTGTGTTGCTGCCTGACTGGCTGCTCCCTTTATAGGACCCCTCGTCAGTGAAGCCCCGCCCCCTAATCAGGGCTCAGCTTCTCTCCCAGCACAAAGCCCCTACACATACAGATACCACCAACACAAAACCAAACACACACAAATACCTTCTCCTCCAACAGAACTCCAACTCAGACTCCCCTGTTTACAGCTCTGTTTGCTAGCTCCTGTGCCGCTGCCTGACTGGCTGCTACCTTTATAGGACCCCTAGTCAGTGAAGCCCCGCCCCCTAATAAGGGCTCAGCTTCGCTCCCAGCACAAAGCCCCTCCAAGCCTCTACACATACAGATACTACCAATACAAAACCAAACACACACACAAATAGCTTCTCCTCCAACAGAACTCCCACTCAAACTCCCCTGTTTACAGCTCTATTTGCTAGCTCCAGTGCCGCTGCAGCTGTCTGTGCCGCTGCCTGACTGGTTGGTACCTTTATAGGACCCCAAGTCAGGGAAGCCCCGCCCCCTAATCAGGGCTCAGATTCTCTCCCAGCACAAAGCCTCTACTCATACAGATACTACCAATACAAAACCAAACACACACATACCTTCTCCTCCAACAGAACTCCCACTCAAACTCCCCTGTTTACAGCTCTGTTTGCTAGCTCCTGTGCTGCTGCCTGACTGGCTGCTACCTTTATAGGACCCCTAGTCAGTGAAGCCCCGCCCCCTAATCAGGGCTCAGCTTTTCTCCCAGCACAAAGCCCCTACACATACAGATACTGCCAATACAATACCAAACACACACACAAATACCTTCTCCTCCAACAGAAGTCCCACTCAAACTCCCCTGTTTACAGCTCTGTTTGCTAGCTCCTGTACCGCTGCAGCTGTCTGTGTTGCTGCCTGACTGGCTGCTCCCTTTATAGGAACCCTCGTCAGTGAAGCCCCGCCCCCTAATCAGGGCTCAGCTTCTCTCCCAGCACAAAGCCCCTCCAAGCCTCTACACATACAGATACCACCAATACAAAACCAAACACACACACAAATGCCTTCTCCTCCAACAGAACTCCCTCTCAAACTCCCCTGTTTACAGCTCTGTTTGCTAGCTCCAGTGCCGCTGCAGCTGTCTGTGCCCCTGCCTGACTGGCTGCTACCTTTATAGGACCCCTAGTCAGTGAAGCCCCGCCCCCTAATCAGGGCTCAGCTTCTCTCCCAGCAAAAAGCCCCTACACATACAGATGCCACCAATACAAAACCAAACACACACAAATACCTTCTCCTCCAACAGAACTCCCACTCAAACTCCCGTGTTTACAGCACTGTTTGCTAGCTCCTGTGCTGCTGCCTGACTGGATGCTAGCTTTATAGGACCCCTAGTCAGGGAAGTCCCGCCCCCTAATAAGGGCTCAGCTTCTCTCCCAGCACAAAGCCCCTCCAAGCCTCTACACATACAAATACTACCAATACGAAACCAAACACACACATATACCTTCTCCTCCAACAGAACCCCCACTCAAACTCCCGTGTTTACAGCACTGTTTGCTAGCTGCTGTGCCGCTGCCTGACTGGCTGCTACCTTTATAGGACGCCTAGTCAGTGTAGCCCCGCCCCCTTATCAGGACTCAGCTTCTCTCCCAGCACAAAGCCTCTACACATACAGATACTACCAATACAAAACCAAACACACACAAACACCTTCTCCTCCAACAGAACTCCCACTCATACTCCCCTGTTTACAGCTCTGTTTGCTAGCTCCTGTGCCGCTGCCTGACTGGCTGCTACCTTTATAGGACCCCTAGTCAGTGAAGCCCCGCCCCCTAATCAGGGCTCAGCTTCGCTCCCAGCACAAAGCCCCTCCAAGCCTCTACACATACAGATACTACCAATACAAAACCAAAAACACACACAAATACCTTCTCCTCCAACAGAACTCCCACTCAAACTCCCCTGTTTACAGCTCTGTTTGCTAGCTCCTGTACCGCTGCAGCTGTCTGTGTCGCTGCCTGACTGGCTGCTCCCTTTATAGGACCCCTCGTCAGTGAAGCCCCGCCCCCTAATCAGGGCTCAGCTTCTCTCCCAGCACAAAGCCCCTCCAAGCCTCTACACATACAGATACCAACAATACAAAACCAAACACACACACAAATACCTTCTTCTCCAACAGAACTCCCACTCAAACTCCCCTGTTTACAGCTCTCTTTGCTAGCTCCTGTGCCACTGCAGCTGTCTGTGCCGCTGCCTGAGTGACTGCTGCCTTTATAGGACCCCTAGTCAGTGAAGCCCCGCCCCCTAATCAGGGCTCAGCTTCTCTCCCAGCACAAAGCCCCTCCAAGCCTCTACACATACAGATACTACCAATACAAAACCAAACAAACAGAAATACCTTCTCCTACAACAGAACTCCCACTCAAACTCCCCTGTTTACAGCTCAGTTTGCTCGCTCCTGTGCCGCTGCAGCTGTCTGTGCCGCTCCCTGACTGGCTGCTACCTTTATAGGACCCCTAGTCAGTGAAGCCCCGCCCCCTAATCAGGGCTCAGCTTCTCTCCCAGCACAAAGCCTCTACACATACAGATACTACCAATACAAAACCAAAAACACACACAAATACCTTCTCCTCCAACAGAACTCCCACTCAAACTCCCCTGTTTACAGCTCTGTTTGCTAGCTCCTGTACCGCTGCAGCTGTCTGTGTCACTGCCTGACTGGCTGCTCCCTTTATAGGACCCCTCGTCAGTGAAGCCCCGCCCCCTAATCAGGGCTCAGCTTCTCTCCCAGCACAAAGCCCCTCCAAGCCTCTACACATACAGATACCAACAATACAAAACCAAACACACACAAAAATACCTTCTCCTCCAACAGAACTCCCACTCAAACTCCCCTGTTTGCTAGCTCCTGTGCCAATGCAGCTGTCTGTGCCGCTGCCTGACTGGCTGCTACCTTTATAGGACCCCTAGTCAGTGAAGCCCCGCCCCCTAATCAGGGCTCAGCTTCGCTCCCAGCACAAAGCCCCTCCAAGCCTCTACTCATACAGATACTACCAATACAATACCAAACACACACACAAATACCTTCTCCTCCAACAGAAGTCCCAGTCAAACTCCCCTGTTTACAGCTCTGTTTGCTAGCTCCTGTACCGCTGCAGCTGTCTGTGTTGCTGCCTGACTGGCTGCTCCCTTTATAGGACCCCTCGTCAGTGAAGCCCCGCCCCCTAATCAGGGCTCAGCTTCTCTCCCAGCACAAAGCCCCTACACATACAGATACCACCAACACAAAACCAAACACACACAAATACCTTCTCCTCCAACAGAACTCCCACTCAAACTTCCCAGTTTACAGCTCTGTTTGCTAGCTCCTGTGCCCCTGCAGCTGTCCGTGCCGCCGCCTGACTGGCTGCTCCCTTTACAGGACCCCTAGTCAGTGAAGCCCCGCCCCCTAATCAGGGCTCAGCTTCTCTCCCAGCACAAAGCCCCTACACATACAGATGCTACCAATACAAAACCAAACACACACACAAATGCCTTCTCCTCCAACAGAACTCCCACTCAGACTCCCCTGTTTACAGCTCTGTTTGCTAGCTCCTGTGCCGCTGCCTGACTGGCTGCTACCTTTATAGGACCCGTAGTCAGTGAAACCCCGCCCCCTAATCAGGGCTCAGCTTTTCTCCCAGCACAAAGCCCCTACACATACAGATACTACCAATACAAAACCAAACACACACACAAATACCTTCTCTTCCAACAGAAGTCCCACTCAAACTCCCCTGTTTACAGCTCTGTTTGCTAGCTCCTGTGCCGCTGCCTGACTGGCTGCTACCTTTTTAGGACCCCTAGTCAGTGAAGCCCCGCCCCCTAATCAGGGCTCAGCTTCACTCCCAGCACAAAGCCCCTCCAAGCCTCTACTCATACAGATACTACCAATACAATACCAAACACACACACAAATACCTTCTCCTCCAACAGAAGTCCCACTCAAACTCCCCTGTTTACAGCTCTGTTTGCTAGCTCCTGTACCGCTGCAGCTGTCTGTGTTGCTGCCTGACTGGCTGCTCCCTTTATAGGACCCCTCGTCAGTGAAGCCCCGCCCCCTAATCGGGGCTCAGCTTCTCTCCCAGCACAAAGCCCCTACACATACAGATGCTACCAATACAAAACCAAACACACACACAAATGCCTTCTCCTCCAACAGAACTCCCACTCAGACTCCCCTGTTTACAGCTCTGTTTGCTAGCTCCTGTGCCGCTGCCTGACTGGCTGCTACCTTTATAGGACCCCTAGTCAGTGAAGCCCCGCCCCCTAATAAGGGCTCAGCTTCGCTCCCAGCACAAAGCCCCTCCAAGCCTCTACACATACAGATACTACCAATACAAAACCAAACACACACACAAATAGCTTCTCCTCCAACAGAACTCCCACTCAAACTCCCCTGTTTACAGCTCTATTTGCTAGCTCCAGTGCCGCTGCAGCTGTCTGTGCCGCTGCCTGACTGGTTGGTACCTTTATAGGACCCCAAGTCAGGGAAGCCCCGCCCCCTAATCAGGGCTCAGATTCTCTCCCAGCACAAAGCCTCAACTCATACAGATACTACCAATACAAAACCAAACACACACATACCTTCTCCTCCAACAGAACTCCCACTCAAACTCCCCTGTTTACAGCTCTGTTTGCTAGCTCCTGTGCTGCTGCCTGACTGGCTGCTACCTTTATAGGACCCCTAGTCAGTGAAGCCCCGCCCCCTAATCAGGGCTCAGCTTTTCTCCCAGCACAAAGCCCCTACACATACAGATACTGCCAATACAATACCAAACACACACACAAATAGCTTCTCCTCCAACAGAACTCCGACTCAAACTCCCCTGTTTACAGCTCTATTTGCTAGCTCCAGTGCCGCTGCAGCTGTCTGTGCCGCTGCCTGACTGGCTGCTGCCCTTATAGGACCCCTAGTCAGGGAAGTCCCGCCCCCTAATAAGGGCTCAGCTTCTCTCCCAGCACAAAGCCCCTCCAAGCCTCTACACATACAAATACTACCAATACGAAACCAAACACACACATATACCTTCTCCTCCAACAGAACTCCCACTCAAACTCCCGTGTTTACAGCACTGTTTGCTAGCTGCTGTGCCGCTGCCTGACTGGCTGCTACCTTTATAGGACCCCTAGTCAGTGAAGCCCCGCCCCCTAATCAGGGCTCAGCTTCTCTCCCAGCAAAAAGCCCCTACACATACAGATGCCACCAATACAAAACCAAACACACACAAATACCTTCTCCTCCAACAGAACTCCCACTCAAACTCCCGTGTTTACAGCACTGTTTGCTAGCTCCTGTGCTGCTGCCTGACTGGATGCTAGCTTTATAGGACCCCTAGTCAGGGAAGTCCCGCCCCTAATAAGGGCTCAGCTTCTCTCCCAGCACAAAGCCCCTCCAAGCCTCTACACATACAAATACTACCAATACGAAACCAAACACACACATATACCTTCTCCTCCAACAGAACTCCCACTCAAACTCCCGTGTTTACAGCACTGTTTGCTAGCTGCTGTGCCGCTGCCTGACTGGCTGCTACCTTTATAGGACGCCTAGTCAGTGAAGCCCCGCCCCCTTATCAGGACTCAGCTTCTCTCCCAGCACAAAGCCTCTACACATACAGATACTACCAATACAAAACCAAACACACACAAACACCTTCTCCTCCAACAGAACTCCCACTCATACTCCCCTGTTTACAGCTCTGTTTGCTAGCTCCTGTGCCGCTGCCTGACTGGCTGCTACCTTTATAGGACCCCTAGTCAGTGAAGCCCCGCCCCCTAATCAGGGCTCAGCTTCGCTCCCAGCACAAAGCCCCTCCAAGCCTCTACACATACAGATACTACCAATACAAAACCAAAAA
The DNA here is from genome assembly GCF_965140265.1 of Lepidochelys kempii. NCBI lineage: Eukaryota > Metazoa > Chordata > Testudines > Cheloniidae > Lepidochelys > Lepidochelys kempii. The sequence goes on from NC_133272.1 coordinate 27,241,181, forward strand.
CACACACAAATACCTTCTCCTCCAACAGAACTCCCACTCAAACTCCCCTGTTTACAGCTCTGTTTGCTAGCTCCTGTACCGCTGCAGCTGTCTGTGTCGCTGCCTGACTGGCTGCTCCCTTTATAGGACCCCTCGTCAGTGAAGCCCCGCCCCCTAATCAGGGCTCAGCTTCTCTCCCAGCACAAAGCCCCTCCAAGCCTCTACACATACAGATACCAACAATACAAAACCAAACACACACACAAATACCTTCTTCTCCAACAGAACTCCCACTCAAACTCCCCTGTTTACAGCTCTCTTTGCTAGCTCCTGTGCCACTGCAGCTGTGTGTGCCGCTGCCTGAGTGACTGCTGCCTTTATAGGACCCCTAGTCAGTGAAGCCCCGCCCCCTAATCAGGGCTCAGCTTCTCTCCCAGCACAAAGCCCCTCCAAGCCTCTACACATACAGATACTACCAATACAAAACCAAACAAACAGAAATACCTTCTCCTACAACAGAACTCCCACTCAAACTCCCCTGTTTACAGCTCAGTTTGCTAGCTCCTGTGCCCCTGCAGCTGTCTGTGACGCTGCCTGACTGGCTGCTACCTTTATAGGACCCCTAGTCAGTGAAGCCCCGCCCCCTAATCAGGGCTCAGCTTCTCTCCCAGCACAAAGCCCCTACACATACAGATGCTACCAATACAAAACCAAACACACACACAAATGCCTTCTCCTCCAACAGAACTCCCACTCAGACTCCCCTGTTTACAGCTCTGTTTGCTAGCTCCTGTGCCGCTGCCTGACTGGCTGCTACCTTTATAGGACCCCTAGTCAGTGAAGCCCCGCCCCCTAATAAGGGCTCAGCTTCGCTCCCAGCACAAAGCCCCTCCAAGCCTCTACACATACAGATACTACCAATACAAAACCAAACACACACACAAATAGCTTCTCCTCCAACAGAACTCCCACTCAAACTCCCCTGTTTACAGCTCTATTTGCTAGCTCCAGTGCCGCTGCAGCTGTCTGTGCCGCTGCCTGACTGGTTGGTACCTTTATAGGACCCCAAGTCAGGGAAGCCCCGCCCCCTAATCAGGGCTCAGATTCTCTCCCAGCACAAAGCCTCAACTCATACAGATACTACCAATACAAAACCAAACACACACATACCTTCTCCTCCAACAGAACTCCCACTCAAACTCCCCTGTTTACAGCTCTGTTTGCTAGCTCCTGTGCTGCTGCCTGACTGGCTGCTACCTTTATAGGACCCCTAGTCAGTGAAGCCCCGCCCCCTAATCAGGGCTCAGCTTTTCTCCCAGCACAAAGCCCCTACACATACAGATACTGCCAATACAATACCAAACACACACACAAATACCTTCTCCTCCAACAGAACTCCCTCTCAAACTCCCCTGTTTACAGCTCTGTTTGCTAGCTCCTGTACCGCTGCAGCTGTCTCTGTTGCTGCCTGACTGGCTGCTCCCTTTATAGGAACCCTCGTCAGTGAAGCCCCGCCCCCTAATCAGGGCTCAGCTTCTCTCCCAGCACAAAGCCCCTCCAAGCCTCTACACATACAGATACCACCAATACAAAACCAAACACACACACAAATGCCTTCTCCTCCAACAGAACTCCCTCTCAAACTCCCCTGTTTACAGCTCTGTTTGCTAGCTCCAGTGCCGCTGCAGCTGTCTGTGCCCCTGCCTGACTGGCTGCTACCTTTATAGGACCCCTAGTCAGTGAAGCCCCGCCCCCTAATCAGGGCTCAGCTTCTCTCCCAGCACAAAGCCCCTACACATACAGATGCTACCAATACAAAACCAAACACACACACAAATGCCTTCTCCTCCAACAGAACTCCCACTCAGACTCCCCTGTTTACAGCTCTGTTTGCTAGCTCCTGTGCCGCTGCCTGACTGGCTGCTACCTTTATAGGACCCGTAGTCAGTGAAACCCCGCCCCCTAATCAGGGCTCAGCTTTTCTCCCAGCACAAAGCCCCTACACATACAGATACTACCAATACAAAACCAAACACACACACAAATACCTTCTCTTCCAACAGAAGTCCCACTCAAACTCCCCTGTTTACAGCTCTGTTTGCTAGCTCCTGTGCCGCTGCCTGACTGGCTGCTACCTTTTTAGGACCCCTAGTCAGTGAAGCCCCGCCCCCTAATCAGGGCTCAGCTTCGCTCCCAGCACAAAGCCCCTCCAAGCCTCTACTCATACAGATACTACCAATACAAAACCAAACACACACACAAATACCTTCTCCTCCAACAGAACTCCCACTCAAACTCCCCTGTTTACAGCTCTATTTGCTAGCTCCAGTGCCGCTGCAGCTGTCTGTGCCGCTGCCTGACTGGTTGGTACCTTTATAGGACCCCAAGTCAGGGAAGCCCCGCCCCCTAATCAGGGCTCAGATTCTCTCCCAGCACAAAGCCTCAACTCATACAGATACTACCAATACAAAACCAAACACACACATACCTTCTCCTCCAACAGAACTCCCACTCAAACTCCCCTGTTTACAGCTCTGTTTGCTAGCTCCTGTGCTGCTGCCTGACTGGCTGCTACCTTTATAGGACCCCTAGTCAGTGAAGCCCCGCCCCCTAATCAGGGCTCAGCTTTTCTCCCAGCACAAAGCCCCTACACATACAGATACTGCCAATACAATACCAAACACACACACAAATAGCTTCTCCTCCAACAGAACTCCGACTCAAACTCCCCTGTTTACAGCTCTATTTGCTAGCTCCAGTGCCGCTGCAGCTGTCTGTGCCGCTGCCTGACTGGCTGCTGCCCTTATAGGACCCCTAGTCAGGGAAGTCCCGCCCCCTAATAAGGGCTCAGCTTCTCTCCCAGCACAAAGCCCCTCCAAGCCTCTACACATACAAATACTACCAATACGAAACCAAACACACACATATACCTTCTCCTCCAACAGAACTCCCACTCAAACTCCCGTGTTTACAGCACTGTTTGCTAGCTGCTGTGCCGCTGCCTGACTGGCTGCTACCTTTATAGGACCCCTAGTCAGTGAAGCCCCGCCCCCTAATCAGGGCTCAGCTTCTCTCCCAGCAAAAAGCCCCTACACATACAGATGCCACCAATACAAAACCAAACACACACAAATACCTTCTCCTCCAACAGAACTCCCACTCAAACTCCCGTGTTTACAGCACTGTTTGCTAGCTCCTGTGCTGCTGCCTGACTGGATGCTAGCTTTATAGGACCCCTAGTCAGGGAAGTCCCGCCCCCTAATAAGGGCTCAGCTTCTCTCCCAGCACAAAGCCCCTCCAAGCCTCTACACATACAAATACTACCAATACGAAACCAAACACACACATATACCTTCTCCTCCAACAGAACTCCCACTCAAACTCCCGTGTTTACAGCACTGTTTGCTAGCTGCTGTGCCGCTGCCTGACTGGCTGCTACCTTTATAGGACGCCTAGTCAGTGAAGCCCCGCCCCCTTATCAGGACTCAGCTTCTCTCCCAGCACAAAGCCTCTACACATACAGATACTACCAATACAAAACCAAACACACACAAACACCTTCTCCTCCAACAGAACTCCCACTCATACTCCCCTGTTTACAGCTCTGTTTGCTAGCTCCTGTGCCGCTGCCTGACTGGCTGCTACCTTTATAGGACCCCTAGTCAGTGAAGCCCCGCCCCCTAATCAGGGCTCAGCTTCGCTCCCAGCACAAAGCCCCTCCAAGCCTCTACACATACAGATACTACCAATACAAAACCAAAAACACACACAAATACCTTCTCCTCCAACAGAACTCCCACTCAAACTCCCCTGTTTACAGCTCTGTTTGCTAGCTCCTGTACCGCTGCAGCTGTCTGTGTCGCTGCCTGACTGGCTGCTCCCTTTATAGGACCCCTCGTCAGTGAAGCCCCGCCCCCTAATCAGGGCTCAGCTTCTCTCCCAGCACAAAGCCCCTCCAAGCCTCTACACATACAGATACCAACAATACAAAACCAAACACACACACAAATACCTTCTTCTCCAACAGAACTCCCACTCAAACTCCCCTGTTTACAGCTCTCTTTGCTAGCTCCTGTGCCACTGCAGCTGTGTGTGCCGCTGCCTGAGTGACTGCTGCCTTTATAGGACCCCTAGTCAGTGAAGCCCCGCCCCCTAATCAGGGCTCAGCTTCTCTCCCAGCACAAAGCCCCTCCAAGCCTCTACACATACAGATACTACCAATACAAAACCAAACAAACAGAAATACCTTCTCCTACAACAGAACTCCCACTCAAACTCCCCTGTTTACAGCTCAGTTTGCTAGCTCCTGTGCCCCTGCAGCTGTCTGTGACGCTGCCTGACTGGCTGCTACCTTTATAGGACCCCTAGTCAGTGAAGCCCCGCCCCCTAATCAGGGCTCAGCTTCTCTCCCAGCACAAAGCCCCTACACATACAGATGCTACCAATACAAAACCAAACACACACACAAATGCCTTCTCCTCCAACAGAACTCCCACTCAGACTCCCCTGTTTACAGCTCTGTTTGCTAGCTCCTGTGCCGCTGCCTGACTGGCTGCTACCTTTATAGGACCCCTAGTCAGTGAAGCCCCGCCCCCTAATAAGGGCTCAGCTTCGCTCCCAGCACAAAGCCCCTCCAAGCCTCTACACATACAGATACTACCAATACAAAACCAAACACACACACAAATAGCTTCTCCTCCAACAGAACTCCCACTCAAACTCCCCTGTTTACAGCTCTATTTGCTAGCTCCAGTGCCGCTGCAGCTGTCTGTGCCGCTGCCTGACTGGTTGGTACCTTTATAGGACCCCAAGTCAGGGAAGCCCCGCCCCCTAATCAGGGCTCAGATTCTCTCCCAGCACAAAGCCTCAACTCATACAGATACTACCAATACAAAACCAAACACACACATACCTTCTCCTCCAACAGAACTCCCACTCAAACTCCCCTGTTTACAGCTCTGTTTGCTAGCTCCTGTGCTGCTGCCTGACTGGCTGCTACCTTTATAGGACCCCTAGTCAGTGAAGCCCCGCCCCCTAATCAGGGCTCAGCTTTTCTCCCAGCACAAAGCCCCTACACATACAGATACTGCCAATACAATACCAAACACACACACAAATACCTTCTCCTCCAACAGAACTCCCTCTCAAACTCCCCTGTTTACAGCTCTGTTTGCTAGCTCCTGTACCGCTGCAGCTGTCTCTGTTGCTGCCTGACTGGCTGCTCCCTTTATAGGAACCCTCGTCAGTGAAGCCCCGCCCCCTAATCAGGGCTCAGCTTCTCTCCCAGCACAAAGCCCCTCCAAGCCTCTACACATACAGATACCACCAATACAAAACCAAACACACACACAAATGCCTTCTCCTCCAACAGAACTCCCTCTCAAACTCCCCTGTTTACAGCTCTGTTTGCTAGCTCCAGTGCCGCTGCAGCTGTCTGTGCCCCTGCCTGACTGGCTGCTACCTTTATAGGACCCCTAGTCAGTGAAGCCCCGCCCCCTAATCAGGGCTCAGCTTCTCTCCCAGCACAAAGCCCCTACACATACAGATGCTACCAATACAAAACCAAACACACACACAAATGCCTTCTCCTCCAACAGAACTCCCACTCAGACTCCCCTGTTTACAGCTCTGTTTGCTAGCTCCTGTGCCGCTGCCTGACTGGCTGCTACCTTTATAGGACCCGTAGTCAGTGAAACCCCGCCCCCTAATCAGGGCTCAGCTTTTCTCCCAGCACAAAGCCCCTACACATACAGATACTACCAATACAAAACCAAACACACACACAAATACCTTCTCTTCCAACAGAAGTCCCACTCAAACTCCCCTGTTTACAGCTCTGTTTGCTAGCTCCTGTGCCGCTGCCTGACTGGCTGCTACCTTTTTAGGACCCCTAGTCAGTGAAGCCCCGCCCCCTAATCAGGGCTCAGCTTCGCTCCCAGCACAAAGCCCCTCCAAGCCTCTACTCATACAGATACTACCAATACAAAACCAAACACACACACAAATACCTTCTCCTCCAACAGAACTCCCACTCAAACTCCCCTGTTTACAGCTCTATTTGCTAGCTCCAGTGCCGCTGCAGCTGTCTGTGCCGCTGCCTGACTGGTTGGTACCTTTATAGGACCCCAAGTCAGGGAAGCCCCGCCCCCTAATCAGGGCTCAGATTCTCTCCCAGCACAAAGCCTCAACTCATACAGATACTACCAATACAAAACCAAACACACACATACCTTCTCCTCCAACAGAACTCCCACTCAAACTCCCCTGTTTACAGCTCTGTTTGCTAGCTCCTGTGCTGCTGCCTGACTGGCTGCTACCTTTATAGGACCCCTAGTCAGTGAAGCCCCGCCCCCTAATCAGGGCTCAGCTTTTCTCCCAGCACAAAGCCCCTACACATACAGATACTGCCAATACAATACCAAACACACACACAAATAGCTTCTCCTCCAACAGAACTCCGACTCAAACTCCCCTGTTTACAGCTCTATTTGCTAGCTCCAGTGCCGCTGCAGCTGTCTGTGCCGCTGCCTGACTGGCTGCTGCCCTTATAGGACCCCTAGTCAGGGAAGTCCCGCCCCCTAATAAGGGCTCAGCTTCTCTCCCAGCACAAAGCCCCTCCAAGCCTCTACACATACAAATACTACCAATACGAAACCAAACACACACATATACCTTCTCCTCCAACAGAACTCCCACTCAAACTCCCGTGTTTACAGCACTGTTTGCTAGCTGCTGTGCCGCTGCCTGACTGGCTGCTACCTTTATAGGACCCCTAGTCAGTGAAGCCCCGCCCCCTAATCAGGGCTCAGCTTCTCTCCCAGCAAAAAGCCCCTACACATACAGATGCCACCAATACAAAACCAAACACACACAAATACCTTCTCCTCCAACAGAACTCCCACTCAAACTCCCGTGTTTACAGCACTGTTTGCTAGCTCCTGTGCTGCTGCCTGACTGGATGCTAGCTTTATAGGACCCCTAGTCAGGGAAGTCCCGCCCCCTAATAAGGGCTCAGCTTCTCTCCCAGCACAAAGCCCCTCCAAGCCTCTACACATACAAATACTACCAATACGAAACCAAACACACACATATACCTTCTCCTCCAACAGAACTCCCACTCAAACTCCCGTGTTTACAGCACTGTTTGCTAGCTGCTGTGCCGCTGCCTGACTGGCTGCTACCTTTATAGGACGCCTAGTCAGTGAAGCCCCGCCCCCTTATCAGGACTCAGCTTCTCTCCCAGCACAAAGCCTCTACACATACAGATACTACCAATACAAAACCAAACACACACAAACACCTTCTCCTCCAACAGAACTCCCACTCAAACTCCCCTGTTTACAGCTCTGTTTGCTAGCTCCTGTACCGCTGCAGCTGTCTGTGTCGCTGCCTGACTGGCTGCTCCCTTTATAGGACCCCTCGTCAGTGAAGCCCCGCCCCCTAATCAGGGCTCAGCTTCTCTCCCAGCACAAAGCCCCTCCAAGCCTCTACACATACAGATACCAACAATACAAAGCCAAACACACACACAAATACCTTCTTCTCCAACAGAACTCCCACTCAAACTCCCCTGTTTACAGCTCTCTTTGCTAGCTCCTGTGCCACTGCAGCTGTCTGTGCCGCTGCCTGAGTGACTGCTGCCTTTATAGGACCCCTAGTCAGTGAAGCCCCGCCCCCTAATCAGGGCTCAGCTTCTCTCCCAGCACAAAGCCCCTCCAAGCCTCTACACATACAGATACTACCAATACAAAACCAAACAAACAGAAATACCTTCTCCTACAACAGAACTCCCACTCAAACTCCCCTGTTTACAGCTCAGTTTGCTCGCTCCTGTGCCGCTGCAGCTGTCTGTGCCGCTCCCTGACTGGCTGCTACCTTTATAGGACCCCTAGTCAGTGAAGCCCCGCCCCCTAATCAGGGCTCAGCTTCTCTCCCAGCACAAAGCCTCTACACATACAGATACTACCAATACAAAACCAAAAACACACACAAATACCTTCTCCTCCAACAGAACTCCCACTCAAACTCCCCTGTTTACAGCTCTGTTTGCTAGCTCCTGTGCCGCTGCCTGACTGGCTGCTACCTTTTTAGGACCCCTAGTCAGTGAAGCCCCGCCCCCTAATCAGGGCTCAGCTTCGCTCCCAGCACAAAGCCCCTCCAAGCCTCTACTCATACAGATACTACCAATACAATACCAAACACACACACAAATACCTTCTCCTCCAACAGAAGTCCCACTCAAACTCCCCTGTTTACAGCTCTGTTTGCTAGCTCCTGTACCGCTGCAGCTGTCTGTGTTGCTGCCTGACTGGCTGCTCCCTTTATAGGACCCCTCGTCAGTGAAGCCCCGCCCCCTAATCGGGGCTCAACTTCTCTCCCAGCACAAAGCCCCTACACATACAGATACCACCAACACAAAACCAAACACACACAAATACCTTCTCCTCCAACAGAACTCCCACTCAAACTTCCCAGTTTACAGCTCTGTTTGCTAGCTCCTGTGCCCCTGCAGCTGTCTGTGACGCTGCCTGACTGGCTGCTACCTTTATAGGACCCCTAGTCAGTGAAGCCCCGCCCCCTAATCAGGGCTCAGCTTCTCTCCCAGCACAAAGCCCCTACACATACAGATGCTACCAATACAAAACCAAACACACACACAAATGCCTTCTCCTCCAACAGAACTCCCACTCAGACTCCCCTGTTTACAGCTCTGTTTGCTAGCTCCTGTGCCGCTGCCTGACTGGCTGCTACCTTTATAGGACCCCTAGTCAGTGAAGCCCCGCCCCCTAATAAGGGCTCAGCTTCGCTCCCAGCACAAAGCCCCTACACATACAGATACTGCCAATACAATACCAAACACACACACAAATACCTTCTCCTCCAACAGAACTCCCTCTCAAACTCCCCTGTTTACAGCTCTGTTTGCTAGCTCCTGTACCGCTGCAGCTGTCTCTGTTGCTGCCTGACTGGCTGCTCCCTTTATAGGAACCCTCGTCAGTGAAGCCCCGCCCCCTAATCAGGGCTCAGCTTCTCTCCCAGCACAAAGCCCCTCCAAGCCTCTACACATACAGATACCACCAATACAAAACCAAACACACACACAAATGCCTTCTCCTCCAACAGAACTCCCTCTCAAACTCCCCTGTTTACAGCTCTGTTTGCTAGCTCCAGTGCCGCTGCAGCTGTCTGTGCCCCTGCCTGACTGGCTGCTACCTTTATAGGACCCCTAGTCAGTGAAGCCCCGCCCCCTAATCAGGGCTCAGCTTCTCTCCCAGCAAAAAGCCCCTACACATACAGATGCCACCAATACAAAACCAAACACACACAAATACCTTCTCCTCCAACAGAACTCCCACTCAAACTCCCGTGTTTACAGCACTGTTTGCTAGCTCCTGTGCTGCTGCCTGACTGGATGCTAGCTTTATAGGACCCCTAGTCAGGGAAGTCCCGCCCCCTAATAAGGGCTCAGCTTCTCTCCCAGCACAAAGCCCCTCCAAGCCTCTACACATACAAATACTACCAATACGAAACCAAACACACACATATACCTTCTCCTCCAACAGAACCCCCACTCAAACTCCCGTGTTTACAGCACTGTTTGCTAGCTGCTGTGCCGCTGCCTGACTGGCTGCTACCTTTATAGGACGCCTAGTCAGTGAAGCCCCGCCCCCTTATCAGGACTCAGCTTCTCTCCCAGCACAAAGCCTCTACACATACAGATACTACCAATACAAAACCAAACACACACAAACACCTTCTCCTCCAACAGAACTCCCACTCATACTCCCCTGTTTACAGCTCTGTTTGCTAGCTCCTGTGCCGCTGCCTGACTGGCTGCTACCTTTATAGGACCCCTAGTCAGTGAAGCCCCGCCCCCTAATCAGGGCTCAGCTTCGCTCCCAGCACAAAGCCCCTCCAAGCCTCTACACATACAGATACTACCAATACAAAACCAAAAACACACACAAATACCTTCTCCTCCAACAGAACTCCCACTCAAACTCCCCTGTTTACAGCTCTGTTTGCTAGCTCCTGTACCGCTGCAGCTGTCTGTGTCGCTGCCTGACTGGCTGCTCCCTTTATAGGACCCCTCGTCAGTGAAGCCCCGCCCCCTAATCAGGGCTCAGCTTCTCTCCCAGCACAAAGCCCCTCCAAGCCTCTACACATACAGATACCAACAATACAAAACCAAACACACACAAAAATACCTTCTCCTCCAACAGAACTCCCACTCAAACTCCCCTGTTTGCTAGCTCCTGTGCCAATGCAGCTGTCTGTGCCGCTGCCTGACTGGCTGCTACCTTTATAGGACCCCTCGTCAGTGAAGCCCCGCCCCCTAATCAGGGCTCAGCTTCTCTCCCAGCACAAAGCCCCTACACATACAGATACCACCAACACAAAACCAAACACACACAAATACCTTCTCCTCCAACAGAACTCCCACTCAAACTTCCCAGTTTACAGCTCTGTTTGCTAGCTCCTGTGCCCCTGCAGCTGTCCGTGCCGCCGCCTGACTGGCTGCTCCCTTTACAGGACCCCTAGTCAGTGAAGCCCCGCCCCCTAATCAGGGCTCAGCTTCTCTCCCAGCACAAAGCCCCTACACATACAGATGCTACCAATACAAAACCAAACACACACACAAATGCCTTCTCCTCCAACAGAACTCCCACTCAGACTCCCCTGTTTACAGCTCTGTTTGCTAGCTCCTGTGCCGCTGCCTGACTGGCTGCTACCTTTATAGGACCCGTAGTCAGTGAAACCCCGCCCCCTAATCAGGGCTCAGCTTTTCTCCCAGCACAAAGCCCCTACACATACAGATACTACCAATACAAAACCAAACACACACACAAATACCTTCTCTTCCAACAGAAGTCCCACTCAAACTCCCCTGTTTACAGCTCTGTTTGCTAGCTCCTGTGCCGCTGCCTGACTGGCTGCTACCTTTTTAGGACCCCTAGTCAGTGAAGCCCCGCCCCCTAATCAGGGCTCAGCTTCGCTCCCAGCACAAAGCCCCTCCAAGCCTCTACTCATACAGATACTACCAATACAAAACCAAACACACACACAAATACCTTCTCCTCCAACAGAACTCCCACTCAAACTCCCCTGTTTACAGCTCTATTTGCTAGCTCCAGTGCCGCTGCAGCTGTCTGTGCCGCTGCCTGACTGGTTGGTACCTTTATAGGACCCCAAGTCAGGGAAGCCCCGCCCCCTAATCAGGGCTCAGATTCTCTCCCAGCACAAAGCCTCAACTCATACAGATACTACCAATACAAAACCAAACACACACATACCTTCTCCTCCAACAGAACTCCCACTCAAACTCCCCTGTTTACAGCTCTGTTTGCTAGCTCCTGTGCTGCTGCCTGACTGGCTGCTACCTTTATAGGACCCCTAGTCAGTGAAGCCCCGCCCCCTAATCAGGGCTCAGCTTTTCTCCCAGCACAAAGCCCCTACACATACAGATACTGCCAATACAATACCAAACACACACACAAATAGCTTCTCCTCCAACAGAACTCCGACTCAAACTCCCCTGTTTACAGCTCTATTTGCTAGCTCCAGTGCCGCTGCAGCTGTCTGTGCCGCTGCCTGACTGGCTGCTGCCCTTATAGGACCCCTAGTCAGGGAAGTCCCGCCCCCTAATAAGGGCTCAGCTTCTCTCCCAGCACAAAGCCCCTCCAAGCCTCTACACATACAAATACTACCAATACGAAACCAAACACACACATATACCTTCTCCTCCAACAGAACTCCCACTCAAACTCCCGTGTTTACAGCACTGTTTGCTAGCTGCTGTGCCGCTGCCTGACTGGCTGCTACCTTTATAGGACCCCTAGTCAGTGAAGCCCCGCCCCCTAATCAGGGCTCAGCTTCTCTCCCAGCAAAAAGCCCCTACACATACAGATGCCACCAATACAAAACCAAACACACACAAATACCTTCTCCTCCAACAGAACTCCCACTCAAACTCCCGTGTTTACAGCACTGTTTGCTAGCTCCTGTGCTGCTGCCTGACTGGATGCTAGCTTTATAGGACCCCTAGTCAGGGAAGTCCCGCCCCCTAATAAGGGCTCAGCTTCTCTCCCAGCACAAAGCCCCTCCAAGCCTCTACACATACAAATACTACCAATACGAAACCAAACACACACATATACCTTCTCCTCCAACAGAACTCCCACTCAAACTCCCGTGTTTACAGCACTGTTTGCTAGCTGCTGTGCCGCTGCCTGACTGGCTGCTACCTTTATAGGACGCCTAGTCAGTGAAGCCCCGCCCCCTTATCAGGACTCAGCTTCTCTCCCAGCACAAAGCCTCTACACATACAGATACTACCAATACAAAACCAAACACACACAAACACCTTCTCCTCCAACAGAACTCCCACTCATACTCCCCTGTTTACAGCTCTGTTTGCTAGCTCCTGTACCGCTGCAGCTGTCTGTGTCGCTGCCTGACTGGCTGCTCCCTTTATAGGACCCCTCGTCAGTGAAGCCCCGCCCCCTAATCAGGGCTCAGCTTCTCTCCCAGCACAAAGCCCCTCCAAGCCTCTACACATACAGATACCAACAATACAAAACCAAACACACACACAAATACCTTCTTCTCCAACAGAACTCCCACTCAAACTCCCCTGTTTACAGCTCTCTTTGCTAGCTCCTGTGCCACTGCAGCTGTCTGTGCCGCTGCCTGAGTGACTGCTGCCTTTATAGGACCCCTAGTCAGTGAAGCCCCGCCCCCTAATCAGGGCTCAGCTTCTCTCCCAGCACAAAGCCCCTCCAAGCCTCTACACATACAGATACTACCAATACAAAACCAAACAAACAGAAATACCTTCTCCTACAACAGAACTCCCACTCAAACTCCCCTGTTTACAGCTCAGTTTGCTCGCTCCTGTGCCGCTGCAGCTGTCTGTGCCGCTCTCTGACTGGCTGCTACCTTTATAGGACCCCTAGTCAGTGAAGCCCCGCCCCCTAATCAGGGCTCAGCTTCTCTCCCAGCACAAAGCCTCTACACATACAGATACTACCAATACAAAACCAAAAACACACACAAATACCTTCTCCTCCAACAGAACTCCCACTCAAACTCCCCTGTTTACAGCTCTGTTTGCTAGCTCCTGTGCCGCTGCCTGACTGGCTGCTACCTTTTTAGGACCCCTAGTCAGTGAAGCCCCGCCCCCTAATCAGGGCTCAGCTTCGCTCCCAGCACAAAGCCCCTCCAAGCCTCTACTCATACAGATACTACCAATACAATACCAAACACACACACAAATACCTTCTCCTCCAACAGAAGTCCCACTCAAACTCCCCTGTTTACAGCTCTGTTTGCTAGCTCCTGTACCGCTGCAGCTGTCTGTGTTGCTGCCTGACTGGCTGCTCCCTTTATAGGACCCCTCGTCAGTGAAGCCCCGCCCCCTAATCGGGGCTCAACTTCTCTCCCAGCACAAAGCCCCTACACATACAGATACCACCAACACAAAACCAAACACACACAAATAGCTTCTCCTCCAACAGAACTCCCACTCAAACTCCCCTGTTTACAGCTCTATTTGCTAGCTCCAGTGCCGCTGCAGCTGTCTGTGCCGCTGCCTGACTGGTTGGTACCTTTATAGGACCCCAAGTCAGGGAAGCCCCGCCCCCTAATCAGGGCTCAGATTCTCTCCCAGCACAAAGCCTCAACTCATACAGATACTACCAATACAAAACCAAACACACACATACCTTCTCCTCCAACAGAACTCCCACTCAAACTCCCCTGTTTACAGCTCTGTTTGCTAGCTCCTGTGCTGCTGCCTGACTGGCTGCTACCTTTATAGGACCCCTAGTCAGTGAAGCCCCGCCCCCTAATCAGGGCTCAGCTTTTCTCCCAGCACAAAGCCCCTACACATACAGATACTGCCAATACAATACCAAACACACACACAAATACCTTCTCCTCCAACAGAACTCCCTCTCAAACTCCCCTGTTTACAGCTCTGTTTGCTAGCTCCTGTACCGCTGCAGCTGTCTCTGTTGCTGCCTGACTGGCTGCTCCCTTTATAGGAACCCTCGTCAGTGAAGCCCCGCCCCCTAATCAGGGCTCAGCTTCTCTCCCAGCACAAAGCCCCTCCAAGCCTCTACACATACAGATACCACCAATACAAAACCAAACACACACACAAATGCCTTCTCCTCCAACAGAACTCCCTCTCAAACTCCCCTGTTTACAGCTCTGTTTGCTAGCTCCAGTGCCGCTGCAGCTGTCTGTGCCGCTGCCTGACTGGCTGCTACCTTTATAGGACCCCTAGTCAGTGAAGCCCCGCCCCCTAATCAGGGCTCAGCTTTTCTCCCAGCACAAAGCCCCTCCAAGCCTCTACACATACAGATACTACCAATACGAAACCAAACACACACATATACCTTCTCCTCCAACAGAACTCCCACTCAAACTCCCGTGTTTACAGCACTGTTTGCTAGCTGCTGTGCCGCTGCCTGACTGGCTGCTACCTTTATAGGACGCCTAGTCAGTGAAGCCCCGCCCCCTTATCAGGGCTCAGCTTCTCTCCCAGCACAAAGCCTCTACACATACAGATACTACCAATACAAAACCAAACACACACAAACACCTTCTCCTCCAACAGAACTCCCACTCATACTCCCCTGTTTACAGCTCTGTTTGCTAGCTCCTGTGCCGCTGCCTGACTGGCTGCTACCTTTATAGGACCCCTAGTCAGTGAAGCCCCGCCCCCTAACCAGGGCTCAGCTTCGCTCCCAGCACAAAGCCCCTCCAAGCCTCTACACATACAGATACTACCAATACAAAACCAAAAACACACACAAATACCTTCTCCTCCAACAGAACTCCCACTCAAACTCCCCTGTTTACAGCTCTGTTTGCTAGCTCCTGTACCGCTGCAGCTGTCTGTGTCGCTGCCTGACTGGCTGCTCCCTTTATAGGACCCCTCGTCAGTGAAGCCCCGCCCCCTAATCAGGGCTCAGCTTCTCTCCCAGCACAAAGCCCCTCCAAGCCTCTACACATACAGATACCAACAATACAAAACCAAACACACACACAAATACCTTCTTCTCCAACAGAACTCCCACTCAAACTCCCCTGTATACAGCTCTCTTTGCTAGCTCCTGTGCCACTGCAGCTGTCTGTGCCGCTGCCTGAGTGACTGCTGCCTTTATAGGACCCCTAGTCAGTGAAGCCCCGCCCCCTAATCAGGGCTCAGCTTCTCTCCCAGCACAAAGCCCCTCCAAGCCTCTACACATACAGATACTACCAATACAAAACCAAACAAACAGAAATACCTTCTCCTACAACAGAACTCCCACTCAAACTCCCCTGTTTACAGCTCAGTTTGCTCGGTCCTGTGCCGCTGCAGCTGTCTGTGCCGCTCCCTGACTGGCTGCTACCTTTATAGGACCCCTAGTCAGTGAAGCCCCGCCCCCTAATCAGGGCTCAGCTTCTCTCCCAGCACAAAGCCTCTACACATACAGATACTACCAATACAAAACCAAAAACACACACAAATACCTTCTCCTCCAACAGAACTCCCACTCAAACTCCCCTGTTTACAGCTCTGTTTGCTAGCTCCTGTACCGCTGCAGCTGTCTGTGTTGCTGCCTGACTGGCTGCTCCCTTTATAGGACCCCTCGTCAGTGAAGCCCCGCCCCCTAATCAGGGCTCAGCTTCTCTCCCAGCACAAAGCCCCTACACATACAGATACCACCAACACAAAACCAAACACACACAAATACCTTCTCCTCCAACAGAACTCCCACTCAAACTTCCCAGTTTACAGCTCTGTTTGCTAGCTCCTGTGCCCCTGCAGCTGTCCGTGCCGCCGCCTGACTGGCTGCTCCCTTTACAGGACCCCTAGTCAGTGAAGCCCCGCCCCCTAATCAGGGCTCAGCTTCTCTCCCAGCACAAAGCCCCTACACATACAGATGCTACCAATACAAAACCAAACACACACACAAATGCCTTCTCCTCCAACAGAACTCCCACTCAGACTCCCCTGTTTACAGCTCTGTTTGCTAGCTCCTGTGCCGCTGCCTGACTGGCTGCTACCTTTATAGGACCCCTAGTCAGTGAAGCCCCGCCCCCTAATAAGGGCTCAGCTTCGCTCCCAGCACAAAGCCCCTCCAAGCCTCTACACATACAGATACTACCAATACAAAACCAAACACACACACAAATAGCTTCTCCTCCAACAGAACTCCCACTCAAACTCCCCTGTTTACAGCTCTATTTGCTAGCTCCAGTGCCGCTGCAGCTGTCTGTGCCGCTGCCTGACTGGTTGGTACCTTTATAGGACCCCAAGTCAGGGAAGCCCCGCCCCCTAATCAGGGCTCAGATTCTCTCCCAGCACAAAGCCCCTACACATACAGATACTGCCAATACAAAACCAAACACACACACAAATACCTTCTCCTCCAACAGAAGTCCCACTCAAACTCCCCTGTTTACAGCTCTGTTTGCTAGCTCCAGTGCCGCTGCAGCTGTCTGTGCCGCTGCCTGACTGGCTGCTACCTTTATAGGACCCCTAGTCAGTGAAGCCCCGCCCCCTAATCAGGGCTCAGCTTTTCTCCCAGCACAAAGCCCCTCCAAGCCTCTACACATACAGATACTACCAATACGAAACCAAACACACACATATACCTTCTCCTCCAACAGAACTCCCAATCAAACTCCCGTGTTTACAGCTCAGTTTGCTAGCTCCTGTGCCGCTGCAGCTGTCTGTTCCGCTGCCTGACTGGCTGCTACCTTTATAGGATCCCTAGTCAGTGAAGCCCCGCCCCCTAATCAGGGTTCAGCTTCTCTCCCAGCACAAAGCCCCTCCAAGCCTCTACATATACAGATACTACCAATACAAAAAAACACACAAATACCTTCTCCTCCAACAGAACTCCCACTCAAACTCCGCTGCTTACAGCTCTGTTTGCTAGCTCCTGTGCCGCTGCCTGACTGGCTGCTACCTTTATAGGACCCCTCGTCAGTGAAGCCCCGCCCCCTAATCAGGGTTCAGCTTCTCTCCCAGCACAAAGCCCCTCCAAGCCTCTACATATACAGATACTACCAATACAAAAAAAACACAAATACCTTCTCCTCCAACAGAACTCCCACTCAAACTCCCCTGTTTACAGGTCTGTTTGCTAGCTCCTGTGCCGCTGCCTGACTGGCTGCTACCTTTATAGGACCCCTAGTCACTGAAGCCCCGCCCCCAAACCAGGGCTCAGCTTCTCTCCCAGCACAAAGCCCCTCCAAGCCTCTACACATACAGATACTACCAATACAAAACCAAACACACACAAATACCTTCTCCTCCAACAGAACTCCCACTCAAACTCCCCTGCTTACAGCTCTGTTTGCTAGCTCCTGTGCCGCTGCCTGACTGGCTGCTACCTTTATAGGACCCCTAGTCAGTGAAGCCCCGCCCCCTAATCAGGGTTCAGCTTCTCTCCCAGCACAAAGCCCCTCCAAGCCTCTACATATACAGATACTACCAATACAAAAACACACACAAATACCTTCTACTCCAACAGAACTCCCACTCAAACGCCCCTCTTCACAGCTCTGTTTGCTAGCTCCTGTGCCACTGCAGCTGTCTGTTCCGCTGCCTGACTGGCTGCTACCTTTATAGGACCCCTAGTCAGTGAAGCCCCGCCCCCTAATCAGGGTTCAGCTTCTCTCCAAGCACAAAGCTCCGCCAAACCCCGACACATACAGGTACTATCAATAAAAAACCAAACACACACAAATACCATCTGCTCCAACAACTCCCACTCAAACTCCCCTGTTTACAGCTCTGTTTGCTAGCTCCTGTGCCGCTGCCTGACTGGCTGCTACCTTTATAGGACCCCTAGTCAGTGAAGCCCCGCCCCCTAATCAGGGCTCAGCCTCTCTCGCAGCACCTAGCCCCTCCAAGCCTCTACACATACAGATACTACCAATACAAAAACACACACAAATACCTTCTCCTC
The DNA here is from genome assembly GCF_965140265.1 of Lepidochelys kempii. NCBI lineage: Eukaryota > Metazoa > Chordata > Testudines > Cheloniidae > Lepidochelys > Lepidochelys kempii. Next base: position 27,259,132 of record NC_133272.1, read on the forward strand.
CAACAGAACTCCCACTCAAACTCCCCTGTTCACAGCTCTGTTTGCTAGCTCCTGTGCCGCTGCCTGACTGGCTGCTACCTTTATAGGACCCCTAGTCAGTGAAGCCCCGCCCCCTAATCAGGGCTCAGCTTCTCTCCCAGCACAAAGCCCCTCCAAGCCTCTACACATACAGATAATACCAATACAAAAACACACACAAATACGTTCTCCTCCAACAGAACTCCCACTCAAACTCCCCTCTTTACAGCTCTGTTTGCTAGCTCCTGTGCCGCTGCCTGACTGGCTGCTACCTTTATAGGACCCCTAGTCAGTGAAGCCCCGCCCCCTAATCAGGGCTCAGCTTCTCTCGCAGCACCTAGCCACTCCAAGCCTCTACACATACAGATACTACCAATACAAAAACACACACAAATACCTTCTCCTCCAACAGAACTCCCACTCAAACTCCCCTGTTCACAGCTCTGTTTGCTAGCTCCTGTGCCGCTGCCTGACTGGCTGCTACCTTTATAGGACCCCTAGTCAGTGAAGCCCCGCCCCCTAATCAGGGCTCAGCTTCTCTCCCAGCACAAAGCCCCTCCAAGCCTGTACATATACAGATACTACCAATACAAAAAAACACACAAATACCTTCTCCTCCAACAGAACTCCCACTCAAACTCCCCTGTTCACAGCTCTGTTTGCTAGCTCCTGTGCCACTGCAGCTGTCTGTGCCGCTGCCTGACTGGCTGCTACCTTTATAGGACCCCTAGTCAGTGAAACCCCGCCCCTAATCAGGGCTCAGCTTCTCTCACAGCACCTAGCCCCTCCAAGCCTCTACACATACAGATAATACCAATACAAAAACACACACAAATACCTTCTCCTCCAACAGAACTCCCACTCAAACTCCCCTGTTTACAGGTCTGTTTGCTAGCTCCTGTGCCGCTGCCTGACTGGCTGCTACCTTTATAGGACCCCTAGTCACTGAAGCCCCGCCCCCAAACCAGGGCTCAGCTTCTCTCCCAGCACAAAGCCCCTCCAAGCCTCTACACATACAGATACTACCAATACAAAACCAAACACACACAAATACCTTCTCCTCCAACAGAACTCCCACTCAAACTCCCCTGCTTACAGCTCTGTTTGCTAGCTCCTGTGCCGCTGCCTGACTGGCTGCTACCTTTATAGGACCCCTAGTCAGTGAAGCCCCGCCCCCTAATCAGGGTTCAGCTTCTCTGCCAGCACAAAGCCCCTCCAAGCCTCTACACATACAGATACTACCAATACAAAACCAAACACACACAAATACCTTCTCCTCCAACAGAACTCCCACTCAAACTCCCCTGTTTAGAGCTCTGTTTGCTAGCTCCTGTGCCGCTGCAGCTGTCTGTGCCGCTGCCTGACTGGCTGCTACCTTTATAGGACCCCTAGTCAGTGAAGCCCCGCCCCCTAATCAGGGTTCAGCTTCTCTCCAAGCACAAAGCTCCGCCAAACCCCGACACATACAGATACTAGCAATAAAAAACCAAACACACACAAATACCATCTCCTCCAACAGAACTCCCACTCAAACTCCCCTGTTTACAGCTCTGTTTGCTAGCTCCTGTGCCGCTGCCTGACTGGCTGCTACCTTTATAGGACCCCTAGTCACTGAAGCCCCGCCCCCAAACCAGGGCTCAGCTTCTCTCCCAGCACAAAGCCCCTCCAAGCCTCTACACATACAGATACTACCAATACAAAACCAAACACACAAATACCTTCTCCTACAACAGAACTCCCACTCAAACTCCCCTGTTTAGAGCTCTGTTTGCTAGCTCCTGTGCCGCTGCAGCTGTCTGTGCCGCTGCCTGACTGGCTGCTAGCTTTATAGGACCCCTAGTCAGTGAAGCCCCGCCCCCTAATCAGGGCTCAGCTTCTCTCCCAGCACAAAGCCCCTTCAAACCTCTACACATACAGGAACTACCAATACAAAAACACACACAAATACCTTCTCCTCCAACAGAACTCCCACTCAAACTCCCCTGTTTACAGCTCTGTTTGCTAGCTCCTGTGCCGCTGCAGCTGTCTGTTCCGCTGCCTGACTGGCTGCTACCTTTATAGGATCCCTAGTCAGTGAAGCCCCGCCCCCTAATCAGGGTTCAGCTTCTCTCCCAGCACAAAGCCCCTCCAAGCCTCTACATATACAGATACTACCAATACAAAAAAACACACAAATACCTTCTCCTCCAACAGAACTCCCACTCAAACTCCGCTGCTTACAGCTCTGTTTGCTAGCTCCTGTGCCGCTGCCTGACTGGCTGCTACCTTTATAGGACCCCTCGTCAGTGAAGCCCCGCCCCCTAATCAGGGTTCAGCTTCTCTCCCAGCACAAAGCCCCTCCAAGCCTCTACATATACAGATACTACCAATACAAAAAAAACACAAATACCTTCTCCTCCAACAGAACTCCCACTCAAACTCCCCTGTTTACAGGTCTGTTTGCTAGCTCCTGTGCCGCTGCCTGACTGGCTGCTACCTTTATAGGACCCCTAGTCACTGAAGCCCCGCCCCCAAACCAGGGCTCAGCTTCTCTCCCAGCACAAAGCCCCTCCAAGCCTCTACACATACAGATACTACCAATACAAAACCAAACACACACAAATACCTTCTCCTCCAACAGAACTCCCACTCAAACTCCCCTGCTTACAGCTCTGTTTGCTAGCTCCTGTGCCGCTGCCTGACTGGCTGCTACCTTTATAGGACCCCTAGTCAGTGAAGCCCCGCCCCCTAATCAGGGTTCAGCTTCTCTCCAAGCACAAAGCTCCGCCAAACCCCGACACATACAGGTAGTCCCAATAAAAAACCAAACACACACAAATACCATCTCCTCCAACAACTCCCACTCAAACTCCCCTGTTTACAGCTCTGTTTGCTAGCTCCTGTGCCGCTGCCTGACTGGCTGCTACCTTTATAGGACCCCTAGTCAGTGAAGCCCCGCCCCCTAATCAGGGCTCAGCCTCTCTCGCAGCACCTAGCCCCTCCAAGCCTCTACACATACAGATACTACCAATACAAAAACACACACAAATACCTTCTCCTCCAACAGAACTCCCACTCAAACTCCCCTCTTTACAGCTCTGTTTGCTAGCTCCTGTGCCACTGCAGCTGTCTGTGCCGCTGCCTGACTGGCTGCTCCCTTTCTAGGACCCCTAATCAGTGAAGCCCCGCCCCCTAATCAGGGCCCAGCTTCTCTCCCAGCACAAAGCCCCTCCAAGCCTCTACACATACAGATAATACCAATACAAAAACACACACAAATACGTTCTCCTCCAAAAGAACTCCCACTCAAACGCCCCTGTTCACAGCTCTGTTTGCTAGCTCCTGTGCCACTGCAGCTGTCTGTTCCGCTGCCTGACTGGCTGCTACCTTTATAGGACCCCTAGTCAGTGAAGCCCCGCCCCCTAATCAGGGCTCAGCTTCTCTCCCAGCACAAAGCCCCTCCAAGCCTCTACATATACAGATACTACCAATACAAAAAAACACACAAATACGTTCTCCTCCAACAGAACTCCCACTCAAACGCCCCTGTTCACAGCTCTGTTTGCTAGCTCCTGTGCCACTGCAGCTGTCTGTTCCGCTGCCTGACTGGCTGCTACCTTTATAGGACCCCTAGTCAGTGAAGCCCCGCCCCCTAATCAGGGCTCAGCTTCTCTCCCAGCACAAAGCCCCTCCAAGCCTCTACATACACAGATACTACCAATACAAAAAAAACACACAAATACGTTCTCCTCCAACAGAACTCCCACTCAAACGCCCCTGTTCACAGCTCTGTTTGCTAGCTCCTGTGCCACTGCAGCTGTCTGTTCCGCTGCCTGACTGGCTGCTACCTTTATAGGACCCCTAGTCAGTGAAGCCCCGCCCCCTAATCAGGGCCCAGCTTCTCTCCCAGCACAAAGCCCCTCCAAGCCTCTACACATACAGATAATACCAATACAAAAACACACACAAATACTTTCTCCTCCAACAGAACTCCCACTCAAACTCCCCTGTTTACAGGTCTGTTTGCAAGCTCCTATGCCGCTGCCTGACGGGCTGCTACCTTTATAGGACCCCTAGTCAGTGAAGCCCCGCCCCCTAATCAGGGCTCAGCTTCTCTCGCAGCACCTAGCCACTCCAAGCCTCTACACATACAGATACTACCAATACAAAAACACACACAAATACCTTCTCCTCCAACAGAACTCCCACTCAAACTCCCCTGTTCACAGCTCTGTTTGCTAGCTCCTGTGCCGCTGCCTGACTGGCTGCTACCTTTATAGGACCCCTAGTCAGTGAAGCCCCGCCCCCTAATCAGGGCTCAGCTTCTCTCGCAGCACCTAGCCACTCCAAGCCTCTACACATACAGATACTACCAATACAAAAACACACACAAATACCTTCTCCTCCAACAGAACTCCCACTCAAACTCCCCTGTTCACAGCTCTGTTTGCTAGCTCCTGTGCCGCTGCCTGACTGGCTGCTACCTTTATAGGACCCCTAGTCAGTGAAGCCCCGCCCCCTAATCAGGGCTCAGCTTCTCTCCCAGCACAAAGCCCCTCCAAGCCTCTACATATACAGATACTACCAATACAAAAAAACACACAAATACCTTCTCCTCCAACAGAACTCCCACTCAAACTCCCCTGTTCACAGCTCTGTTTGCTAGCTCCTGTGCCACTGCAGCTGTCTGTGCCGCTGCCTGACTGGCTGCTACCTTTATAGGACCCCTAGTCAGTGAAGCCCCGCCCCTAATCAGGGCTCAGCTTCTCTCACAGCACCTAGCCCCTCCAAGCCTCTACACATACAGATAATACCAATACAAAAACACACACAAATACCTTCTCCTCCAACAGAACTCCCACTCAAACGCCCCTGTTCACAGCTCTGTTTGCTAGCTCCTGTGCCACTGCAGCTGTCTGTTCCGCTGCCTGACTGGCTGCTACCTTTATAGGACCCCTAGTCAGTGAAGCCCCGCCCCCTAATCAGGGCTCAGCTTCTCTCCCAGCACAAAGCCCCTCCAAGCCTCTACACATACCGATACTACCAATACAAAACCAAACACACACAAATACCTTCTCGTCCAACAGAACTCCCACTCAAACTCCCCTGTTTAGAGCTCTGTTTGCTAGCTCCTGTGCCGCTGCCTGACAGGCAGCTAGCTTTATAGGACCCCTAGTCAGTGGAGCCCCGCCCCCTAATCAGGGCTCAGCTTCTCTCCCAGCACAAAGCCCCTCCAAGCCTCTACACATACAGATACTACCAATACAAAAACACACACAAATACGTTCTCCTCCAACAGAACTCCCACTCAAACTCCCCTGTTTACAGGTCTGTTTGCTAGCTCCTGTGCCGCTGCCTGACTGGCTCCTACCTTTATAGGACCCCTAGTCACTGAAGCCCCGCCCCCAAACCAGGGCTCAGCTTCTCTCCCAGCACAAAGCCCCTCCAAGCCTCTACACATACAGATACTACCAATACAAAACCAAACACACACAAATACCTTCTCCTCCAACAGAACTCCCACTCAAACTCCCCTGCTTACAGCTCTGTTTGCTAGCTCCTGTGCCGCTGCCTGACTGGCTGCTACCTTTATAGGACCCCTAGTCAGTGAAGCCCCGCCCCCTAATCAGGGTTCAGCTTCTCTGCCAGCACAAAGCCCCTCCAAGCCTCTACACATACAGATACTACCAATACAAAACCAAACACACACAAATACCTTCTCCTCCAACAGAACTCCCACTCAAACTCCCCTGTTTAGAGCTCTGTTTGCTAGCTCCTGTGCCGCTGCAGCTGTCTGTGCCGCTGCCTGACTGGCTGCTACCTTTATAGGACCCCTAGTCAGTGAAGCCCCGCCCCCTAATCAGGGTTCAGCTTCTCTCCAAGCACAAAGCTCCGCCAAACCCCGACACATACAGATACTACCAATAAAAAACCAAACACACACAAATACCATCTCCTCCAACAGAACTCCCACTCAAACTCCCCTGTTTACAGCTCTGTTTGTTAGCTCCTGTGCCGCTGCCTGACTGGCAGCTAGCTTTATAGGACCCCTAGTCAGTGAAGCCCCGCCCCCTAATCAGGGCTCAGCTTCTCTCCCAGCACAAAGCCCCTCCAAGCCTCTACACATGCAGATAATACCAATACAAAACACACAAATACCTTCTCCTCCAAAAGAACTCCCACTCAAACTCCCCTGCTTACAGCTCTGTTTGCTAGCTCCTGTGCCGCTGCCTGACTGGTTGGTACCTTTATAGGACCCCAAGTCAGTGAAGCCCCGCCCCCTAATCAGGGCTCAGTTTCTCTCACAGCACCTAGCCCCTCCAAGCCTCTACACATACAGATACTACCAATACAAAAACACACACAAATACCTTCTCCTCCAACAGAACTCCCACTCAAACTCCCCTGTTCACAGCTCTGTTTGCTAGCTCCTGTGCCGCTGCCTGACTGGCTGCTACCTTTATAGGACCCCTAGTCAGTGAAGCCCCGCCCCCTAATCAGGGCTCAGCTTCTCTCCCAGCACAAAGCCCCTCCAAGCCTCTACATATACAGATACTACCAATACAAAAAAACACACGAATACCTTCTCCTCCAACAGAACTCCCACTCAAACTCCCCTGTTCACAGCTCTGTTTGCTAGCTCCTGTGCCACTGCAGCTGTCTGTGCCGCTGCCTGACTGGCTGCTACCTTTATAGGACCCCTAGTCAGTGAAGCCCCGCCCCTAATCAGGGCTCAGCTTCTCTCACAGCACCTAGCCCCTCCAAGCCTCTACACATACAGATAATACCAATACAAAAACACACACAAATACCTTCTCCTCCAACAGAACTCCCACTCAAACGCCCCTGTTCACAGCTCTGTTTGCTAGCTCCTGTGCCACTGCAGCTGTCTGTTCCGCTGCCTGACTGGCTGCTACCTTTATAGGACCCCTAGTCAGTGAAGCCCCGCCCCCTAATCAGGGCTCAGCTTCTCTCCCAGCACAAAGCCCCTCCAAGCCTCTACACATACCGATACTACCAATACAAAACCAAACACACACAAATACCTTCTCGTCCAACAGAACTCCCACTCAAACTCCCCTGTTTAGAGCTCTGTTTGCTAGCTCCTGTGCCGCTGCCTGACAGGCAGCTAGCTTTATAGGACCCCTAGTCAGTGGAGCCCCGCCCCCTAATCAGGGCTCAGCTTCTCTCCCAGCACAAAGCCCCTCCAAGCCTCTACACATACAGATACTACCAATACAAAAACACACACAAATACGTTCTCCTCCAACAGAACTCCCACTCAAACTCCCCTGTTTACAGGTCTGTTTGCTAGCTCCTGTGCCGCTGCCTGACTGGCTGCTACCTTTATAGGACCCCTAGTCACTGAAGCCCCGCCCCCAAACCAGGGCTCAGCTTCTCTCCCAGCACAAAGCCCCTCCAAGCCTCTACACATACAGATACTACCAATACAAAACCAAACACACACAAATACCTTCTCCTCCAACAGAACTCCCACTCAAACTCCCCTGCTTACAGCTCTGTTTGCTAGCTCCTGTGCCGCTGCCTGACTGGCTGCTACCTTTATAGGACCCCTAGTCAGTGAAGCCCCGCCCCCTAATCAGGGTTCAGCTTCTCTGCCAGCACAAAGCCCCTCCAAGCCTCTACACATACAGATACTACCAATACAAAACCAAACACACACAAATACCTTCTCCTCCAACAGAACTCCCACTCAAACGCCCCTGTTCACAGCTCTGTTTGCTAGCTCCTGTGCCACTGCAGCTGTCTGTTCCGCTGCCTGACTGGCTGCTACCTTTATAGGACCCCTAGTCAGTGAAGCCCCGCCCCCTAATCAGGGTTCAGCTTCTCTCCAAGCACAAAGCTCCGCCAAACCCCGACACATACAGGTACTCCCAATAAAAAACCAAACACACACAAATACCATCTCCTCCAACAACTCCCACTCAAACTCCCCTGTTTACAGCTCTGTTTGCTAGCTCCTGTGCCGCTGCCTGACTGGCTGCTACCTTTATAGGACCCCTAGTCAGTGAAGCCCCGCCCCCTAATCAGGGCTCAGCCTCTCTCGCAGCACCTAGCCCCTCCAGGCCTCTACACATACAGATACTACCAATACAAAAACACACACAAATACCTTCTCCTCCAACAGAACTCCCACTCAAACTCCCCTGTTCACAGCTCTGTTTGCTAGCTCCTGTGCCGCTGCCTGACTGGCTGCTACCTTTATAGGACCCCTAGTCAGTGAAGCCCCGCCCCCTAATCAGGGCTCAGCTTCTCTCCCAGCACAAAGCCCCTCCAAGCCTCTACACATACAGATAATACCAATACAAAAACACACACAAATACGTTCTCCTCCAACAGAACTCCCACTCAAACTCCCCTCTTTACAGCTCTGTTTGCTAGCTCCTGTGCCACTGCAGCTGTCTGTGCCGCTGCCTGACTGGCTGCTCCCTTTCTAGGACCCCTAATCAGTGAAGCCCCGCCCCCTAATCAGGGCCCAGCTTCTCTCCCAGCACAAAGCCCCTCCAAGCCTCTACACATACAGATAATACCAATACAAAAACACACACAAATACCTTCTCCTCCAACAGAACTCCCACTCAAACGCCCCTGTTCACAGCTCTGTTTGCTAGCTCCTGTGCCACTGCAGCTGTCTGTTCCGCTGCCTGACTGGCTGCTACCTTTATAGGACCCCTAGTCAGTGAAGCCCCGCCCCCTAATCAGGGCTCAGCTTCTCTCCCAGCACAAAGCCCCTCCAAGCCTCTACATATACAGATACTACCAATACAAAAAAACACACAAATACGTTCTCCTCCAACAGAACTCCCACTCAAACGCCCCTGTTCACAGCTCTGTTTGCTAGCTCCTGTGCCACTGCAGCTGTCTGTTCCGCTGCCTGACTGGCTGCTACCTTTATAGGACCCCTAGTCAGTGAAGCCCCGCCCCCTAATCAGGGCTCAGCTTCTCTCCCAACACAAAGCCCCTCCAAGCCTCTACATACACAGATACTACCAATACAAAAAAACACACAAATACCTTCTCCTCCAACAGAACTCCCACTCAAACGCCCCTGTTCACAGCTCTGTTTGCTAGCTCCTGTGCCGCTGCCTGACTGGCTGCTACCTTTATAGGACCCCTAGTCAGTGAAGCCCCGCCCCCTAATCAGGGCTCAGCTTCTCTCGCAGCACCTAGCCACTCCAAGCCTCTACACATACAGATACTACCAATACAAAAACACACACAAATACCTTCTCCTCCAACAGAACTCCCACTCAAACTCCCCTGTTCACAGCTCTGTTTGCTAGCTCCTGTGCCGCTGCCTGACTGGCTGCTACCTTTATAGGACCCCTAGTCAGTGAAGCCCCGCCCCCTAATCAGGGCTCAGCTTCTCTCCCAGCACAAAGCCCCTCCAAGCCTCTACATATACAGATACTACCAATACAAAAAAACACACAAATACCTTCTCCTCCAACAGAACTCCCACTCAAACTCCCCTGCTTACAGCTCTGTTTGCTAGCTCCTGTGCCGCTGCCTGACTGGCTGCTACCTTTATAGGACCCCTAGTCAGTGAAGCCCCGCCCCCTAATCAGGGTTCAGCTTCTCTGCCAGCACAAAGCCCCTCCAAGCCTCTACACATACAGATACTACCAATACAAAACCAAACACACACAAATACCTTCTCCTCCAACAGAACTCCCACTCAAACTCCCCTGTTTAGAGCTCTGTTTGCTAGCTCCTGTGCCGCTGCAGCTGTCTGTGCCGCTGCCTGACTGGCTGCTACCTTTATAGGACCCCTAGTCAGTGAAGCCCCGCCCCCTAATCAGGGTTCAGCTTCTCTCCAAGCACAAAGCTCCGCCAAACCCCGACACATACAGATACTACCAATAAAAAACCAAACACACACAAATACCATCTCCTCCAACAGAACTCCCACTCAAACTCCCCTGTTTACAGCTCTGTTTGCTAGCTCCTGTGCCGCTGCCTGACTGGCTGGTACCTTTATAGGACCCCTAGTCAGTGAAGCCCCGCCCCCTAATCAGGGCTCAGCTTCTCTCCCAGCACAGAGCCCCTCCAAGCCTCTACATATACAGATACTACCAATACAAAAAAACACACAAATACCTTCTCCTCCAACAGAACTCCCACTCAAACTCCCCTCTTTACAGCTCTCTTTGCTAGCTCCTGTGCCACTGCAGCTGTCTGTGCCGCTGCCTGACTGGCTGCTCCCTTTATAGGACCCCTAATCAGTGAAGCCCCGCCCCCTAATCAGGGCCCAGCTTCTCTCCCATCACAAAGCCCCTCCAAGCCTCAACACATACAGATAATACCAATACAAAAACACACACAAATACCTTCTCCTCCAAAAGAACTCCAACTCAAACCCCCCTGTTTACAGCTCAGTTTGCTAGCTCCTGTGCCGCTGCAGCTGTCTGTGCCGCTGCCTGACTGGCTGCTCCCTTTATAGGACACCTAGTCAGTGAAGCCCCGCCCCCTAATCAGGGCCCAGCTTCTCTCCCAGCACAAAGCCCCTCCAAGCCTCTACACATACAGATAATACCAATACAAAAACACACACAAATACCTTCTCCTCCAACAGAACTCCCACTCAAACTCCCCTGTTTACAGCTCTGTTTGCTAGCTCCTGTGCCGCTGCCTGACTGGCTGGTACCTTTATAGGACCCCTAGTCAGTGAAGCCCCGCCCCCTAATCAGGGCTCAGCTTCTCTCCCAGCACAGAGCCCCTCCAAGCCCCTACACATACAGATACTACCAATACAAAACCAAACACACACAAATACCTTCTCCTCCAACAGAACTCCCACTCAAACGCCCCTGTTCACAGCTCTGTTTGCTAGCTCCTGTGCCACTGCAGCTGTCTGTTCCGCTGCCTGACTGGCTGCTACCTTTATAGGACCCCTAGTCAGTGAAGCCCCGCCCCCTAATCAGGGTTCAGCTTCTCTCCCAGCACAAAGCCTCTCCAAGCCTCTACACATACAGATACTACCAATACAAAACCAAACACACACAAATACGTTCTCCTCCAACAGAACTCCCACTCAAACTCCCCTGTTTACAGCTCTGTTTGCTAGCTCCTGTGCCGCTGCCTGACTGGCAGCTAGCTTTATAGGACCCCTAGTCAGTGAAGCCCCGCCCCCTAATCAGGGCTCAGCTTCTCTCGCAGCACCTAGCCCCTCCAAGCCTCTACACATACAGATACTACCAATACAAAAACACACACAAATACCTTCTCCTCCAACAGAACTCCCACTCAAACTCCCCTGTTGAGAGCTCTGTTTGCTAGCTCCTGTGCCGCTGCAGCTGTCTGTTCCGCTGCCTGACTGGCTGCTACCTTTATAGGACCCCTAGTCAGTGAAGCCCCGCCCCCTAATCAGGGTTCAGCTTCTCTCCCAGCACAAAGCCCCTCCAAGCCTCTACATATACAGATACTACCAATACAAAAAAACACACAAATACCTTCTCCTCCAACAGAACTCCCACTCAAACTCCCCTGCTTACAGCTCTGTTTGCTAGCTCCTGTGCCGCTGTCTGACTGGCTCCTACCTTTATAGGACCCCTAGTCAGTGAAGCCCCGCCCCCTGATCAGGGCTCAGCTTCTCTCCCAGCACAAAGCCCCTCCAAGCCTCTACATATACAGATACTACCAATACAAAAAAACACACAAATACCTTCTCCTCCAACAGAACTCCCACTCAAACTCCCCTCTTTACAGCTCTGTTTGCTAGCTGCTGTGCCACTGCAGCTGTCTGTGCCGCTGCCTGACTGGCTGCTACCTTTATAGGACCGCTAATCAGTGAAGCCCCGCCCCCTAATCAGGGCCCAGCTTCTCTCCCATCACAAAGCCCCTCCAAGCCTCTACACATACAGATAATACGAATACAAAAACACACACAAATACCTTCTCCTCCAACAGAACTCCCACTCAAATTCCCCTGTTTACAGCTCTGTTTGCTAGCTCCTGTGCCGCTGCCTGACTGGCTGCTACCTTTATAGGACCCCTAGTCAGTGAAGCCCCGCCCCCTAATCAGGGCTCAGCTTCTCTCGCAGCACCTAGCCCCTCCAAGCCTCTACACATACAGATACTACCAATACAAAAACACACACAAATACCTTCTCCTCCAACAGAACTCGCACTCAAACTCCCCTGTTTACAACTCTGTTTGCTAGCTCCTGTGCCGCTGCAGCTGTCTGTGCCACTGCCTGACTGGCTGCTCCCTTTATAGGACACCTAGTCAGTGAAGCCCCGCCCCCTAATCAGGGCCCAGCTTCTCTCCCAGCACAAAGCCCCTCCAAGCCTCTACACATACAGATACTACCAATACAAAAAAACACACAAATACCTTCTCCCAGCACAAAGCCCCTGCACATACAGATACCACCAATACAAAACCAAACACACACACATACCTTCTCTTCCAAAAGAACTCCCACTCAAACTCACGTGTTTACAGCTCTGTTTGCTAACTCCTGTGCCGCTGCCTGACTGGCTGCTACCTTCATAGGACCCCTAGTCAGTGAAGCCCCGCCCCCTAATCAGGGCTCAGCTCCGCTCCCAGCACAAAGCCCCTCCAAGCCTCTACACATACAGATACTACCAATACAAAACCAAACACACACACAAATACCTTCTCCTCCAACAGAACTCCCACTCAAACTCCGCTGTTTAGAGCTCTGTTTGCTAGCTCCTGTGCCACTGCAGCTGTCTGTGCCGCTGCCTGACTGGCTGCTGCCCTTATAGGACCCCTAGTCAGTGAAGCCCCGAACCCTAATCAGGGCTCAGCTTCTCTCCCAGCACAAAGCCCCTACACATACAGATACCACCAACACAAAACCAAACACACACAAATACCTTCTCCTCCAACAGAACTCCCACTCAAACTCCCCTGTTTACAGCTCAGTTTGCAAGCTCCTGTGCCACTGCAGCTGTCTGTGCCGCTGCCTGACTGGCTGCTCCCTTTATAGGACCCCTGGTCAGTGAAGCCCCGCCCCCTAATCAGGGCTCAGCTTCTCTCCCAGCACAAAGCCCCTACACATACAGATACTACCAAAACAAAACCAAACACACACAAATACCTTCTCCTCCAACAGAACTCCCACTCAAACTCCCCTGTTTACAGCTCTGTTTGCTAGCTCCTGTGCCGCTGCCTGACTGGCTGCCACCTTCATAGGACCCCTAGTCAGTGAAGCCCCGCTCCCTAATCAGGGCTCAGCTTCTCTCCCAGCACAAAGCCCCTCCAAGCCTCTACACATACAGATACTACCAATACAAAACCAAACAAACAGAAATATCTTCTCCTACAACAGAACTCCCACTCAAACTCCCCTGTTTACAGCTCAGTTTGCTCGCTCCTGTGCCGCTGCAGCTGTCTGTGCCGCTCCCTGACTGGCTGCTACCTTTATAGGACCCGTAGTCAGTGAAACCCCGCCCCCTAATCAGGGCTCAGCTTTTCTCCCAGCACAAAGCCCCTACACATACAGATACTACCAATACAAAACCAAACACACACACAAATACCTTCTCTTCCAACAGAAGTCCCACTCAAACTCCCCTGTTTACAGCTCTGTTTGCTAGCTCCTGTGCCGCTGCCTGACTGGCTGCTACCTTTATAGGACCCCTAGTCAGTGAAGCCCCGCCCCCTAATCAGGGCTCAGCTTCGCTCCCAGCACAAAGCCCCTCCAAGCCTCTGCACATACAGATACTACCAATACAAAACCAAAAACACACACAAATACCTTCTCCTCCAACAGAACTCCCACTCAAACTCCACTGTTTACAGCTCTGTTTGCTAGCTCCTGTACCGCTGCAGCTGTCTGTGTCGCTGCCTGACTGGCTGCTCCCTTTATAGGACCCCTCGTCAGTGAAGCCCCGCCCCCTAATCAGGGCTCAGCTTCTCTCCCAGCACAAAGCCCCTACACATACAGATACCACCAACACAAAACCAAACACACACAAATACCTTCTCCTCCAACAGAACTCCCACTCAAACTTCCCAGTTTACAGCTCTGTTTGCTAGCTCCTGTGCCCCTGCAGCTGTCTGTGACGCTGCCTGACTGGCTGCTACCTTTGTAGGACCCCTAGTCAGTGAAGCCCCGCCCCCTAATCAGGGCTCAGCTTCTCTCCCAGCACAAAGCCCCTACACATACAGATGCTACCAATACAAAACCAAACACACACACAAATGCCTTCTCCTCCAACAGAACTCCCACTCAGACTCCCCTGTTTACAGCTCTGTTTGCTAGCTCCTGTGCCGCTGCCTGACTGGCTGCTACCTTTATAGGACCCCTAGTCAGTGAAGCCCCGCCCCCTAATCAGGGCTCAGCTTCTCTCCCAGCACAAAGCCCCTACACATACAGATACCACCAACACAAAACCAAACACACACAAATAGCTTCTCCTCCAACAGAACTCCCACTCAAACTCCCCTGTTTACAGCTCTATTTGCTAGCTCCAGTGCCGCTGCAGCTGTCTGTGCCGCTGCCTGACTGGTTGGTACCTTTATAGGACCCCAAGTCAGGGAAGCCCCGCCCCCTAATCAGGGCTCAGATTCACTCCCAGCACAAAGCCTCTACTCATACAGATACTACCAATACAAAACCAAACACACACATACCATCTCCTCCAACAGAACTCCCACTCAAACTCCCCTGTTTACAGCTCTGTTTGCTAGCTCCTGTGCTGCTGCCTGACTGGCTGCTACCTTTATAGGACCCCTAGTCAGTGAAGCCCCGCCCCCTAATCAGGGCTCAGCTTTTCTCCCAGCACAAAGCCCCTCCAAGCCTCTACACATACAGATACTACCAATACGAAACCAAACACACACATATACCTTCTCCTCCAACAGAACTCCCACTCAAACTCCCGTGTTTACAGCACTGTTTGCTAGCTGCTGTGCCGCTGCCTGACTGGCTGCTACCTTTATAGGACGCCTAGTCAGTGAAGCCCCGCCCCCTTATCAGGGCTCAGCTTCTCTCCCAGCACAAAGCCTCTACACATACAGATACTACCAATACAAAACCAAACACACACAAACACCTTCTCCTCCAACAGAACTCCCACTCATACTCCCCTGTTTACAGCTCTGTTTGCTAGCTCCTGTGCCGCTGCCTGACTGGCTGCTACCTTTATAGGACCCCTAGTCAGTGAAGCCCCGCCCCCTAATCAGGGCTCAGCTTCTCTCCCAGCACAAAGCCCCTCCAAGCCTCTACACATACAGATACTACCAATACAAAACCAAACAAACAGAAATACCTTCTCCTACAACAGAACTCCCACTCAAACTCCCCTGTTTACAGCTCAGTTTGCTCGCTCCTGTGCCGCTGCAGCTGTCTGTGCCGCTCCCTGACTGGCTGCTACCTTTATAGGACCCCTAGTCAGTGAAGCCCCGCCCCCTAATCAGGGCTCAGCTTCTCTCCCAGCACAAAGCCTCTACACATACAGATACTACCAATACAAAACCAAAAACACACACAAATACCTTCTCCTCCAACAGAACTCCCACTCAAACTCCCCTGTTTACAGCTCTGTTTGCTAGCTCCTGTACCGCTGCAGCTGTCTGTGTCGCTGCCTGACTGGCTGCTCCCTTTATAGGACCCCTCGTCAGTGAAGCCCCGCCCCCTAATCAGGGCTCAGCTTCTCTCCCAGCACAAAGCCCCTCCAAGCCTCTACACATACAGATACCAACAATACAAAACCAAACACACACAAATAGCTTCTCCTCCAACAGAACTCCCACTCAAACTCCCCTGTTTGCTAGCTCCTGTGCCAATGCAGCTGTCTGTGCCGCTGCCTGACTGGCTGCTACCTTTATAGGACCCCTAGTCAGTGAAGCCCCGCCCCCTAATCAGGGCTCAGCTTTTCTCCCAGCACAAAGCCCCTACACATACAGATACTGCCAATACAATACCAAACACACACACAAATACCTTCTCCTCCAACAGAAGTCCCACTCAAACTCCCCTGTTTACAGCTCTGTTTGCTAGCTCCTGTACCGCTGCAGCTGTCTGTGTTGCTGCCTGACTGGCTGCTCCCTTTATAGGAACCCTCGTCAGTGAAGCCCCGCCCCCTAATCAGGGCTCAGCTTCTCTCCCAGCACAAAGCCCCTCCAAGCCTCTACACATACAGATACCACCAATACAAAACCAAACACACACAAATGCCTTCTCCTCCAACAGAACTCCCTCTCAAACTCCCCTGTTTACAGCTCTGTTTGCTAGCTCCAGTGCCGCTGCAGCTGTCTGTGCCCCTGCCTGACTGGCTGCTACCTTTATAGGACCCCTAGTCAGTGAAGCCCCGCCCCCTAATCAGGGCTCAGCTTCTCTCCCAGCAAAAAGCCCCTACACATACAGATGCCACCAATACAAAACCAAACACACACAAATACCTTCTCCTCCAACAGAACTCCCACTCAAACTCCCGTGTTTACTGCACTGTTTGCTAGCTCCTGTGCTGCTGCCTGACTGGCTGCTACCTTTATAGGACCCCTAGTCAGTGAAGCCCCGCCCCCTAATCAGGGCTCAGCTTCGCTCCCAGCACAAAGCCCCTCCAAGCCTCTACTCATACAGATACTACCAATACAATACCAAACACACACACAAATACCTTCTCCTCCAACAGAAGTCCCAGTCAAACTCCCCTGTTTACAGCTCTGTTTGCTAGCTCCTGTACCGCTGCAGCTGTCTGTGTTGCTGCCTGACTGGCTGCTCCCTTTATAGGACCCCTCGTCAGTGAAGCCCCGCCCCCTAATCAGGGCTCAGCTTCTCTCCCAGCACAAAGCCCCTACACATACAGATACCACCAACACAAAACCAAACACACACAAATACCTTCTCCTCCAACAGAACTCCCACTCAAACTTCCCAGTTTACAGCTCTGTTTGCTAGCTCCTGTGCCCCTGCAGCTGTCCGTGCCGCCGCCTGACTGGCTGCTCCCTTTACAGGACCCCTAGTCAGTGAAGCCCCGCCCCCTAATCAGGGCTCAGCTTCTCTCCCAGCACAAAGCCCCTACACATACAGATGCTACCAATACAAAACCAAACACACACACAAATGCCTTCTCCTCCAACAGAACTCCCACTCAGACTCCCCTGTTTACAGCTCTGTTTGCTAGCTCCTGTGCCGCTGCCTGACTGGCTGCTACCTTTATAGGACCCGTAGTCAGTGAAACCCCGCCCCCTAATCAGGGCTCAGCTTTTCTCCCAGCACAAAGCCCCTACACATACAGATACTACCAATACAAAACCAAACACACACACAAATACCTTCTCTTCCAACAGAAGTCCCACTCAAACTCCCCTGTTTACAGCTCTGTTTGCTAGCTCCTGTGCCGCTGCCTGACTGGCTGCTACCTTTTTAGGACCCCTAGTCAGTGAAGCCCCGCCCCCTAATCAGGGCTCAGCTTCGCTCCCAGCACAAAGCCCCTCCAAGCCTCTACTCATACAGATACTACCAATACAATACCAAACACACACACAAATACCTTCTCCTCCAACAGAAGTCCCACTCAAACTCCCCTGTTTACAGCTCTGTTTGCTAGCTCCTGTACCGCTGCAGCTGTCTGTGTTGCTGCCTGACTGGCTGCTCCCTTTATAGGACCCCTCGTCAGTGAAGCCCCGCCCCCTAATCGGGGCTCAGCTTCTCTCCCAGCACAAAGCCCCTACACATACAGATACCACCAACACAAAACCAAACACACACAAATACCTTCTCCTCCAACAGAACTCCCACTCAAACTTCCCAGTTTACAGCTCTGTTTGCTAGCTCCTGTGCCCCTGCAGCTGTCTGTGACGCTGCCTGACTGGCTGCTACCTTTATAGGACCCCTAGTCAGTGAAGCCCCGCCCCCTAATCAGGGCTCAGCTTCTCTCCCAGCACAAAGCCCCTACACATACAGATGCTACCAATACAAAACCAAACACACACACAAATGCCTTCTCCTCCAACAGAACTCCCACTCAGACTCCCCTGTTTACAGCTCTGTTTGCTAGCTCCTGTGCCGCTGCCTGACTGGCTGCTACCTTTATAGGACCCCTAGTCAGTGAAGCCCCGCCCCCTAATAAGGGCTCAGCTTCGCTCCCAGCACAAAGCCCCTCCAAGCCTCTACACATACAGATACTACCAATACAAAACCAAACACACACACAAATAGCTTCTCCTCCAACAGAACTCCCACTCAAACTCCCCTGTTTACAGCTCTATTTGCTAGCTCCAGTGCCGCTGCAGCTGTCTGTGCCGCTGCCTGACTGGTTGGTACCTTTATAGGACCCCAAGTCAGGGAAGCCCCGCCCCCTAATCAGGGCTCAGATTCTCTCCCAGCACAAAGCCTCAACTCATACAGATACTACCAATACAAAACCAAACACACACATACCTTCTCCTCCAACAGAACTCCCACTCAAACTCCCCTGTTTACAGCTCTGTTTGCTAGCTCCTGTGCTGCTGCCTGACTGGCTGCTACCTTTATAGGACCCCTAGTCAGTGAAGCCCCGCCCCCTAATCAGGGCTCAGCTTTTCTCCCAGCACAAAGCCCCTACACATACAGATACTGCCAATACAATACCAAACACACACACAAATAGCTTCTCCTCCAACAGAACTCCGACTCAAACTCCCCTGTTTACAGCTCTATTTGCTAGCTCCAGTGCCGCTGCAGCTGTCTGTGCCGCTGCCTGACTGGCTGCTGCCCTTATAGGACCCCTAGTCAGGGAAGTCCCGCCCCCTAATAAGGGCTCAGCTTCTCTCCCAGCACAAAGCCCCTCCAAGCCTCTACACATACAAATACTACCAATACGAAACCAAACACACACATATACCTTCTCCTCCAACAGAACTCCCACTCAAACTCCCGTGTTTACAGCACTGTTTGCTAGCTGCTGTGCCGCTGCCTGACTGGCTGCTACCTTTATAGGACCCCTAGTCAGTGAAGCCCCGCCCCCTAATCAGGGCTCAGCTTCTCTCCCAGCAAAAAGCCCCTACACATACAGATGCCACCAATACAAAACCAAACACACACAAATACCTTCTCCTCCAACAGAACTCCCACTCAAACTCCCGTGTTTACAGCACTGTTTGCTAGCTCCTGTGCTGCTGCCTGACTGGATGCTAGCTTTATAGGACCCCTAGTCAGGGAAGTCCCGCCCCCTAATAAGGGCTCAGCTTCTCTCCCAGCACAAAGCCCCTCCAAGCCTCTACACATACAAATACTACCAATACGAAACCAAACACACACATATACCTTCTCCTCCAACAGAACTCCCACTCAAACTCCCGTGTTTACAGCACTGTTTGCTAGCTGCTGTGCCGCTGCCTGACTGGCTGCTACCTTTATAGGACGCCTAGTCAGTGAAGCCCCGCCCCCTTATCAGGACTCAGCTTCTCTCGCAGCACAAAGCCTCTACACATACAGATACTACCAATACAAAACCAAACACACACAAACACCTTCTCCTCCAACAGAACTCCCACTCATACTCCCCTGTTTACAGCTCTGTTTGCTAGCTCCTGTGCCGCTGCCTGACTGGCTGCTACCTTTATAGGACCCCTAGTCAGTGAAGCCCCGCCCCCTAATCAGGGCTCAGCTTCGCTCCCAGCACAAAGCCCCTCCAAGCCTCTACACATACAGATACTACCAATACAAAACCAAAAACACACACAAATACCTTCTCCTCCAACAGAACTCCCACTCAAACTCCCCTGTTTACAGCTCTGTTTGCTAGCTCCTGTACCGCTGCAGCTGTCTGTGTCGCTGCCTGACTGGCTGCTCCCTTTATAGGACCCCTCGTCAGTGAAGCCCCGCCCCCTAATCAGGGCTCAGCTTCTCTCCCAGCACAAAGCCCCTCCAAGCCTCTACACATACAGATACCAACAATACAAAACCAAACACACACACAAATACCTTCTTCTCCAACAGAACTCCCACTCAAACTCCCCTGTTTACAGCTCTCTTTGCTAGCTCCTGTGCCACTGCAGCTGTCTGTGCCGCTGCCTGAGTGACTGCTGCCTTTATAGGACCCCTAGTCAGTGAAGCCCCGCCCCCTAATCAGGGCTCAGCTTCTCTCCCAGCACAAAGCCCCTCCAAGCCTCTACACATACAGATACTACCAATACAAAACCAAACAAACAGAAATACCTTCTCCTACAACAGAACTCCCACTCAAACTCCCCTGTTTACAGCTCAGTTTGCTCGCTCCTGTGCCGCTGCAGCTGTCTGTGCCGCTCCCTGACTGGCTGCTACCTTTATAGGACCCCTAGTCAGTGAAGCCCCGCCCCCTAATCAGGGCTCAGCTTCTCTCCCAGCACAAAGCCTCTACACATACAGATACTACCAATACAAAACCAAAAACACACACAAATACCTTCTCCTCCAACAGAAGTCCCACTCAAACTCCCCTGTTTACAGCTCTGTTTGCTAGCTCCTGTACCGCTGCAGCTGTCTGTGTTGCTGCCTGACTGGCTGCTCCCTTTATAGGACCCCTCGTCAGTGAAGCCCCGCCCCCTAATCGGGGCTCAGCTTCTCTCCCAGCACAAAGCCCCTACACATACAGATGCTACCAATACAAAACCAAACACACACACAAATACCTTCTCCTCCAACAGAACTCCCACTCAGACTCCCCTGTTTACAGCTCTGTTTGCTAGCTCCTGTGCCGCTGCCTGACTGGCTGCTACCTTTATAGGACCCCTAGTCAGTGAAGCCCCGCCCCCTAATAAGGGCTCAGCTTCGCTCCCAGCACAAAGCCCCTCCAAGCCTCTACACATACAGATACTACCAATACAAAACCAAACACACACACAAATAATTTCTCCTCCAACAGAACTCCCACTCAAACTCCCCTGTTTACAGCTCTATTTGCTAGCTCCAGTGCCGCTGCAGCTGTCTGTGCCGCTGCCTGACTGGTTGGTACCTTTATAGGACCCCAAGTCAGGGAAGCCCCGCCCCCTAATCAGGGCTCAGATTCTCTCCCAGCACAAAGCCTCAACTCATACAGATACTACCAATACAAAACCAAACACACACATACCTTCTCCTCCAACAGAACTCCCACTCAAACTCCCCTGTTTACAGCTCTGTTTGCTAGCTCCTGTGCTGCTGCCTGACTGGCTGCTACCTTTATAGGACCCCTAGTCAGTGAAGCCCCGCCCCCTAATCAGGGCTCAGCTTTTCTCCCAGCACAAAGCCCCTACACATACAGATACTGCCAATACAATACCAAACACACACACAAATACCTTCTCCTCCAACAGAACTCCCTCTCAAACTCCCCTGTTTACAGCTCTGTTTGCTAGCTCCTGTACCGCTGCAGCTGTCTCTGTTGCTGCCTGACTGGCTGCTCCCTTTATAGGAACCCTCGTCAGTGAAGCCCCGCCCCCTAATCAGGGCTCAGCTTCTCTCCCAGCACAAAGCCCCTCCAAGCCTCTACACATACAGATACCACCAATACAAAACCAAACACACACACAAATGCCTTCTCCTCCAACAGAACTCCCTCTCAAACTCCCCTGTTTACAGCTCTGTTTGCTAGCTCCAGTGCCGCTGCAGCTGTCTGTGCCGCTGCCTGACTGGCTGCTACCTTTATAGGACCCCTAGTCAGTGAAGCCCCGCCCCCTAATCAGGGCTCAGCTTTTCTCCCAGCACAAAGCCCCTCCAAGCCTCTACACATACAGATACTACCAATACGAAACCAAACACACACATATACCTTCTCCTCCAACAGAACTCCCACTCAAACTCCCGTGTTTACAGCACTGTTTGCTAGCTGCTGTGCCGCTGCCTGACTGGCTGCTACCTTTATAGGACGCCTAGTCAGTGAAGCCCCGCCCCCTTATCAGGGCTCAGCTTCTCTCCCAGCACAAAGCCTCTACACATACAGATACTACCAATACAAAACCAAACACACACAAACACCTTCTCCTCCAACAGAACTCCCACTCATACTCCCCTGTTTACAGCTCTGTTTGCCAGCTCCTGTGCCGCTGCCTGACTGGCTGCTACCTTTATAGGACCCCTAGTCAGTGAAGCCCCGCCCCCTAATCAGGGCTCAGCTTCGCTCCCAGCACAAAGCCCCTCCAAGCCTCTACACATACAGATACTACCAATACAAAACCAAAAACACACACAAATACCTTCTCCTCCAACAGAACTCCCACTCAAACTCCCCTGTTTACAGCTCTGTTTGCTAGCTCCTGTACCGCTGCAGCTGTCTGTGTCGCTGCCTGACTGGCTGCTCCCTTTATAGGACCCCTCGTCAGTGAAGCCCCGCCCCCTAATCAGGGCTCAGCTTCTCTCCCAGCACAAAGCCCCTCCAAGCCTCTACACATACAGATACCAACAATACAAAACCAAACACACACACAAATACCTTCTTCTCCAACAGAACTCCCACTCAAACTCCCCTGTATACAGCTCTCTTTGCTAGCTCCTGTGCCACTGCAGCTGTCTGTGCCGCTGCCTGAGTGACTGCTGCCTTTATAGGACCCCTAGTCAGTGAAGCCCCGCCCCCTAATCAGGGCTCAGCTTCTCTCCCAGCACAAAGCCCCTCCAAGCCTCTACACATACAGATACTACCAATACAAAACCAAACAAACAGAAATACCTTCTCCTACAACAGAACTCCCACTCAAACTCCCCTGTTTACAGCTCAGTTTGCTCGGTCCTGTGCCGCTGCAGCTGTCTGTGCCGCTCCCTGACTGGCTGCTACCTTTATAGGACCCCTAGTCAGTGAAGCCCCGCCCCCTAATCAGGGCTCAGCTTCTCTCCCAGCACAAAGCCTCTACACATACAGATACTACCAATACAAAACCAAAAACACACACAAATACCTTCTCCTCCAACAGAACTCCCACTCAAACTCCCCTGTTTACAGCTCTGTTTGCTAGCTCCTGTACCGCTGCAGCTGTCTGTGTTGCTGCCTGACTGGCTGCTCCCTTTATAGGACCCCTCGTCAGTGAAGCCCCGCCCCCTAATCAGGGCTCAGCTTCTCTCCCAGCACAAAGCCCCTACACATACAGATACCACCAACACAAAACCAAACACACACAAATACCTTCTCCTCCAACAGAACTCCCACTCAAACTTCCCAGTTTACAGCTCTGTTTGCTAGCTCCTGTACCGCTGCAGCTGTCTGTGTTGCTGCCTGACTGGCTGCTCCCTTTATAGGACCCCTCGTCAGTGAAGCCCCGCCCCCTAATCAGGGCTCAGCTTCTCTCCCAGCACAAAGCCCCTACACATACAGATACCACCAACACAAAACCAAACACACACAAATACCTTCTCCTCCAACAGAACTCCCACTCAAACTCCCCTGTTTACAGGTCTGTTTGCTAGCTCCTGTGCCGCTGCCTGACTGGCTGCTACCTTTATAGGACCCCTAGTCACTGAAGCCCCGCCCCCAAACCAGGGCTCAGCTTCTCTCCCAGCACAAAGCCCCTCCAAGCCTCTACACATACAGATACTACCAATACAAAACCAAACACACACAATACCTTCTCCTCCAACAGAACTCCCACTCAAACTCCCCTGCTTACAGCTCTGTTTGCTAGCTCCTGTGCCGCTGCCTGACTGGCTGCTACCTTTATAGGACCCCTAGTCAGTGAAGCCCCGCCCCCTAATCAGGGTTCAGCTTCTCTCCAAGCACAAAGCTCCGCCAAACCCCGACACATACAGGTACTCCCAATAAAAAACCAAACACACACAATACCTTCTCCTCCAACAGAACTCCCACTCAAACTCCCCTGCTTACAGCTCTGTTTGCTAGCTCCTGTGCCGCTGCCTGACTGGCTGCTACCTTTATAGGACCCCTCGTCAGTGAAGCCCCGCCCCCTAATCAGGGCTCAGCTTCTCTCCCAGCACAAAGCCCCTACACATACAGATACCACCAACACAAAACCAAACACACACAAATACCTTCTCCTCCAACAGAACTCCCACTCAAACTTCCCAGTTTACAGCTCTGTTTGCTAGCTCCTGTGCCCCTGCAGCTGTCCGTGCCGCCGCCTGACTGGCTGCTCCCTTTACAGGACCCCTAGTCAGTGAAGCCCCGCCCCCTAATCAGGGCTCAGCTTCTCTCCCAGCACAAAGCCCCTACACATACAGATGCTACCAATACAAAACCAAACACACACACAAATGCCTTCTCCTCCAACAGAACTCCCACTCAGACTCCCCTGTTTACAGCTGTGTTTGCTAGCTCCTGTGCCGCTGCCTGACTGGCTGCTACCTTTATAGGACCCCTAGTCAGTGAAGCCCCGCCCCCTAATAAGGGCTCAGCTTCGCTCCCAGCACAAAGCCCCTCCAAGCCTCTACACATACAGATACTACCAATACAAAACCAAACACACACACAAATAGCTTCTCCTCCAACAGAACTCCCACTCAAACTCCCCTGTTTACAGCTCTATTTGCTAGCTCCAGTGCCGCTGCAGCTGTCTGTGCCGCTGCCTGACTGGTTGGTACCTTTATAGGACCCCAAGTCAGGGAAGCCCCGCCCCCTAATCAGGGCTCAGATTCTCTCCCAGCACAAAGCCCCTACACATACAGATACTGCCAATACAAAACCAAACACACACACAAATACCTTCTCCTCCAACAGAAGTCCCACTCAAACTCCCCTGTTTACAGCTCTGTTTGCTAGCTCCTGTACCGCTGCAGCTGTCTCTGTTGCTGCCTGACTGGCTGCTCCCTTTATAGGAACCCTCGTCAGTGAAGCCCCGCCCCCTAATCAGGGCTCAGCTTCTCTCCCAGCACAAAGCCCCTCCAAGCCTCTACATATACAGATACTACCAATACAAAAAAAACACAAATACCTTCTCCTCCAACAGAACTCCCACTCAAACTCCCCTGTTTACAGGTCTGTTTGCTAGCTCCTGTGCCGCTGCCTGACTGGCTGCTACCTTTATAGGACCCCTAGTCACT
The DNA here is from genome assembly GCF_965140265.1 of Lepidochelys kempii. NCBI lineage: Eukaryota > Metazoa > Chordata > Testudines > Cheloniidae > Lepidochelys > Lepidochelys kempii. Next base: position 27,284,052 of record NC_133272.1, read on the forward strand.
GAAGCCCCGCCCCCAAACCAGGGCTCAGCTTCTCTCCCAGCACAAAGCCCCTCCAAGCCTCTACACATACAGATACTACCAATACAAAACCAAACACACACAAATACCTTCTCCTCCAACAGAACTCCCACTCAAACTCCCCTGCTTACAGCTCTGTTTGCTAGCTCCTGTGCCGCTGCCTGACTGGCTGCTACCTTTATAGGACCCCTAGTCAGTGAAGCCCCGCCCCCTAATCAGGGTTCAGCTTCTCTCCCAGCACAAAGCCCCTCCAAGCCTCTACATATACAGATACTACCAGTACAAAAAAACACACAAATACCTTCTCCTCCAACAGAACTCCCACTCAAACTCCCCTGTTCACAGCTCTGTTTGCTAGCTCCTGTGCCACTGCAGCTGTCTGTGCCGCTGCCTGACTGGCTGCTACCTTTATAGGACCCCTAGTCAGTGAAGCCCCGCCCCCTAATCAGGGTTCAGCTTCTCTCCAAGCACAAAGCTCCGCCAAACCCCGACACATACAGATACTACCAATAAAAAACCAAACACACACAAATACCATCTCCTCCAACAGAACTCCCACTCAAACTCCCCTGTTTACAGCTCTGTTTGCTAGCTCCTGTGCCGCTGCCTGACTGGCTGCTACCTTTATAGGACCCCTAGTCACTGAAGCCCCGCCCCCAAACCAGGGCTCAGCTTCTCTCCCAGCACAAAGCCCCTCCAAGCCTCTACACATACAGATACTACCAATACAAAACCAAACACACACAAATACCTTCTCCTACAACAGAACTCCCACTCAAACTCCCCTGTTTAGAGCTCTGTTTGCTAGCTCCTGTGCCGCTGCAGCTGTCTGTTCCGCTGCCTGACTGGCTGCTAGCTTTATAGGACCCCTAGTCAGTGAAGCCCCGCCCCCTAATCAGGGCTCAGCTTCTCTCCCAGCACAAAGCCCCTTCAAACCTCTACACATACAGGAACTACCAATACAAAAACACACACAAATACCTTCTCCTCCAACAGAACTCCCACTCAAACTCTCCTGTTTACAGCTCTGTTTGCTAGCTCCTGTGCCGCTGCAGCTGTCTGTTCCGCTGCCTGACTGGCTGCTACCTTTATAGGATCCCTAGTCAGTGAAGCCCCGCCCCCTAATCAGGGTTCAGCTTCTCTCCCAGCACAAAGCCCCTCCAAGCCTCTACATATACAGATACTACCAATACAAAAAAACACACAAATACCTTCTCCTCCAACAGAACTCCCACTCAAACTCCGCTGCTTACAGCTCTGTTTGCTAGCTCCTGTGCCGCTGCCTGACTGGCTGCTACCTTTATAGGACCCCTCGTCAGTGAAGCCCCGCCCCCTAATCAGGGTTCAGCTTCTCTCCCAGCACAAAGCCCCTCCAAGCCTCTACATATACAGATACTACCAATACAAAAAAAACACAAATACCTTCTCCTCCAACAGAACTCCCACTCAAACTCCCCTGTTTACAGGTCTGTTTGCTAGCTCCTGTGCCGCTGCCTGACTGGCTGCTACCTTTATAGGACCCCTAGTCACTGAAGCCCCGCCCCCAAACCAGGGCTCAGCTTCTCTCCCAGCACAAAGCCCCTCCAAGCCTCTACACATACAGATACTACCAATACAAAACCAAACACACACAATACCTTCTCCTCCAACAGAACTCCCACTCAAACTCCCCTGCTTACAGCTCTGTTTGCTAGCTCCTGTGCCGCTGCCTGACTGGCTGCTACCTTTATAGGACCCCTAGTCAGTGAAGCCCCGCCCCCTAATCAGGGTTCAGCTTCTCTCCAAGCACAAAGCTCCGCCAAACCCCGACACATACAGGTACTCCCAATAAAAAACCAAACACACACAAATACCATCTCCTCCAACAACTCCCACTCAAACTCCCCTGTTTACAGCTCTGTTTGCTAGCTCCTGTGCCGCTGCCTGACTGGCTGCTACCTTTATAGGACCCCTAGTCAGTGAAGCCCCGCCCCCTAATCAGGGCTCAGCTTCTCTCCCAGCACAAAGCCCCTCCAAGCCTCTACACATACAGATAATACCAATACAAAAACACACACAAATACGTTCTCCTCCAACAGAACTCCCACTCAAACTCCCCTCTTTACAGCTCTGTTTGCTAGCTCCTGTGCCACTGCAGCTGTCTGTGCCGCTGCCTGACTGGCTGCTCCCTTTCTAGGACCCCTAATCAGTGAAGCCCCGCCCCCTAATCAGGGCCCAGCTTCTCTCCCAGCACAAAGCCCCTCCAAGCCTCTACACATACAGATAATACCAATACAAAAACACACACAAATACCTTCTCCTCCAACAGAACTCCCACTCAAACGCCCCTGTTCACAGCTCTGTTTGCTAGCTCCTGTGCCACTGCAGCTGTCTGTTCCGCTGCCTGACTGGCTGCTACCTTTATAGGACCCCTAGTCAGTGAAGCCCCGCCCCCTAATCAGGGCTCAGCTTCTCTCCCAGCACAAAGCCCCTCCAAGCCTCTACACATACCGATACTACCAATACAAAACCAAACACACACAAATACCTTCTCGTCCAACAGAACTCCCACTCAAACTCCCCTGTTTAGAGCTCTGTTTGCTAGCTCCTGTGCCGCTGCCTGACAGGCAGCTAGCTTTATAGGACCCCTAGTCAGTGGAGCCCCGCCCCCTAATCAGGGCTCAGCTTCTCTCCCAGCACAAAGCCCCTCCAAGCCTCTACACATACAGATACTACCAATACAAAAACACACACAAATACGTTCTCCTCCAACAGAACTCCCACTCAAACTCCCCTGTTTACAGGTCTGTTTGCTAGCTCCTGTGCCGCTGCCTGACTGGCTGCTACCTTTATAGGACCCCTAGTCACTGAAGCCCCGCCCCCAAACCAGGGCTCAGCTTCTCTCCCAGCACAAAGCCCCTCCAAGCCTCTACACATACAGATACTACCAATACAAAACCAAACACACACAAATACCTTCTCCTCCAACAGAACTCCCATTCAAACTCCCCTGCTTACAGCTCTGTTTGCTAGCTCCTGTGCCGCTGCCTGACTGGCTGCTACCTTTATAGGACCCCTAGTCAGTGAAGCCCCGCCCCCTAATCAGGGTTCAGCTTCTCTGCCAGCACAAAGCCCCTCCAAGCCTCTACACATACAGATACTACCAATACAAAACCAAACACACACAAATACCTTCTCCTCCAACAGAACTCCCACTCAAACTCCCCTGTTTAGAGCTCTGTTTGCTAGCTCCTGTGCCGCTGCAGCTGTCTGTGCCGCTGCCTGACTGGCTGCTACCTTTATAGGACCCCTAGTCAGTGAAGCCCCGCCCCCTAATCAGGGTTCAGCTTCTCTCCAAGCACAAAGCTCCGCCAAACCCCGACACATACAGATACTACCAATAAAAAACCAAACACACACAAATACCATCTCCTCCAACAGAACTCCCACTCAAACTCCCCTGTTTACAGCTCTGTTTGTTAGCTCCTGTGCCGCTGCCTGACTGGCAGCTAGCTTTATAGGACCCCTAGTCAGTGAAGCCCCGCCCCCTAATCAGGGCTCAGCTTCTCTCCCAGCACAAAGCCCCTCCAAGCCTCTACACATACAGATAATACCAATACAAAAAAACACACAAATACCTTCTCCTCCAAAAGAACTCCCACTCAAACTCCCCTGCTTACAGCTCTGTTTGCTAGCTCCTGTGCCGCTGCCTGACTGGCTCCAACCTTTATAGGACCCCTAGTCAGTGAAGCCCCGCCCCCTAATCAGGGCTCAGTTTCTCTCACAGCACCTAGCCCCTCCAAGCCTCTACACATACAGATACTACCAATACAAAAACACACACAAATACCTTCTCCTCCAACAGAACTCCCACTCAAACTCCCCTGTTCACAGCTCTGTTTGCTAGCTCCTGTGCCGCTGCCTGACTGGCTGCTACCTTTATAGGACCCCTAGTCAGTGAAGCCCCGCCCCCTAATCAGGGCTCAGCTTCTCTCCCAGCACAAAGCCCCTCCAAGCCTCTACATATACAGATACTACCAATACAAAAAAACACACAAATACCTTCTCCTCCAACAGAACTCCCACTCAAACTCCCCTGTTCACAGCTCTGTTTGCTAGCTCCTGTGCCACTGCAGCTGTCTGTGCCGCTGCCTGACTGGCTGCTACCTTTATAGGACCCCTAGTCAGTGAAGCCCCGCCCCCTAATCAGGGCTCAGCTTCTCTCACAGCACCTAGCCCCTCCAAGCCTCTACACATACAGATAATACCAATACAAAAACACACACAAATACCTTCTCCTCCAACAGAACTCCCACTCAAACGCCCCTGTTCACAGCTCTGTTTGCTAGCTCCTGTGCCACTGCAGCTGTCTGTTCCGCTGCCTGACTGGCTGCTACCTTTATAGGACCCCTAGTCAGTGAAGCCCCGCCCCCTAATCAGGGCTCAGCTTCTCTCCCAGCACAAAGCCCCTCCAAGCCTCTACACATACCGATACTACCAATACAAAACCAAACACACACAAATACCTTCTCGTCCAACAGAACTCCCACTCAAACTCCCCTGTTTAGAGCTCTGTTTGCTAGCTCCTGTGCCGCTGCCTGACAGGCAGCTAGCTTTATAGGACCCCTAGTCAGTGGAGCCCCGCCCCCTAATCAGGGCTCAGCTTCTCTCCCAGCACAAAGCCCCTCCAAGCCTCTACACATACAGATACTACCAATACAAAAACACACACAAATACGTTCTCCTCCAACAGAACTCCCACTCAAACTCCCCTGCTTACAGCTCTGTTTGCTAGCTCCTGTGCCGCTGCCTGACTGGCTGCTACCTTTATAGGACCCCTAGTCACTGAAGCCCCGCCCCCAAACCAGGGCTCAGCTTCTCTCCCAGCACAAAGCCCCTCCAAGCCTCTACACATACAGATACTACCAATACAAAACCAAACACACACAAATACCTTCTCCTCCAACAGAACTCCCACTCAAACTCCCCTGCTTACAGCTCTGTTTTCTAGCTCCTGTGCCGCTGCCTGACTGGCTGCTACCTTTATAGGACCCCTAGTCAGTGAAGCCCCGCCCCCTAATCAGGGTTCAGCTTCTCTGCCAGCACAAAGCCCCTCCAAGCCTCTACACATACAGATACTACCAATACAAAACCAAACACACACAAATACCTTCTCCTCCAACAGAACTCCCACTCAAACGCCCCTGTTCACAGCTCTGTTTGCTAGCTCCTGTGCCACTGCAGCTGTCTGTTCCGCTGCCTGACTGGCTGCTACCTTTATAGGACCCCTAGTCAGTGAAGCCCCGCCCCCTAATCAGGGTTCAGCTTCTCTCCAAGCACAAAGCTCCGCCAAACCCCGACACATACAGGTACTCCCAATAAAAAACCAAACACACACAAATACCATCTCCTCCAACAACTCCCACTCAAACTCCCCTGTTTACAGCTCTGTTTGCTAGCTCCTGTGCCGCTGCCTGACTGGCTGCTACCTTTATAGGACCCCTAGTCAGTGAAGCCCCGCCCCCTAATCAGGGCTCAGCCTCTCTCGCAGCACCTAGCCCCTCCAAGCCTCTACACATACAGATACTACCAATACAAAAACACACACAAATACCTTCTCCTCCAACAGAACTCCCACTCAAACTCCCCTGTTCACAGCTCTGTTTGCTAGCTCCTGTGCCGCTGCCTGACTGGCTGCTACCTTTATAGGACCCCTAGTCAGTGAAGCCCCGCCCCCTAATCAGGGCTCAGCTTCTCTCCCAGCACAAAGCCCCTCCAAGCCTCTACACATACAGATAATACCAATACAAAAACACACACAAATACGTTCTCCTCCAACAGAACTCCCACTCAAACTCCCCTCTTTACAGCTCTGTTTGCTAGCTCCTGTGCCACTGCAGCTGTCTGTGCCGCTGCCTGACTGGCTGCTCCCTTTCTAGGACCCCTAATCAGTGAAGCCCCGCCCCCTAATCAGGGCCCAGCTTCTCTCCCAGCACAAAGCCCCTCCAAGCCTCTACACATACAGATACTACCAATACAAAAACACACACAAATACCTTCTCCTCCAACAGAACTCCCACTCAAACGCCCCTGTTCACAGCTCTGTTTGCTAGCTCCTGTGCCACTGCAGCTGTCTGTTCCGCTGCCTGACTGGCTGCTACCTTTATAGGACCCCTAGTCAGTGAAGCCCCGCCCCCTAATCAGGGCTCAGCTTCTCTCCCAGCACAAAGCCCCTCCAAGCCTCTACATATACAGATACTACCAATACAAAAAAACACACAAATACCTTCTCCTCCAACAGAACTCCCACTCAAACTCCCCTGTTCACAGCTCTGTTTGCTAGCTCCTGTGCCACTGCAGCTGTCTGTGCCGCTGCCTGACTGGCTGCTACCTTTATAGGACCCCTAGTCAGTGAAGCCCCGCCCCTAATCAGGGCTCAGCTTCTCTCACAGCACCTAGCCCCTCCAAGCCTCTACACATACAGATAATACCAATACAAAAACACACACAAATACCTTCTCCTCCAACAGAACTCCCACTCAAACTCCCCTGTTTACAGGTCTGTTTGCTAGCTCCTGTGCCGCTGCCTGACTGGCTGCTACCTTTATAGGACCCCTAGTCACTGAAGCCCCGCCCCCAAACCAGGGCTCAGCTTCTCTCCCAGCACAAAGCCCCTCCAAGCCTCTACACATACAGATACTACCAATACAAAACCAAACACACACAAATACCTTCTCCTCCAACAGAACTCCCACTCAAACTCCCCTGCTTACAGCTCTGTTTGCTAGCTCCTGTGCCGCTGCCTGACTGGCTGCTACCTTTATAGGACCCCTAGTCAGTGAAGCCCCGCCCCCTAATCAGGGTTCAGCTTCTCTGCCAGCACAAAGCCCCTCCAAGCCTCTACACATACAGATAATACCAATACAAAACCAAACACACACAAATACCTTCTCCTCCAACAGAACTCCCACTCAAACTCCCCTGTTTAGAGCTCTGTTTGCTAGCTCCTGTGCCGCTGCAGCTGTCTGTGCCGCTGCCTGACTGGCTGCTACCTTTATAGGACCCCTAGTCAGTGAAGCCCCGCCCCCTAATCAGGGTTCAGCTTCTCTCCAAGCACAAAGCTCCGCCAAACCCCGACACATACAGATACTACCAATAAAAAACCAAACACACACAAATACCATCTCCTCCAACAGAACTCCCACTCAAACTCCCCTGTTTACAGCTCTGTTTGCTAGCTCCTGTGCCGCTGCCTTACTGGCTGCTACCTTTATAGGACCCCTAGTCACTGAAGCCCCGCCCCCAAACCAGGGCTCAGCTTCTCTCCCAGCACAAAGCCCCTCCAAGCCTCTACACATACAGATACTACCAATACAAAACCAAACACACACAAATACCTTCTCCTACAACAGAACTCCCACTCAAACTCCCCTGTTTAGAGCTCTGTTTGCTAGCTCCTGTGCCGCTGCAGCTGTCTGTGCCGCTGCCTGACTGGCTGCTAGCTTTATAGGACCCCTAGTCAGTGAAGCCCCGCCCCCTAATCAGGGCTCAGCTTCTCTCCCAGCACAAAGCCCCTTCAAACCTCTACACATACAGGAACTACCAATACAAAAACACACACAAATACCTTCTCCTCCAACAGAACTCCCACTCAAACTCCCCTGTTTACAGCTCTGTTTGCTAGCTCCTGTGCCGCTGCAGCTGTCTGTTCCGCTGCCTGACTGGCTGCTACCTTTATAGGACCCCTAGTCAGTGAAGCCCCGCCCCCTAATCAGGGTTCAGCTTCTCTCCCAGCACAAAGCCCCTCCAAGCCTCTACATATACAGATACTACCAATACAAAAAAACACACAAATACCTTCTCCTCCAACAGAACTCCCACTCAAACTCCGCTGCTTACAGCTCTGTTTGCTAGCTCCTGTGCCGCTGCCTGACTGGCTGCTACCTTTATAGGACCCCTCGTCAGTGAAGCCCCGCCCCCTAATCAGGGTTCAGCTTCTCTCCCAGCACAAAGCCCCTCCAAGCCTCTACATATACAGATACTACCAATACAAAACCAAACACACACAAATACCTTCTCCTCCAACAGAACTCCCACTCAAACTCCCCTGCTTACAGCTCTGTTTGCTAGCTCCTGTGCCGCTGCCTGACTGGCTGCTACCTTTATAGGACCCCTAGTCAGTGAAGCCCCGCCCCCTAATCAGGGTTCAGCTTCTCTCCAAGCACAAAGCTCCGCCAAACCCCGACACATACAGGTACTCCCAATAAAAAACCAAACACACACAAATACCATCTCCTCCAACAACTCCCACTCAAACTCCCCTGTTTACAGCTCTGTTTGCTAGCTCCTGTGCCGCTGCCTGACTGGCTGCTACCTTTATAGGACCCCTAGTCAGTGAAGCCCCGCCCCCTAATCAGGGCTCAGCCTCTCTCGCAGCACCTAGCCCCTCCAAGCCTCTACACATACAGATACTACCAATACAAAAACACACACAAATACCTTCTCCTCCAACAGAACTCCCACTCAAACTCCCCTGTTCACAGCTCTGTTTGCTAGCTCCTGTGCCGCTGCCTGACTGGCTGCTACCTTTATAGGACCCCTAGTCAGTGAAGCCCCGCCCCCTAATCAGGGCTCAGCTTCTCTCCCAGCACAAAGCCCCTCCAAGCCTCTACACATACAGATAATACCAATACAAAAACACACACAAATACGTTCTCCTCCAACAGAACTCCCACTCAAACTCCCCTCTTTACAGCTCTGTTTGCTAGCTCCTGTGCCACTGCAGCTGTCTGTGCCGCTGCCTGACTGGCTGCTCCCTTTCTAGGACCCCTAATCAGTGAAGCCCCGCCCCCTAATCAGGGCCCAGCTTCTCTCCCAGCACAAAGCCCCTCCAAGCCTCTACACATACAGATAATACCAATACAAAAACACACACAAATACCTTCTCCTCCAACAGAACTCCCACTCAAACGCCCCTGTTCACAGCTCTGTTTGCTAGCTCCTGTGCCACTGCAGCTGTCTGTTCCGCTGCCTGACTGGCTGCTACCTTTATAGGACCCCTAGTCAGTGAAGCCCCGCCCCCTAATCAGGGCTCAGCTTCTCTCCCAGCACAAAGCCCCTCCAAGCCTCTACATATACAGATACTACCAATACAAAAAAACACACAAATACGTTCTCCTCCAACAGAACTCCCACTCAAACGCCCCTGTTCACAGCTCTGTTTGCTAGCTCCTGTGCCACTGCAGCTGTCTGTTCCGCTGCCTGACTGGCTGCTACCTTTATAGGACCCCTAGTCAGTGAAGCCCCGCCCCCTAATCAGGGCTCAGCTTCTCTCCCAACACAAAGCCCCTCCAAGCCTCTACATACACAGATACTACCAATACAAAAAAACACACAAATACCTTCTCCTCCAACAGAACTCCCACTCAAACGCCCCTGTTCACAGCTCTGTTTGCTAGCTCCTGTGCCGCTGCCTGACTGGCTGCTACCTTTATAGGACCCCTAGTCAGTGAAGCCCCGCCCCCTAATCAGGGCTCAGCTTCTCTCGCAGCACCTAGCCACTCCAAGCCTCTACACATACAGATACTACCAATACAAAAACACACACAAATACCTTCTCCTCCAACAGAACTCCCACTCAAACTCCCCTGTTCACAGCTCTGTTTGCTATCTCCTGTGCCGCTGCCTGACTGGCTGCTACCTTTATAGGACCCCTAGTCAGTGAAGCCCCGCCCCCTAATCAGGGCTCAGCTTCTCTCCCAGCACAAAGCCCCTCCAAGCCTCTACATATACAGATACTACCAATACAAAAAAACACACAAATACCTTCTCCTCCAACAGAACTCCCACTCAAACTCCCCTGTTCACAGCTCTGTTTGCTAGCTCCTGTGCCACTGCAGCTGTCTGTGCCGCTGCCTGACTGGCTGCTACCTTTATAGGACCCCTAGTCAGTGAAGCCCCGCCCCTAATCAGGGCTCAGCTTCTCTCACAGCACCTAGCCCCTCCAAGCCTCTACACATACAGATAATACCAATACAAAAACACACACAAATACCTTCTCCTCCAACAGAACTCCCACTCAAACTCCCCTGTTTACAGGTCTGTTTGCTAGCTCCTGTGCCGCTGCCTGACTGGCTGCTACCTTTATAGGACCCCTAGTCACTGAAGCCCCGCCCCCAAACCAGGGCTCAGCTTCTCTCCCAGCACAAAGCCCCTCCAAGCCTCTACACATACAGATACTACCAATACAAAACCAAACACACACAAATACCTTCTCCTCCAACAGAACTCCCACTCAAACTCCCCTGCTTACAGCTCTGTTTGCTAGCTCCTGTGCCGCTGCCTGACTGGCTGCTACCTTTATAGGACCCCTAGTCAGTGAAGCCCCGCCCCCTAATCAGGGTTCAGCTTCTCTGCCAGCACAAAGCCCCTCCAAGCCTCTACACATACAGATACTACCAATACAAAACCAAACACACACAAATACCTTCTCCTCCAACAGAACTCCCACTCAAACTCCCCTGTTTAGAGCTCTGTTTGCTAGCTCCTGTGCCGCTGCAGCTGTCTGTGCCGCTGCCTGACTGGCTGCTACCTTTATAGGACCCCTAGTCAGTGAAGCCCCGCCCCCTAATCAGGGTTCAGCTTCTCTCCAAGCACAAAGCTCCGCCAAACCCCGACACATACAGATACTACCAATAAAAAACCAAACACACACAAATACCATCTCCTCCAACAGAACTCCCACTCAAACTCCCCTGTTTACAGCTCTGTTTGTTAGCTCCTGTGCCGCTGCCTGACTGGCAGCTAGCTTTATAGGACCCCTAGTCAGTGAAGCCCCGCCCCCTAATCAGGGCTCAGCTTCTCTCCCAGCACAAAGCCCCTCCAAGCCTCTACACATACAGATAATACCAATACAAAAAAACACACAAATACCTTCTCCTCCAAAAGAACTCCCACTCAAACTCCCCTGCTTACAGCTCTGTTTGCTAGCTCCTGTGCCGCTGCCTGACTGGCTCCAACCTTTATAGGACCCCTAGTCAGTGAAGCCCCGCCCCCTAATCAGGGCTCAGTTTCTCTCACAGCACCTAGCCCCTCCAAGCCTCTACACATACAGATACTACCAATACAAAAACACACACAAATACCTTCTCCTCCAACAGAACTCCCACTCAAACTCCCCTGTTCACAGCTCTGTTTGCTAGCTCCTGTGCCGCTGCCTGACTGGCTGCTACCTTTATAGGACCCCTAGTCAGTGAAGCCCCGCCCCCTAATCAGGGCTCAGCTTCTCTCGCAGCACCTAGCCACTCCAAGCCTCTACACATACAGATACTACCAATACAAAAACACACACAAATACCTTCTCCTCCAACAGAACTCCCACTCAAACTCCCCTGTTCACAGCTCTGTTTGCTAGCTCCTGTGCCGCTGCCTGACTGGCTGCTACCTTTATAGGACCCCTAGTCAGTGAAGCCCCGCCCCCTAATCAGGGCTCAGCTTCTCTCCCAGCACAAAGCCCCTCCAAGCCTCTACATATACAGATACTACCAATACAAAAAAACACACAAATACCTTCTCCTCCAACAGAACTCCCACTCAAACTCCCCTGTTCACAGCTCTGTTTGCTAGCTCCTGTGCCACTGCAGCTGTCTGTGCCGCTGCCTGACTGGCTGCTACCTTTATAGGACCCCTAGTCAGTGAAGCCCCGCCCCTAATCAGGGCTCAGCTTCTCTCACAGCACCTAGCCCCTCCAAGCCTCTACACATACAGATAATACCAATACAAAAACACACACAAATACCTTCTCCTCCAACAGAACTCCCACTCAAACGCCCCTGTTCACAGCTCTGTTTGCTAGCTCCTGTGCCACTGCAGCTGTCTGTTCCGCTGCCTGACTGGCTGCTACCTTTATAGGACCCCTAGTCAGTGAAGCCCCGCCCCCTAATCAGTGCTCAGCTTCTCTCCCAGCACAAAGCCCCTCCAAGCCTCTACACATACCGATACTACCAATACAAAACCAAACACACACAAATACCTTCTCGTCCAACAGAACTCCCACTCAAACTCCCCTGTTTAGAGCTCTGTTTGCTAGCTCCTGTGCCGCTGCCTGACAGGCAGCTAGCTTTATAGGACCCCTAGTCAGTGGAGCCCCGCCCCCTAATCAGGGCTCAGCTTCTCTCCCAGCACAAAGCCCCTCCAAGCCTCTACACATACAGATACTACCAATACAAAAACACACACAAATACGTTCTCCTCCAACAGAACTCCCACTCAAACTCCCCTGCTTACAGCTCTGTTTGCTAGCTCCTGTGCCGCTGCCTGACTGGCTGCTACCTTTATAGGACCCCTAGTCACTGAAGCCCCGCCCCCAAACCAGGGCTCAGCTTCTCTCCCAGCACAAAGCCCCTCCAAGCCTCTACACATACAGATACTACCAATACAAAACCAAACACACACAAATACCTTCTCCTCCAACAGAACTCCCACTCAAACTCCCCTGCTTACAGCTCTGTTTGCTAGCTCCTGTGCCGCTGCCTGACTGGCTGCTACCTTTATAGGACCCCTAGTCAGTGAAGCCCCGCCCCCTAATCAGGGTTCAGCTTCTCTGCCAGCACAAAGCCCCTCCAAGCCTCTACACATACAGATACTACCAATACAAAACCAAACACACACAAATACCTTCTCCTCCAACAGAACTCCCACTCAAACGCCCCTGTTCACAGCTCTGTTTGCTAGCTCCTGTGCCACTGCAGCTGTCTGTTCCGCTGCCTGACTGGCTGCTACCTTTATAGGACCCCTAGTCAGTGAAGCCCCGCCCCCTAATCAGGGTTCAGCTTCTCTCCAAGCACAAAGCTCCGCCAAACCCCGACACATACAGGTACTCCCAATAAAAAACCAAACACACACAAATACCATCTCCTCCAACAACTCCCACTCAAACTCCCCTGTTTACAGCTCTGTTTGCTAGCTCCTGTGCCGCTGCCTGACTGGCTGCTACCTTTATAGGACCCCTAGTCAGTGAAGCCCCGCCCCCTAATCAGGGCTCAGCCTCTCTCGCAGCACCTAGCCCCTCCAAGCCTCTACACATACAGATACTACCAATACAAAAACACACACAAATACCTTCTCCTCCAACAGAACTCCCACTCAAACTCCCCTGTTCACAGCTCTGTTTGCTAGCTCCTGTGCCGCTGCCTGACTGGCTGCTACCTTTATAGGACCCCTAGTCAGTGAAGCCCCGCCCCCTAATCAGGGCTCAGCTTCTCTCCCAGCACAAAGCCCCTCCAAGCCTCTACACATACAGATAATACCAATACAAAAACACACACAAATACGTTCTCCTCCAACAGAACTCCCACTCAAACTCCCCTCTTTACAGCTCTGTTTGCTAGCTCCTGTGCCACTGCAGCTGTCTGTGCCGCTGCCTGACTGGCTGCTCCCTTTCTAGGACCCCTAATCAGTGAAGCCCCGCCCCCTAATCAGGGCCCAGCTTCTCTCCCAGCACAAAGCCCCTCCAAGCCTCTACACATACAGATAATACCAATACAAAAACACACACAAATACCTTCTCCTCCAACAGAACTCCCACTCAAACGCCCCTGTTCACAGCTCTGTTTGCTAGCTCCTGTGCCACTGCAGCTGTCTGTTCCGCTGCCTGACTGGCTGCTACCTTTATAGGACCCCTAGTCAGTGAAGCCCCGCCCCCTAATCAGGGCTCAGCTTCTCTCCCAGCACAAAGCCCCTCCAAGCCTCTACATATACAGATACTACCAATACAAAAAAACACACAAATACGTTCTCCTCCAACAGAACTCCCACTCAAACGCCCCTGTTCACAGCTCTGTTTGCTAGCTCCTGTGCCACTGCAGCTGTCTGTGCCGCTGCCTGACTGGCTGCTACCTTTATAGGACCCCTAGTCAGTGAAGCCCCGCCCCTAATCAGGGCTCAGCTTCTCTCACAGCACCTAGCCCCTCCAAGCCTCTACACATACAGATAATACCAATACAAAAACACACACAAATACCTTCTCCTCCAACAGAACTCCCACTCAAACTCCCCTGTTTACAAGTCTGTTTGCTAGCTCCTGTGCCGCTGCCTGACTGGCTGCTACCTTTATAGGACCCCTAGTCACTGAAGCCCCGCCCCCAAACCAGGGCTCAGCTTCTCTCCCAGCACAAAGCCCCTCCAAGCCTCTACACATACAGATACTACCAATACAAAACCAAACACACACAAATACCTTCTCCTCCAACAGAACTCCCACTCAAACTCCCCTGCTTACAGCTCTGTTTGCTAGCTCCTGTGCCGCTGCCTGACTGGCTGCTACCTTTATAGGACCCCTAGTCAGTGAAGCCCCGCCCCCTAATCAGGGTTCAGCTTCTCTGCCAGCACAAAGCCCCTCCAAGCCTCTACACATACAGATACTACCAATACAAAACCAAACACACACAAATACCTTCTCCTCCAACAGAACTCCCACTCAAACTCCCCTGTTTAGAGCTCTGTTTGCTAGCTCCTGTGCCGCTGCAGCTGTCTGTGCCGCTGCCTGACTGGCTGCTACCTTTATAGGACCCCTAGTCAGTGAAGCCCCGCCCCCTAATCAGGGTTCAGCTTCTCTCCAAGCACAAAGCTCCGCCAAACCCCGACACATACAGATACTACCAATAAAAAACCAAACACACACAAATACCATCTCCTCCAACAGAACTCCCACTCAAACTCCCCTGTTTACAGCTCTGTTTGTTAGCTCCTGTGCCGCTGCCTGACTGGCAGCTAGCTTTATAGGACCCCTAGTCAGTGAAGCCCCGCCCCCTAATCAGGGCTCAGCTTCTCTCCCAGCACAAAGCCCCTCCAAGCCTCTGCACATACAGATAATACCAATACAAAAAAACACACAAATACCTTCTCCTCCAAAAGAACTCCCACTCAAACTCCCCTGCTTACAGCTCTGTTTGCTAGCTCCTGTGCCGCTGCCTGACTGGCTCCAACCTTTATAGGACCCCTAGTCAGTGAAGCCCCGCCCCCTAATCAGGGCTCAGTTTCTCTCACAGCACCTAGCCCCTCCAAGCCTCTACACATACAGATACTACCAATACAAAAACACACACAAATACCTTCTCCTCCAACAGAACTCCCACTCAAACTCCCCTGTTCACAGCTCTGTTTGCTAGCTCCTGTGCCGCTGCCTGACTGGCTGCTACCTTTATAGGACCCCTAGTCAGTGAAGCCCCGCCCCCTAATCAGGGCTCAGCTTCTCTCGCAGCACCTAGCCACTCCAAGCCTCTACACATACAGATACTACCAATACAAAAACACACACAAATACCTTCTCCTCCAACAGAACTCCCACTCAAACTCCCCTGTTCACAGCTCTGTTTGCTAGCTCCTGTGCCGCTGCCTGACTGGCTGCTACCTTTATAGGACCCCTAGTCAGTGAAGCCCCGCCCCCTAATCAGGGCTCAGCTTCTCTCCCAGCACAAAGCCCCTCCAAGCCTCTACATATACAGATACTACCAATACAAAAAAACACACAAATACCTTCTCCTCCAACAGAACTCCCACTCAAACTCCCCTGTTCACAGCTCTGTTTGCTAGCTCCTGTGCCACTGCAGCTGTCTGTGCCGCTGCCTGACTGGCTGCTACCTTTATAGGACCCCTAGTCAGTGAAGCCCCGCCCCTAATCAGGGCTCAGCTTCTCTCACAGCACCTAGCCCCTCCAAGCCTCTACACATACAGATAATACCAATACAAAAACACACACAAATACCTTCTCCTCCAACAGAACTCCCACTCAAACGCCCCTGTTCACAGCTCTGTTTGCTAGCTCCTGTGCCACTGCAGCTGTCTGTTCCGCTGCCTGACTGGCTGCTACCTTTATAGGACCCCTAGTCAGTGAAGCCCCGCCCCCTAATCAGGGCTCAGCTTCTCTCCCAGCACAAAGCCCCTCCAAGCCTCTACACATACCGATACTACCAATACAAAACCAAACACACACAAATACCTTCTCGTCCAACAGAACTCCCACTCAAACTCCCCTGTTTAGAGCTCTGTTTGCTAGCTCCTGTGCCGCTGCCTGACAGGCAGCTAGCTTTATAGGACCCCTAGTCAGTGGAGCCCCGCCCCCTAATCAGGGCTCAGCTTCTCTCCCAGCACAAAGCCCCTCCAAGCCTCTACACATACAGATACTACCAATACAAAAACACACACAAATACGTTCTCCTCCAACAGAACTCCCACTCAAACTCCCCTGCTTACAGCTCTGTTTGCTAGCTCCTGTGCCGCTGCCTGACTGGCTGCTACCTTTATAGGACCCCTAGTCACTGAAGCCCCGCCCCCAAACCAGGGCTCAGCTTCTCTCCCAGCACAAAGCCCCTCCAAGCCTCTACACATACAGATACTACCAATACAAAACCAAACACACACAAATACCTTCTCCTCCAACAGAACTCCCACTCAAACTCCCCTGCTTACAGCTCTGTTTGCTAGCTCCTGTGCCGCTGCCTGACTGGCTGCTACCTTTATAGGACCCCTAGTCAGTGAAGCCCCGCCCCCTAATCAGGGTTCAGCTTCTCTGCCAGCACAAAGCCCCTCCAAGCCTCTACACATACAGATACTACCAATACAAAACCAAACACACACAAATACCTTCTCCTCCAACAGAACTCCCACTCAAACGCCCCTGTTCACAGCTCTGTTTGCTAGCTCCTGTGCCACTGCAGCTGTCTGTTCCGCTGCCTGACTGGCTGCTACCTTTATAGGACCCCTAGTCAGTGAAGCCCCGCCCCCTAATCAGGGTTCAGCTTCTCTCCAAGCACAAAGCTCCGCCAAACCCCGACACATACAGGTACTCCCAATAAAAAACCAAACACACACAAATACCATCTCCTCCAACAACTCCCACTCAAACTCCCCTGTTTACAGGTCTGTTTGCTAGCTCCTGTGCCGCTGCCTGACTGGCTGCTACCTTTATAGGACCCCTAGTCAGTGAAGCCCCGCCCCCTAATCAGGGCTCAGCCTCTCTCGCAGCACCTAGCCCCTCCAAGCCTCTACACATACAGATACTACCAATACAAAAACACACACAAATACCTTCTCCTCCAACAGAACTCCCACTCAAACTCCCCTGTTCACAGCTCTGTTTGCTAGCTCCTGTGCCGCTGCCTGACTGGCTGCTACCTTTATAGGACCCCTAGTCAGTGAAGCCCCGCCCCCTAATCAGGGCTCAGCTTCTCTCCCAGCACAAAGCCCCTCCAAGCCTCTACACATACAGATAATACCAATACAAAAACACACACAAATACGTTCTCCTCCAACAGAACTCCCACTCAAACTCCCCTCTTTACAGCTCTGTTTGCTAGCTCCTGTGCCACTGCAGCTGTCTGTGCCGCTGCCTGACTGGCTGCTCCCTTTCTAGGACCCCTAATCAGTGAAGCCCCGCCCCCTAATCAGGGCCCAGCTTCTCTCCCAGCACAAAGCCCCTCCAAGCCTCTACACATACAGATAATACCAATACAAAAACACACACAAATACCTTCTCCTCCAACAGAACTCCCACTCAAACGCCCCTGTTCACAGCTCTGTTTGCTAGCTCCTGTGCCACTGCAGCTGTCTGTTCCGCTGCCTGACTGGCTGCTACCTTTATAGGACCCCTAGTCAGTGAAGCCCCGCCCCCTAATCAGGGCTCAGCTTCTCTCCCAGCACAAAGCCCCTCCAAGCCTCTACATATACAGATACTACCAATACAAAAAAACACACAAATACGTTCTCCTCCAACAGAACTCCCACTCAAACGCCCCTGTTCACAGCTCTGTTTGCTAGCTCCTGTGCCACTGCAGCTGTCTGTTCCGCTGCCTGACTGGCTGCTACCTTTATAGGACCCCTAGTCAGTGAAGCCCCGCCCCCTAATCAGGGCTCAGCTTCTCTCCCAACACAAAGCCCCTCCAAGCCTCTACATACACAGATACTACCAATACAAAAAAACACACAAATACCTTCTCCTCCAACAGAACTCCCACTCAAACGCCCCTGTTCACAGCTCTGTTTGCTAGCTCCTGTGCCACTGCAGCTGTCTGTGCCGCTGCCTGACTGGCTGCTACCTTTATAGGACCCCTAGTCAGTGAAGCCCCGCCCCTAATCAGGGCTCAGCTTCTCTCACAGCACCTAGCCCCTCCAAGCCTCTACACATACAGATAATACCAATACAAAAACACACACAAATACCTTCTCCTCCAACAGAACTCCCACTCAAACTCCCCTGTTTACAGGTCTGTTTGCTAGCTCCTGTGCCGCTGCCTGACT
Source organism: Lepidochelys kempii (assembly GCF_965140265.1). Lineage (NCBI taxonomy): Eukaryota > Metazoa > Chordata > Testudines > Cheloniidae > Lepidochelys > Lepidochelys kempii. The sequence continues at coordinate 27,302,343 of NC_133272.1, forward strand.
GGCTGCTACCTTTATAGGACCCCTAGTCACTGAAGCCCCGCCCCCAAACCAGGGCTCAGCTTCTCTCCCAGCACAAAGCCCCTCCAAGCCTCTACACATACAGATACTACCAATACAAAACCAAACACACACAAATACCTTCTCCTCCAACAGAACTCCCACTCAAACTCCCCTGCTTACAGCTCTGTTTGCTAGCTCCTGTGCCGCTGCCTGACTGGCTGCTACCTTTATAGGACCCCTAGTCAGTGAAGCCCCGCCCCCTAATCAGGGTTCAGCTTCTCTGCCAGCACAAAGCCCCTCCAAGCCTCTACACATACAGATACTACCAATACAAAACCAAACACACACAAATACCTTCTCCTCCAACAGAACTCCCACTCAAACTCCCCTGTTTAGAGCTCTGTTTGCTAGCTCCTGTGCCGCTGCAGCTGTCTGTGCCGCTGCCTGACTGGCTGCTACCTTTATAGGACCCCTAGTCAGTGAAGCCCCGCCCCCTAATCAGGGTTCAGCTTCTCTCCAAGCACAAAGCTCCGCCAAACCCCGACACATACAGATACTACCAATAAAAAACCAAACACACACAAATACCATCTCCTCCAACAGAACTCCCACTCAAACTCCCCTGTTTACAGCTCTGTTTGCTAGCTCCTGTGCCGCTGCCTGACTGGCTGCTACCTTTATAGGACCCCTAGTCACTGAAGCCCCGCCCCCAAACCAGGGCTCAGCTTCTCTCCCAGCACAAAGCCCCTCCAAGCCTCTACACATACAGATACTACCAATACAAAACCAAACACACACAAATACCTTCTCCTACAACAGAACTCCCACTCAAACTCCCCTGTTTAGAGCTCTGTTTGCTAGCTCCTGTGCCGCTGCAGCTGTCTGTGCCGCTGCCTGACTGGCTGCTAGCTTTATAGGACCCCTAGTCAGTGAAGCCCCGCCCCCTAATCAGGGCTCAGCTTCTCTCCCAGCACAAAGCCCCTTCAAACCTCTACACATACAGGAACTACCAATACAAAAACACACACAAATACCTTCTCCTCCAACAGAACTCCCACTCAAACTCCCCTGTTTACAGCTCTGTTTGCTAGCTCCTGTGCCGCTGCAGCTGTCTGTTCCGCTGCCTGACTGGCTGCTACCTTTATAGGATCCCTAGTCAGTGAAGCCCCGCCCCCTAATCAGGGTTCAGCTTCTCTCCCAGCACAAAGCCCCTCCAAGCCTCTACATATACAGATACTACCAATACAAAAAAACACACAAATACCTTCTCCTCCAACAGAACTCCCACTCAAACTCCGCTGCTTACAGCTCTGTTTGCTAGCTCCTGTGCCGCTGCCTGACTGGCTGCTACCTTTATAGGACCCCTCGTCAGTGAAGCCCCGCCCCCTAATCAGGGTTCAGCTTCTCTCCCAGCACAAAGCCCCTCCAAGCCTCTACATATACAGATACTACCAATACAAAAAAAACACAAATACCTTCTCCTCCAACAGAACTCCCACTCAAACTCCCCTGTTTACAGCTCTGTTTGCGAGCTCCTGTGCCGCTGCCTGACTGGCTGCTACCTTTATAGGACCCCTAGTCAGTGAAGCCCCGCCCCCTAATCAGGGCTCAGCCTCTCTCGCAGCACCTAGCCCCTCCAAGCCTCTACACATACAGATACTACCAATACAAAAACACACACAAATACCTTCTCCTCCAACAGAACTCCCACTCAAACTCCCCTGTTCACAGCTCTGTTTGCTAGCTCCTGTGCCGCTGCCTGACTGGCTGCTACCTTTATAGGACCCCTAGTCAGTGAAGCCCCGCCCCCTAATCAGGGCTCAGCTTCTCTCCCAGCACAAAGCCCCTCCAAGCCTCTACACATACAGATAATACCAATACAAAAACACACACAAATACGTTCTCCTCCAACAGAACTCCCACTCAAACTCCCCTCTTTACAGCTCTGTTTGCTAGCTCCTGTGCCACTGCAGCTGTCTGTGCCGCTGCCTGACTGGCTGCTCCCTTTCTAGGACCCCTAATCAGTGAAGCCCCGCCCCCTAATCAGGGCCCAGCTTCTCTCCCAGCACAAAGCCCCTCCAAGCCTCTACACATACAGATAATACCAATACAAAAACACACACAAATACCTTCTCCTCCAACAGAACTCCCACTCAAACGCCCCTGTTCACAGCTCTGTTTGCTAGCTCCTGTGCCACTGCAGCTGTCTGTTCCGCTGCCTGACTGGCTGCTACCTTTATAGGACCCCTAGTCAGTGAAGCCCCGCCCCCTAATCAGGGCTCAGCTTCTCTCCCAGCACAAAGCCCCTCCAAGCCTCTACATATACAGATACTACCAATACAAAAAAACACACAAATACGTTCTCCTCCAACAGAACTCCCACTCAAACGCCCCTGTTCACAGCTCTGTTTGCTAGCTCCTGTGCCACTGCAGCTGTCTGTTCCGCTGCCTGACTGGCTGCTACCTTTATAGGACCCCTAGTCAGTGAAGCCCCGCCCCCTAATCAGGGCTCAGCTTCTCTCCCAACACAAAGCCCCTCCAAGCCTCTACATACACAGATACTACCAATACAAAAAAACACACCAATACCTTCTCCTCCAACAGAACTCCCACTCAAACGCCCCTGTTCACAGCTCTGTTTGCTAGCTCCTGTGCCGCTGCCTGACTGGCTGCTACCTTTATAGGACCCCTAGTCAGTGAAGCCCCGCCCCCTAATCAGGGCTCAGCTTCTCTCGCAGCACCTAGCCACTCCAAGCCTCTACACATACAGATACTACCAATACAAAAACACACACAAATACCTTCTCCTCCAACAGAACTCCCACTCAAACTCCCCTGTTCACAGCTCTGTTTGCTATCTCCTGTGCCGCTGCCTGACTGGCTGCTACCTTTATAGGACCCCTAGTCAGTGAAGCCCCGCCCCCTAATCAGGGCTCAGCTTCTCTCCCAGCACAAAGCCCCTCCAAGCCTCTACATATACAGATACTACCAATACAAAAAAACACACAAATACCTTCTCCTCCAACAGAACTCCCACTCAAACTCCCCTGTTCACAGCTCTGTTTGCTAGCTCCTGTGCCACTGCAGCTGTCTGTGCCGCTGCCTGACTGGCTGCTACCTTTATAGGACCCCTAGTCAGTGAAGCCCCGCCCCTAATCAGGGCTCAGCTTCTCTCACAGCACCTAGCCCCTCCAAGCCTCTACACATACAGATAATACCAATACAAAAACACACACAAATACCTTCTCCTCCAACAGAACTCCCACTCAAACTCCCCTGTTTACAGGTCTGTTTGCTAGCTCCTGTGCCGCTGCCTGACTGGCTGCTACCTTTATAGGACCCCTAGTCACTGAAGCCCCGCCCCCAAACCAGGGCTCAGCTTCTCTCCCAGCACAAAGCCCCTCCAAGCCTCTACACATACAGATACTACCAATACAAAACCAAACACACACAAATACCTTCTCCTCCAACAGAACTCCCACTCAAACTCCCCTGCTTACAGCTCTGTTTGCTAGCTCCTGTGCCGCTGCCTGACTGGCTGCTACCTTTATAGGACCCCTAGTCAGTGAAGCCCCGCCCCCTAATCAGGGTTCAGCTTCTCTGCCAGCACAAAGCCCCTCCAAGCCTCTACACATACAGATACTACCAATACAAAACCAAACACACACAAATACCTTCTCCTCCAACAGAACTCCCACTCAAACTCCCCTGTTTAGAGCTCTGTTTGCTAGCTCCTGTGCCGCTGCAGCTGTCTGTGCCGCTGCCTGACTGGCTGCTACCTTTATAGGACCCCTAGTCAGTGAAGCCCCGCCCCCTAATCAGGGTTCAGCTTCTCTCCAAGCACAAAGCTCCGCCAAACCCCGACACATACAGATACTACCAATAAAAAACCAAACACACACAAATACCATCTCCTCCAACAGAACTCCCACTCAAACTCCCCTGTTTACAGCTCTGTTTGCTAGCTCCTGTGCCGCTGCCTGACTGGCTGCTACCTTTATAGGACCCCTAGTCACTGAAGCCCCGCCCCCAAACCAGGGCTCAGCTTCTCTCCCAGCACAAAGCCCCTCCAAGCCTCTACACATACAGATACTACCAATACAAAACCAAACACACACAAATACCTTCTCCTACAACAGAACTCCCACTCAAACTCCCCTGTTTAGAGCTCTGTTTGCTAGCTCCTGTGCCGCTGCAGCTGTCTGTGCCGCTGCCTGACTGGCTGCTAGCTTTATAGGACCCCTAGTCAGTGAAGCCCCGCCCCCTAATCAGGGCTCAGCTTCTCTCCCAGCACAAAGCCCCTTCAAACCTCTACACATACAGGAACTACCAATACAAAAACACACACAAATACCTTCTCCTCCAACAGAACTCCCACTCAAACTCCCCTGTTTACAGCTCTGTTTGCTAGCTCCTGTGCCGCTGCAGCTGTCTGTTCCGCTGCCTGACTGGCTGCTACCTTTATAGGATCCCTAGTCAGTGAAGCCCCGCCCCCTAATCAGGGTTCAGCTTCTCTCCCAGCACAAAGCCCCTCCAAGCCTCTACATATACAGATACTACCAATACAAAAAAACACACAAATACCTTCTCCTCCAACAGAACTCCCACTCAAACTCCCCTGTTTACAGGTCTGTTTGCTAGCTCCTGTGCCGCTGCCTGACTGGCTGCTACCTTTATAGGACCCCTAGTCAGTGAAGCCCCGCCCCCAAACCAGGGCTCAGCTTCTCTCCCAGCACAAAGCCCCTCCAAGCCTCTACACATACAGATACTACCAATACAAAACCAAACACACACAAATACCTTCTCCTCCAACAGAACTCCCACTCAAACTCCCCTGCTTACAGCTCTGTTTGCTAGCTCCTGTGCCGCTGCCTGACTGGCTGCTACCTTTATAGGACCCCTAGTCAGTGAAGCCCCGCCCCCTAATCAGGGTTCAGCTTCTCTCCAAGCACAAAGCTCCGCCAAACCCCGACACATACAGGTACTCCCAATAAAAAACCAAACACACACAAATACCATCTCCTCCAACAACTCCCACTCAAACTCCCCTGTTTACAGCTCTGTTTGCTAGCTCCTGTGCCGCTGCCTGACTGGCTGCTACCTTTATAGGACCCCTAGTCAGTGAAGCCCCGCCCCCTAATCAGGGGTCAGCCTCTCTCGCAGCACCTAGCCCCTCCAAGCCTCTACACATACAGATACTACCAATACAAAAACACACACAAATACCTTCTCCTCCAACAGAACTCCCACTCAAACTCCCCTGTTCACAGCTCTGTTTGCTAGCTCCTGTGCCGCTGCCTGACTGGCTGCTACCTTTATAGGACCCCTAGTCAGTGAAGCCCCGCCCCCTAATCAGGGCTCAGCTTCTCTCCCAGCACAAAGCCCCTCCAAGCCTCTACACATACAGATAATACCAATACAAAAACACACACAAATACGTTCTCCTCCAAAAGAACTCCCACTCAAACGCCCCTGTTCACAGCTCTGTTTGCTAGCTCCTGTGCCACTGCAGCTGTCTGTGCCGCTGCCTGACTGGCTGCTACCTTTATAGGACCCCTAATCAGTGAAGCCCCGCCCCCTAATCAGGGCTCAGCTTCTCTCCCAGCACAAAGCCCCTCCAAGCCTCTACATATACAGATACTACCAATACAAAAAAACACACAAATACGTTCTCCTCCAACAGAACTCCCACTCAAACGCCCCTGTTCACAGCTCTGTTTGCTAGCTCCTGTGCCACTGCAGCTGTCTGTTCCGCTGCCTGACTGGCTGCTACCTTTATAGGACCCCTAGTCAGTGAAGCCCCGCCCCCTAATCAGGGCTCAGCTTCTCTCCCAGCACAAAGCCCCTCCAAGCCTCTACATACACAGATACTACCAATACAAAAAAACACACAAATACGTTCTCCTCCAACAGAACTCCCACTCAAACGCCCCTGTTCACAGCTCTGTTTGCTAGCTCCTGTGCCACTGCAGCTGTCTGTTCCGCTGCCTGACTGGCTGCTACCTTTATAGGACCCCTAGTCAGTGAAGCCCCGCCCCCTAATCAGGGCCCAGCTTCTCTCCCAGCACAAAGCCCCTCCAAGCCTCTACACATACAGATAATACCAATACAAAAACACACACAAATACTTTCTCCTCCAACAGAACTCCCACTCAAACTCCCCTGTTTACAGGTCTGTTTGCAAGCTCCTATGCCGCTGCCTGACGGGCTGCTACCTTTATAGGACCCCTAGTCAGTGAAGCCCCGCCCCCTAATCAGGGCTCAGCTTCTCTCGCAGCACCTAGCCACTGCAAGCCTCTACACATACAGATACTACCAATACAAAAACACACACAAATACCTTCTCCTCCAACAGAACTCCCACTCAAACTCCCCTGTTCACAGCTCTGTTTGCTAGCTCCTGTGCCGCTGCCTGACTTGCTGCTACCTTTATAGGACCCCTAGTCAGTGAAGCCCCGCCCCCTAATCAGGGCTCAGCTTCTCTCGCAGCACCTAGCCACTCCAAGCCTCTACACATACAGATACTACCAATACAAAAACACACACAAATACCTTCTCCTCCAACAGAACTCCCACTCAAACTCCCCTGTTCACAGCTCTGTTTGCTAGCTCCTGTGCCGCTGCCTGACTGGCTGCTACCTTTATAGGACCCCTAGTCAGTGAAGCCCCGCCCCCTAATCAGGGCTCAGCTTCTCTCCCAGCACAAAGCCCCTCCAAGCCTCTACATATACAGATACTACCAATACAAAAAAACACACAAATACCTTCTCCTCCAACAGAACTCCCACTCAAACTCCCCTGTTCACAGCTCTGTTTGCTAGCTCCTGTGCCACTGCAGCTGTCTGTGCCGCTGCCTGACTGGCTGCTACCTTTATAGGACCCCTAGTCAGTGAAGCCCCGCCCCTAATCAGGGCTCAGCTTCTCTCACAGCACCTAGCCCCTCCAAGCCTCTACACATACCGATACTACCAATACAAAACCAAACACACACAAATACCTTCTCGTCCAACAGAACTCCCACTCAAACTCCCCTGTTTAGAGCTCTGTTTGCTAGCTCCTGTGCCGCTGCCTGACAGGCAGCTAGCTTTATAGGACCCCTAGTCAGTGGAGCCCCGCCCCCTAATCAGGGCTCAGCTTCTCTCCCAGCACAAAGCCCCTCCAAGCCTCTACACATACAGATACTACCAATACAAAAACACACACAAATACGTTCTCCTCCAACAGAACTCCCACTCAAACTCCCCTGCTTACAGCTCTGTTTGCTAGCTCCTGTGCCGCTGCCTGACTGGCTGCTACCTTTATAGGACCCCTAGTCAGTGAAGCCCCGCCCCCTAATCAGGGTTCAGCTTCTCTGCCAGCACAAAGCCCCTCCAAGCCTCTACACATACAGATACTACCAATACAAAACCAAACACACACAAATACCTTCTCCTCCAACAGAACTCCCACTCAAACTCCCCTGTTTAGAGCTCTGTTTGTTAGCTCCTGTGCCGCTGCCTGACTGGCAGCTAGCTTTATAGGACCCCTAGTCAGTGAAGCCCCGCCCCCTAATCAGGGCTCAGCTTCTCTCCCAGCACAAAGCCCCTCCAAGCCTCTACACATACAGATAATACCAATACAAAAAAACACACAAATACCTTCTCCTCCAAAAGAACTCCCACTCAAACTCCCCTGCTTACAGCTCTGTTTGCTAGCTCCTGTGCCGCTGCCTGACTGGCTCCAACCTTTATAGGACCCCTAGTCAGTGAAGCCCCGCCCCCTAATCAGGGCTCAGTTTCTCTCACAGCACCTAGCCCCTCCAAGCCTCTACACATACAGATACTACCAATACAAAAACACACACAAATACCTTCTCCTCCAACAGAACTCCCACTCAAACTCCCCTGTTCACAGCTCTGTTTGCTAGCTCCTGTGCCGCTGCCTGACTGGCTGCTACCTTTATAGGACCCCTAGTCAGTGAAGCCCCGCCCCCTAATCAGGGCTCAGCTTCTCTCGCAGCACCTAGCCACTCCAAGCCTCTACACATACAGATACTACCAATACAAAAACACACACAAATACCTTCTCCTCCAACAGAACTCCCACTCAAACTCCCCTGTTCACAGCTCTGTTTGCTAGCTCCTGTGCCACTGCAGCTGTCTGTGCCGCTGCCTGACTGGCTGCTACCTTTATAGGACCCCTAGTCAGTGAAGCCCCGCCCCTAATCAGGGCTCAGCTTCTCTCACAGCACCTAGCCCCTCCAAGCCTCTACACATACAGATAATACCAATACAAAAACACACACAAATACCTTCTCCTCCAACAGAACTCCCACTCAAACGCCCCTGTTCACAGCTCTGTTTGCTAGCTCCTGTGCCACTGCAGCTGTCTGTTCCGCTGCCTGACTGGCTGCTACCTTTATAGGACCCCTAGTCAGTGAAGCCCCGCCCCCTAATCAGGGCTCAGCTTCTCTCCCAGCACAAAGCCCCTCCAAGCCTCTACACATACCGATACTACCAATACAAAACCAAACACACACAAATACCTTCTCGTCCAACAGAACTCCCACTCAAACTCCCCTGTTTAGAGCTCTGTTTGCTAGCTCCTGTGCCGCTGCCTGACAGGCAGCTAGCTTTATAGGACCCCTAGTCAGTGGAGCCCCGCCCCCTAATCAGGGCTCAGCTTCTCTCCCAGCACAAAGCCCCTCCAAGCCTCTACACATACAGATACTACCAATACAAAAACACACACAAATACCTTCTCCTCCAACAGAACTCCCACTCAAACTCCCCTGTTTACAGGTCTGTTTGCTAGCTCCTGTGCCGCTGCCTGACTGGCTGCTACCTTTATAGGACCCCTAGTCACTGAAGCCCCGCCCCCAAACCAGGGCTCAGCTTCTCTCCCAGCACAAAGCCCCTCCAAGCCTCTACACATACAGATACTACCAATACAAAACCAAACACACACAAATACCTTCTCCTCCAACAGAACTCCCACTCAAACTCCCCTGCTTACAGCTCTGTTTGCTAGCTCCTGTGCCGCTGCCTGACTGGCTGCTACCTTTATAGGACCCCTAGTCAGTGAAGCCCCGCCCCCTAATCAGGGTTCAGCTTCTCTGCCAGCACAAAGCCCCTCCAAGCCTCTACACATACAGATAATACCAATACAAAAAAACACACAAATACCTTCTCCTCCAAAAGAACTCCCACTCAAACTCCCCTGCTTACAGCTCTGTTTGCTAGCTCCTGTGCCGCTGCCTGACTGGCTCCAACCTTTATAGGACCCCTAGTCAGTGAAGCCCCGCCCCCTAATCAGGGCTCAGTTTCTCTCACACCACCTAGCCCCTCCAAGCCTCTACACATACAGATACTACCAATACAAAAACACACAAATACCTTCTCCTCCAACAGAACTCCCACTCAAACTCCCCTGTTCACAGCTCTGTTTGCTAGCTCCTGTGCCGCTGCCTGACTGGCTGCTACCTTTATAGGACCCCTAGTCAGTGAAGCCCCGCCCCCTAATCAGGGCCCAGCTTCTCTCCCAGCACAAAGCCCCTCCAAGCTTCTACACATACAGATAATACCAATACAAAAACACACACAAATACTTTCTCCTCCAACAGAACTCCCACTCAAACTCCCCTGTTCGCAGCTCTGTTTGCTAGCTCCTGTGCCACTGCAGCTGTCTGTGCCGCTGCCTGACTGGCTGCTAGCTTTATAGGACCCCTAGTCAGTGAAGCCCCGCCCCTAATCAGGGCTCAGCTTCTCTCACAGCACCTAGCCCCTCCAAGCCTCTACACATACAGATAATACCAATACAAAAACACACACAAATACCTTCTCCTCCAACAGAACTCCCACTCAAACGCCCCTGTTCACAGCTCTGTTTGCTAGCTCCTGTGCCACTGTAGCTGTCTGTTCCGCTGCCTGACTGGCTGCTACCTTTATAGGACCCCTAGTCAGTGAAGCCCCGCCCCCTAATCAGGGCTCAGCTTCTCTCCCAGCACAAAGCCCCTCCAAGCCTCTACACACACAGATACTACCAATACAAAACCAAACACACACAAATACCTTCTCGTCCAACAGAACTCCAACTCAAACTCCCCTGTTTAGAGCTCTGTTTGCTAGCTCCTGTGCCGCTGCAGCTGTCTGTGCCGCTGCCTGACTGGCTGCTACCTTTATAGGACCCCTAGTCAGTGAAGCCCCGCCCCCTAATCAGGGTTCAGCTTCTCTCCAAGCACAAAGCTCCGCCAAACCCCGACACATACAGATACTACCAATAAAAAACCAAACACACACAAATACCATCTCCTCCAACAACTCCCACGCAAACTCCCCTGTTTACAGCTCTGTTTGCTAGCTCCTGTGCCGCTGCCTGACTGGCAGCTAGCTTTATAGGACCCCTAGTCAGTGAAGCCCCGCCCCCTAATCAGGGCTCAGCTTCTCTCCCAGCACAAAGCCCCTCCAAGCCTCTACACATACAGATACTAGCAATACAAAAAACCACACAAATACCTTCTCCTCCAAAAGAACTCCCACTCAAACTCCCCTGTTCACAGCTCTGTTTTCTAGTTCCTGTGCCGCTGCCTGACTGGCTGCTACCTTTATAGGACCCCTAGTCAGTGAAGCCCCGCCCCCTAATCAGGGCTCAGCTTCTCTCCCAGCACAAAGCCCCTCCAAGCCTCTACACATACAGATAATACCAAAACAAAAACACACACAAATACGTTCTCCTCCAACAGAACTCCCACTCAAACTCCCCTGTTTACAGGTCTGTTTGCTAGCTCCTGTGCCGCTGCCTGACGGGCTGCTACCTTTATAGGACCCCTAGTCAGTGAAGCCCCGCCCCCTAATCAGGGCTCAGCTTCTCTCGCAGCACCTAGCCCCTCCAAGCCTCTACACATACAGATACTACCAATACAAAAACACACACAAATACCTTCTCCTCCAACAGAACTCCCACTCAAACTCCCCTGTTCACAGCTCTGTTTGCTAGCTCCTGTGCCGCTGCCTGACTGGCTGCTACCTTTATAGGACCCCTAGTCAGTGAATCCCCGCCCCCTAATCAGGGCTCAGCTTCTCTCCCAGCACAAAGCCCCTCCAAGCCTCTACATATACAGATACTACCAATACAAAAAAACACACAAATACCTTCTCCTCCAACAGAACTCCCACTCAAACTCCCCTGTTTAGAGCTCTGTTTGCTAGCTCCTGTGCCGCTGCCTGACTGGCTGCTAGCTTTATAGGACCCCTAGTCAGTGAAGCCCCGCCCCCTAATCAGGGCTCAGCTTCTCTCCCAGCACAAAGTCCCTTCAAACCTCTACACATACAGGAACTACCAATACAAAAACACACACAAATACCTTCTCCTCCAACAGAACTCCCACTCAAACTCCCCTGTTTACAGCTCTGTTTGCTAGCTCCTGTGCCGCTGCAGCTGTCTGTTCCGCTGCCTGACTGGCTGCTACCTTTATAGGATCCCTAGTCAGTGAAGCCCCGCCCCCTAATCAGGGTTCAGCTTCTCTCCCAGCACAAAGCCCCTCCAAGCCTCTACATATACAGATACTACCAATACAAAAAAACACACAAATACCTTCTCCTCCAACAGAACTCCCACTCAAACTCCCCTGCTTACAGCTCTGTTTGCTAGCTCCTGTGCCGCTGCCTGACTGGCTGCTACCTTTATAGGACCCCTCGTCAGTGAAGCCCCGCCCCCTAATCAGGGTTCAGCTTCTCTCCCAGCACAAAGCCCCTCCAAGCCTCTACATATACAGATACTACCAATACAAAAAAACACACAAATACCTTCTCCTCCAACAGAACTCCCACTCAAACTCCCCTGTTCACAGCTCTGTTTGCTAGCTCCTGTGCCACTGCAGCTGTCTGTGCCGCTGCCTGACTGGCTGCTACCTTTATAGGACCCCTAGTCAGTGAAGCCCCGCCCCTAATCAGGGCTCAGCTTCTCTCACAGCACCTAGCCCCTCCAAGCCTCTACACATACAGATACTACCAATACAAAAACACACACAAATACCTTCTCCTCCAACAGAACTCCCACTCAAACTCCCCTGTTCACAGCTCTGTTTGCTAGCTCCTATGCCGCTGCCTGACTGGCTGCTACCTTTATAGGACCCCTAGTCAGTGAAGCCCCGCCCCCTAATCAGGGCTCAGCTTCTCTCGCAGCACCTCGCCCCTCCAAGGCTCTACACATACAGATACTACCAATACAAAAACACACACAAATACCTTCTCCTCCAACAGAACTCCCACTCAAACTCCCCTGTTCACAGCTCTGTTTGCTAGCTCCTGTGCCGCTGCCTGACTGGCTGCTACCTTTATAGGACCCCTAGTCAGTGAAGCCCCGCCCCCTAATCAGGGCTCAGCTTCTCTCCCAGCACAAAGCCCCTACAAGCCTCTACATATACAGATACTACCAATACAAAAAAACACACAAATACCTTTTCCTCCAACAGAACTCCCACTCAAACTCCCCTGTTCACAGCTCTTTTTGCTAGCTCCTGTGCCACTGCAGCTGTCTGTGCCGCTGCCTGACTGGCTGCTACCTTTATAGGACCCCTAGTCAGTGAAGCCCCGCCCCCTAATCAGGGTTCAGCTTCTCTCCCAGCACAAAGCCCCTCCAAGCCTCTACATATACAGATACTACCAATACAAAAAACCACACAAATACCTTCTCCTCCAACAGAACTCCCACTCAAACTCCCCTGCTTACAGCTCTGTTTGCTAGCTCCTGTGCCGCTGCCTGACTGGCTGCTACCTTTATAGGACCGCTAGTCCGTGAAGCCCCGCCCCCTAATCAGGGCTCAGCTTCTGTCCCAGCACAAAGCCCGTACACATACAGATACTACCAATACAAAACCGAACACACACAAATACCTTCTCCTCCAACAGAACTCCCACTCAAACTGCCCTTTTTACAGGTCTGTTTGCTAGCTCCTGTGCCGCTGCCTGACTGGCTGGTACCTTTATAGGACACCTAGTCAGTGAAGCCCCGCCCCCTAATCAGGGCCCAGCTTCTCTCCCAGCACAAAGCCCCTCCAAGCCTCTACACATACAGATACTACCAATACAAAAACACACACAAATACCTTCTCCTCCAACAGAACTCCCACTCAAACTCCCCTGTTCACAGCTCTGTTTGCTAGCTCCTGTGCCGCTGCCTGACTGGCTGCTACCTTTATAGGACCCCTAGTCAGTGAAGCCCCGCCCCCTAATCAGGGCTCAGCTTCTCTCGCAGCACCTAGCCACTCCAAGCCTCTACACATACAGATACTACCAATACAAAAACACACACAAATACCTTCTCCTCCAACAGAACTCCCACTCAAACTCCCCTGTTCACAGCTCTGTTTGCTAGCTCCTGTGCCGCTGCCTGACTGGCTGCTACCTTTATAGGACCCCTAGTCAGTGAAGCCCCGCCCCCTAATCAGGGCTCAGCTTCTCTCCCAGCACAAAGCCCCTCCAAGCCTCTACATATACAGATACTACCAATACAAAAAAACACACAAATACCTTCTCCTCCAACAGAACTCCCACTCAAACTCCCCTGTTCACAGCTCTGTTTGCTAGCTCCTGTGCCACTGCAGCTGTCTGTGCCGCTGCCTGACTGGCTGCTACCTTTATAGGACCCCTAGTCAGTGAAGCCCCGCCCCTAATCAGGGCTCAGCTTCTCTCACAGCACCTAGCCCCTCCAAGCCTCTACACATACAGATAATACCAATACAAAAACACACACAAATACCTTCTCCTCCAACAGAACTCCCACTCAAACGCCCCTGTTCACAGCTCTGTTTGCTAGCTCCTGTGCCACTGCAGCTGTCTGTTCCGCTGCCTGACTGGCTGCTACCTTTATAGGACCCCTAGTCAGTGAAGCCCCGCCCCCTAATCAGGGCTCAGCTTCTCTCCCAGCACAAAGCCCCTCCAAGCCTCTACACATACCGATACTACCAATACAAAACCAAACACACACAAATACCTTCTCGTCCAACAGAACTCCCACTCAAACTCCCCTGTTTAGAGCTCTGTTTGCTAGCTCCTGTGCCGCTGCCTGACAGGCAGCTAGCTTTATAGGACCCCTAGTCAGTGGAGCCCCGCCCCCTAATCAGGGCTCAGCTTCTCTCCCAGCACAAAGCCCCTCCAAGCCTCTACACATACAGATACTACCAATACAAAAACACACACAAATACGTTCTCCTCCAACAGAACTCCCACTCAAACTCCCCTGTTTACAGGTCTGTTTGCTAGCTCCTGTGCCGCTGCCTGACTGGCTGCTACCTTTATAGGACCCCTAGTCACTGAAGCCCCGCCCCCAAACCAGGGCTCAGCTTCTCTCCCAGCACAAAGCCCCTCCAAGCCTCTACACATACAGATACTACCAATACAAAACCAAACACACACAAATACCTTCTCCTCCAACAGAACTCCCACTCAAACTCCCCTGCTTACAGCTCTGTTTGCTAGCTCCTGTGCCGCTGCCTGACTGGCTGCTACCTTTATAGGACCCCTAGTCAGTGAAGCCCCGCCCCCTAATCAGGGCTCAGCTTCTCTCCCAGCACAAAGCCCCTCCAAGCCTCTACACATACAGATAATACCAATACAAAAAAACACACAAATACCTTCTCCTCCAACAGAACTCCCACTCAAACTCCCCTGTTCGCAGCTCTGTTTGCTAGCTCCTGTGCCACTGCAGCTGTCTGTGCCGCTGCCTGACTGGCTGCTAGCTTTATAGGACCCCTAGTCAGTGAAGCCCCGCCCCTAATCAGGGCTCAGCTTCTCTCACAGCACCTAGCCCCTCCAAGCCTCTACACATACAGATAATACCAATACAAAAACACACACAAATACCTTCTCCTCCAACAGAACTCCCACTCAAACGCCCCTGTTCACAGCTCTGTTTGCTAGCTCCTGTGCCACTGTAGCTGTCTGTGCCGCTGCCTGACTGGCTGCTACCTTTATAGGACCCCTAGTCAGTGAAGCCCCGCCCCCTAATCAGGGTTCAGCTTCTCTCCAAGCACAAAGCTCCGCCAAACCCCGACACATACACATACTACCAATAAAAAACCAAACACACACAAATACCATCTCCTCCAACAACTCCCACGCAAACTCCCCTGTTTACAGCTCTGTTTGCTAGCTCCTGTGCCGCTGCCTGACTGGCAGCTAGCTTTATAGGACCCCTAGTCAGTGAAGCCCCGCCCCCTAATCAGGGCTCAGCTTCTCTCCCAGCACAAAGCCCCTCCAAGCCTCTACACATACAGATACTACCAATACAAAAAACCACACAAATACCTTCTCCTCCAAAAGAACTCCCACTCAAACTCCCCTGTTCACAGCTCTGTTTTCTAGTTCCTGTGCCGCTGCCTGACTGGCTGCTACCTTTATAGGACCCCTAGTCAGTGAAGCCCCGCCCCCTAATCAGGGCTCAGCTTCTCTCCCAGCACAAAGCCCCTCCAAGCCTCTACACATACAGATAATACCAATACAAAAACACACACAAATACGTTCTCCTCCAACAGAACTCCCACTCAAACTCCCCTGTTTACAGGTCTGTTTGCTAGCTCCTGTGCCGCTGCCTGACGGGCTGCTACCTTTATAGGACCCCTAGTCAGTGAAGCCCCGCCCCCTAATCAGGGCTCAGCTTCTCTCGCAGCACCTAGCCCCTCCAAGCCTCTACACATACAGATACTACCAATACAAAAACACACACAAATACCTTCTCCTCCAACAGAACTCCCACTCAAACTCCCCTGTTCACAGCTCTGTTTGCTAGCTCCTGTGCCGCTGCCTGACTGGCTGCTAACTTTATAGGACCCCTAGTCAGTGAATCCCCGCCCCCTAATCAGGGCTCAGCTTCTCTCCCAGCACAAAGCCCCTCCAAGCCTCTACATATACAGATACTACCAATACAAAAAAACACACAAATACCTTCTCCTCCAACAGAACTCCCACTCAAACTCCCCTGTTTACAGCTCTGTTTGCTAGCTCCTGTGCCGCTGCAGCTGTCTGTTCCGCTGCCTGACTGGCTGCTACCTTTATAGGATCCCTAGTCAGTGAAGCCCCGCCCCCTAATCAGGGTTCAGCTTCTCTCCCAGCACAAAGCCCCTCCAAGCCTCTACATATACAGATACTACCAATACAAAAAAACACACAAATACCTTCTCCTCCAACAGAACTCCCACTCAAACTCCCCTGCTTACAGCTCTGTTTGCTAGCTCCTGTGCCGCTGCCTGACTGGCTGCTACCTTTATAGGACCCCTCGTCAGTGAAGCCCCGCCCCCTAATCAGGGTTCAGCTTCTCTCCCAGCACAAAGCCCCTCCAAGCCTCTACATATACAGATACTACCAATACAAAAAAACACACAAATACCTTCTCCTCCAACAGAACTCCCACTCAAACTCCCCTGTTCACAGCTCTGTTTGCTAGCTCCTGTGCCACTGCAGCTGTCTGTGCCGCTGCCTGACTGGCTGCTACCTTTATAGGACCCCTAGTCAGTGAAGCCCCGCCCCTAATCAGGGCTCAGCTTCTCTCACAGCACCTAGCCCCTCCAAGCCTCTACACATACAGATACTACCAATACAAAAACACACACAAATACCTTCTCCTCCAACAGAACTCCCACTCAAACTCCCCTGTTCACAGCTCTGTTTGCTAGCTCCTATGCCGCTGCCTGACTGGCTGCTACCTTTATAGGACCCCTAGTCAGTGAAGCCCCGCCCCCTAATCAGGGCTCAGCTTCTCTCGCAGCACCTCGCCCCTCCAAGGCTCTACACATACAGATACTACCAATACAAAAACACACACAAATACCTTCTCCTCCAACAGAACTCCCACTCAAACTCCCCTGTTCACAGCTCTGTTTGCTAGCTCCTGTGCCGCTGCCTGACTGGCTGCTACCTTTATAGGACCCCTAGTCAGTGAAGCCCCGCCCCCTAATCAGGGCTCAGCTTCTCTCGCAGCACCTAGCCACTCCAAGCCTCTACACATACAGATACTACCAATACAAAAACACACACAAATACCTTCTCCTCCAACAGAACTCCCACTCAAACTCCCCTGTTCACAGCTCTGTTTGCTAGCTCCTGTGCCGCTGCCTGACTGGCTGCTACCTTTATAGGACCCCTAGTCAGTGAAGCCCCGCCCCCTAATCAGGGCTCAGCTTCTCTCCCAGCACAAAGCCCCTACAAGCCTCTACATATACAGATACTACCAATACAAAAAAACACACAAATACCTTTTCCTCCAACAGAACTCCCACTCAAACTCCCCTGTTCACAGCTCTTTTTGCTAGCTCCTGTGCCACTGCAGCTGTCTGTGCCGCTGCCTGACTGGCTGCTACCTTTATAGGACCCCTAGTCAGTGAAGCCCCGCCCCTAATCAGGGCTCAGCTTCTCTCACAGCACCTAGCCCCTCCAAGCCTCTACACATACAGATAATACCAATACAAAAACACACACAAATACCTTCTCCTCCAACAGAACTCCCACTCAAACGCCCCTGTTTACAGGTCTGTTTGCTAGCTCCTGTGCCGCTGCCTGACTGGCTGCTACCTTTATAGGACCCCTAGTCACTGAAGCCCCGCCCCCAAACCAGGGCTCAGCTTCTCTCCCAGCACAAAGCCCGTACACATACAGATACTACCAATACAAAACCGAACACACACAAATACCTTCTTCTCCAACAGAACTCCCACTCAAACTCCCCTGTTTACAGGTCTGTTTGCTAGCTCCTGTGCCGCTGCAGCTGTCTGTGCCGCTGCCTGACTTTGTGCCGCTTTGTGCCGCTGCCTGACTGGCTGCTCCCTTTATAGGACACCTAGTCAGTGAAGCCACGCCCCCTAATCAGGGCCCAGCTTCTCTCCCAGCACAAAGCCCCTACAAGCCTCTACACATACAGATAATACCAATACAAAAACACACACAAATACCTTCTCCTCCAACAGAACTCCCACTCAAACTCCCCTGCTTACAGCTCTGTTTGCTAGCTCCTGTGCCGCTGCCTGACTGGCTGCTACCTTTATAGGACCCCTAGTCAGTGAAGCCCCGCCCCAAAACCAAGGCTCAGCTTCTCTCCCAGCACAAAGCCCCTCCAAGCCTCTACACATACAGATACTACCAATACAAAACCAAACACACACAAATACCTTCTCCTCCAACAGAACTCCCACTCAAACTCCCCTGTTTAGAGCTCTGTTTGCTAGCTCCTGTGCCGCTGCAGCTGTCTGTGCCGCTGCCTGACTGGCTGCTACCTTTATAGGACCCCTAGTCAGTGAAGCCCCGCCCCCTAATCAGGGTTCAGCTTCTCTCCAAGCACAAAGCTCCGCCAAACCCCGACACATACAGATACTACCAATAAAAAACCAAACACACACAAATACCATCTCCTCCAACAGAACTCCCACTCAAACTCCCCTGTTTACAGCTCTGTTTGTTAGCTCCTGTGCCGCTGCCTGACTGGCAGCTAGCTTTATAGGACCCCTAGTCAGTGAAGCCCCGCCCCCTAATCAGGGCTCAGCTTCTCTCCCAGCACAAAGCCCCTCCAAGCCTCTACACATACAGATACTACCAATACAAAAAAACACACAAATACCTTCTTCTCCAACAGAACTCCCACTCAAACTCCCCTCTTTACAGCTCTGTTTGCTAGCTCCTGTGCCGCTGCCTGACTGGCTGCTACCTTTATAGGACCGCTAGTCAGTGAAGCCCCGCCCCCTAATCAGGGCTCAGCTTCTGTCCCAGCACAAAGCCCGTACACATACAGATACTACCAATACAAAACCAAACACACACAAATACCTTCTCCTCCAACAGAACTCCCACTCAAACTCCCCTGTTCACAGCTCTGTTTGCTAGCTCCTGTGCCGCTGCCTGACTGGCTGCTACCTTTATAGGACCCCTAGTCAGTGAAGCCCCGCCCCCTAATCAGGGCCCAGCTTCTCTCCCAGCACAAAGCCCCTCCAAGCCTCTACACATACAGATAATACCAATACAAAAACACACACAAATACTTTCTCCTCCAACAGAACTCCCACTCAAACTCCCCTGTTCGCAGCTCTGTTTGCTAGCTCCTGTGCCACTGCAGCTGTCTGTGCCGCTGCCTGACTGGCTGCTAGCTTTATAGGACCCCTAGTCAGTGAAGCCCCGCCCCTAATCAGGGCTCAGCTTCTCTCACAGCACCTAGCCCCTCCAAGCCTCTACACATACAGATAATACCAATACAAAAACACACACAAATACCTTCTCCTCCAACAGAACTCCCACTCAAACGCCCCTGTTCACAGCTCTGTTTGCTAGCTCCTGTGCCACTGTAGCTGTCTGTGCCGCTGCCTGACTGGCTGCTACCTTTATAGGACCCCTAGTCAGTGAAGCCCCGCCCCCTAATCAGGGTTCAGCTTCTCTCCAAGCACAAAGCTCCGCCAAACCCCGACACATACAGATACTACCAATAAAAAACCAAACACACACAAATACCATCTCCTCCAACAACTCCCACGCAAACTCCCCTGTTTACAGCTCTGTTTGCTAGCTCCTGTGCCGCTGCCTGACTGGCAGCTAGCTTTATAGGACCCCTAGTCAGTGAAGCCCCGCCCCCTAATCAGGGCTCAGCTTCTCTCCCAGCACAAAGCCCCTCCAAGCCTCTACACATACAGATACTACCAATACAAAAAACCACACAAATACCTTCTCCTCCAAAAGAACTCCCACTCAAACTCCCCTGTTCACAGCTCTGTTTTCTAGTTCCTGTGCCGCTGCCTGACTGGCTGCTACCTTTATAGGACCCCTAGTCAGTGAAGCCCCGCCCCCTAATCAGGGCTCAGCTTCTCTCCCAGCACAAAGCCCCTCCAAGCCTCTACACATACAGATAATACCAATACAAAAACACACACAAATACGTTCTCCTCCAACAGAACTCCCACTCAAACTCCCCTGTTTACAGGTCTGTTTGCTAGCTCCTGTGCCGCTGCCTGACGGGCTGCTACCTTTATAGGACCCCTAGTCAGTGAATCCCCGCCCCCTAATCAGGGCTCAGCTTCTCTCGCAGCACCTAGCCCCTCCAAGCCTCTACACATACAGATACTACCAATACAAAAACACACACAAATACCTTCTCCTCCAACAGAACTCCCACTCAAACTCCCCTGTTCACAGCTCTGTTTGCTAGCTCCTGTGCCGCTGCCTGACTGGCTGCTAACTTTATAGGACCCCTAGTCAGTGAATCCCCGCCCCCTAATCAGGGCTCAGCTTCTCTCCCAGCACAAAGCCCCTCCAAGCCTCTACATATACAGATACTACCAATACAAAAAAACACACAAATACCTTCTCCTCCAACAGAACTCCCACTCAAACTCCCCTGTTTAGAGCTCTGTTTGCTAGCTCCTGTGCCGCTGCCTGACTGGCTGCTAGCTTTATAGGACCCCTAGTCAGTGAAGCCCCGCCCCCTAATCAGGGCTCAGCTTCTCTCCCAGCACAAAGTCCCTTCAAACCTCTACACATACAGGAACTACCAATACAAAAACACACACAAATACCTTCTCCTCCAACAGAACTCCCACTCAAACTCCCCTGTTTACAGCTCTGTTTGCTAGCTCCTGTGCCGCTGCAGCTGTCTGTTCCGCTGCCTGACTGGCTGCTACCTTTATAGGATCCCTAGTCAGTGAAGCCCCGCCCCCTAATCAGGGTTCAGCTTCTCTCCCAGCACAAAGCCCCTCCAAGCCTCTACATATACAGATACTACCAATACAAAAAAACACACAAATACCTTCTCCTCCAACAGAACTCCCACTCAAACTCCCCTGCTTACAGCTCTGTTTGCTAGCTCCTGTGCCGCTGCCTGACTGGCTGCTACCTTTATAGGACCCCTCGTCAGTGAAGCCCCGCCCCCTAATCAGGGTTCAGCTTCTCTCCCAGCACAAAGCCCCTCCAAGCCTCTACATATACAGATACTACCAATACAAAAAAACACACAAATACCTTCTCCTCCAACAGAACTCCCACTCAAACTCCCCTGTTCACAGCTCTGTTTGCTAGCTCCTGTGCCACTGCAGCTGTCTGTGCCGCTGCCTGACTGGCTGCTACCTTTATAGGACCCCTAGTCAGTGAAGCCCCGCCCCTAATCAGGGCTCAGCTTCTCTCACAGCACCTAGCCCCTCCAAGCCTCTACACATACAGATACTACCAATACAAAAACACACACAAATACCTTCTCCTCCAACAGAACTCCCACTCAAACTCCCCTGTTCACAGCTCTGTTTGCTAGCTCCTATGCCGCTGCCTGACTGGCTGCTACCTTTATAGGACCCCTAGTCAGTGAAGCCCCGCCCCCTAATCAGGGCTCAGCTTCTCTCGCAGCACCTCGCCCCTCCAAGGCTCTACACATACAGATACTACCAATACAAAAACACACACAAATACCTTCTCCTCCAACAGAACTCCCACTCAAACTCCCCTGTTCACAGCTCTGTTTGCTAGCTCCTGTGCCGCTGCCTGACTGGCTGCTACCTTTATAGGACCCCTAGTCAGTGAAGCCCCGCCCCCTAATCAGGGCTCAGCTTCTCTCGCAGCACCTAGCCACTCCAAGCCTCTACACATACAGATACTACCAATACAAAAACACACACAAATACCTTCTCCTCCAACAGAACTCCCACTCAAACTCCCCTGTTCACAGCTCTGTTTGCTAGCTCCTGTGCCGCTGCCTGACTGGCTGCTACCTTTATAGGACCCCTAGTCAGTGAAGCCCCGCCCCCTAATCAGGGCTCAGCTTCTCTCCCAGCACAAAGCCCCTACAAGCCTCTACATATACAGATACTACCAATACAAAAAAACACACAAATACCTTTTCCTCCAACAGAACTCCCACTCAAACTCCCCTGTTCACAGCTCTTTTTGCTAGCTCCTGTGCCACTGCAGCTGTCTGTGCCGCTGCCTGACTGGCTGCTACCTTTATAGGACCCCTAGTCAGTGAAGCCCCGCCCCTAATCAGGGCTCAGCTTCTCTCACAGCACCTAGCCCCTCCAAGCCTCTACACATACAGATAATACCAATACAAAAACACACACAAATACCTTCTCCTCCAACAGAACTCCCACTCAAACGCCCCTGTTTACAGCTCTGTTTGCTAGCTCCTGTGCCGCTGCAGCTGTCTGTGCCGCTGCCTGACTGGCTGCTACCTTTATAGGACCCCTAGTCAGTGAAGCCCCGCCCCCTAATCAGGGTTCAGCTTCTCTCCAAGCACAAAGCTCCGCCAAACCCCGACACATACAGACACTACCAATAAAAAACCAAACACACACAAATACGTTCTCCTCCAACAGAACTCCCACTCAAACTCCCCTGTTTACAGGTCTGTTTGCTAGCTCCTGTGCCGCTGCCTGACTGGCTGCTACCTTTATAGGACCCCTAGTCACTGAAGCCCCGCCCCCAAACCAGGGCTCAGCTTCTCTCCCAGCACAAAGCCCCTCCAAGCCTCTACACATACAGGTACTACCAATACAAAAACAGACACAAATACCTTCTCCTCCAACAGAACTCCCACTCAAACTCCCCTGTTCACAGCTCTGTTTGCTAGCTCCTGTGCCGCTGCCTGACTGGCTGCTACCTTTATAGGACCCCTAGTCAGTGAAGCCCCGCCCCCTAATCAGGGCTCAGCTTCTCTCCCAGCACAAAGCCCCTCCAAGCCTCTACATATACAGATACTACCAATACAAAAAAACACACAAATACCTTCTTCTCCAACAGAACTCCCACTCAAACTCCCCTGTTTACAGGTCTGTTTGCTAGCTCCTGTGCCGCTGCAGCTGTCTGTGCCGCTGCCTGACTGGCTGCTCCCTTTATAGGACACCTAGTCAGTGAAGCCCCGCCCCCTAATCAGGGCCCAGCTTCTCTCCCAGCACAAAGCCCCTACAAGCCTCTACACATACAGATAATACCAATACAAAAACACACACAAATACCTTCTCCTCCAACAGAACTCCCACTCAAACTCCCCTGCTTACAGCTCTGTTTGCTAGCTCCTGTGCCGCTGCCTGACTGGCTGCTACCTTTATAGGACCCCTAGTCAGTGAAGCCCCGCCCCAAAACCAAGGCTCAGCTTCTCTCCCAGCACAAAGCCCCTCCAAGCCTCTACACATACAGATACTACCAATACAAAACCAAACACACACAAATACCTTCTCCTCCAACAGAACTCCCACTCAAACTCCCCTGTTTAGAGCTCTGTTTGCTAGCTCCTGTGCCGCTGCAGCTGTCTGTGCCGCTGCCTGACTGGCTGCTACCTTTATAGGACCCCTAGTCAGTGAAGCCCCGCCCCCTAATCAGGGTTCAGCTTCTCTCCAAGCACAAAGCTCCGCCAAACCCCGACACATACAGATACTACCAATAAAAAACCAAACACACACAAATACCATCTCCTCCAACAGAACTCCCACTCAAACTCCCCTGTTTACAGCTCTGTTTGTTAGCTCCTGTGCCGCTGCCTGACTGGCAGCTAGCTTTATAGGACCCCTAGTCAGTGAAGCCCCGCCCCCTAATCAGGGCTCAGCTTCTCTCCCAGCACAAAGCCCCTCCAAGCCTCTACACATACAGATACTACCAATACAAAAAAACACACAAATACCTTCTTCTCCAACAGAACTCCCACTCAAACTCCCCTCTTTACAGCTCTGTTTGCTAGCTCCTGTGCCGCTGCCTGACTGGCTGCTACCTTTATAGGACCGCTAGTCAGTGAAGCCCCGCCCCCTAATCAGGGCTCAGCTTCTGTCCCAGCACAAAGCCCGTACACATACAGATACTACCAATACAAAACCAAACACACACAAATACCTTCTCCTCCAACAGAACTCCCACTCAAACTGCCCTGTTTACAGGTCTGTTTGCTAGCTCCTGTGCCGCTGCCTGACTGGCTGGTACCTTTATAGGACCCCTAGTCAGTGAAGCCCCGCCCCCTAATCAGGGCTCAGCTTCTCTCCCAGCACAAAGCCCCTCCAAGCCTCTACATATACAGATACTACCAATACAAAACCAAACACACACAAATACCTTCTCCTCCAACAGAACTCCCACTCAAACTCCCCTGTTCACAGCTCTGTTTGCTAGCTCCTGTGCCACAGCAGCTGTCTGTGCTGCTGCCTGACTGGCTGCTCCCTTTCTAGGACCCCTAGTCAGTGAAGCCCCGCCCCCTAATCAGGGCTCAGCTTCTCTCACAGCACCTAGCCCCTCCCAGCCTCTACACATACAGATACTACCAATACAAAACCAAACACACACAAATACCTTCTCCTCCAACAGAACTCCCACTCAAACTCCCCTGTTCACAGCTCTGTTTGCTAGCTCCTGTGCCGCTGCAGCTGTCTGTGCCGCTGCCTGACTGGCTGCTACCTTTATAGGACCCCTAGTCAGTGAAGCCCCGCCCCCTAATCAGGGTTCAGCTTCTCTCCAAGCACAAAGCTCCGCCAAACCCCGACACATACAGACACTACCAATAAAAAACCAAACACACACAAATACCTTCTCCTCCAACAGAACTCCCACTCAAACTCCCCTGTTCACAGCTCTGTTTGCTAGCTCCTGTGCCGCTGCCTGACTGGCTGCTACCTTTATAGGACCCCTAGTCAGTGAAGCCCCGCCCCCTAATCAGGGCTCAGCTTCTCTCGCAGCACCTAGCCCCTCCCAGCCTCTACACATACAGATACTACCAATACAAAAACACACACAAATACCTTCTCCTCCAACAGAACTCCCACTCAAACTCCCCTGTTCACAGCTCTGTTTGCTAGCTCCTGTGCCGCTGCCTGACTGGCTGCTACCTTTATAGGACCCCTAGTCAGTGAAGCCCCGCCCCCTAAGAAGGGCTCAGCTTCTCTCCCAGCACAAAGGCCCTCCAAGCCTCTACACATACAGATAATACCAATACAAAAACACACACAAATACGTTCTCCTCCAACAGAACTCCCACTCAAACTCCCCTGTTTACAGGTCTGTTTGCTAGCTCCTGTGCCGCTGCCTGACTGGCTGCTACCTTTATAGGACCCCTAGTCAGTGAAGCCCCGCCCCCTAATCAGGGCTCAGCTTCTCTCCCAGCACAAAGCCCCTTCAAGCCTCTACACATACAGATACTACCAATACAAAACCAAACACACACAAATACCTTCTCCTCCAACAGAACTCCCACTCAAACTCCCCTGTTTACAGCTCTGTTTGCTAGCTCCTGTGCCGCTGCAGCTGTCTGTTCCGCTGCCTGACTGGCTGCTACCTTTATAGGACCCCTAGTCAGTGAAGCCCCGCCCCCTAATCAGGGTTCAGCTTCTCTCCAAGCACAAAGCCCCGCCAAACCCCTTCACATACAGATACTACCAATAAAAAACCAAACACACATAAATACCTTCTCCTCCAACAGAACTCCCACTCAAACTCCCCTGCTTACAGCTCTGTTTGCTAGCTCCTGTGCCGCTGCCTGACTGGCTCCTACCTTTATAGGACCGCTAGTCAGTGAAGCCCCGCCCCCTAATCAGGGCTCAGCTTCTGTCCCAGCACAAAGCCCGTACACAAACAGATACTACCAATACAAAACCGAACACACACAAATACCTTCTCCTCCAACAGAACTCCCACTCAAACTGCCCTGTTTACAGGTCTGTTTGCTAGCTCCTGTGCCGCTGCCTGACTGGCTGGTACCTTTATAGGACCCCTAGTCAGTGAAGCCCCGCCCCCTAATCAGGGCTCAGCTTCTCTCCCAGCACAGAGCCCCTCCAAGCCTCTACACATACAGATACTACCAATACAAAACCAAACACACACAAATACCTTCTCCTCCAACAGAACTCCCACTCAAACTCCCCTCTTTACAGCTCTGTTTGCTAGCTGCTGTGCCACTGCAGCTGTCTGTGCCGCTGCCTGACTGGCTGCTACCTTTATAGGACCGCTAATCAGTGAAGCCCCGCCCCCTAATCAGGGCCCAGCTTCTCTCCCATCACAAAGCCCCTCCAAGCCTCTACACATACAGATAATACAAATACAAAAACACACACAAATACCTTCTCCTCCAACAGAACTCCCACTCAAACTCCCCTGTTTACAGCTCTGTTTGCTAGCTCCTGTGCCGCTGCCTGACTGGCTGCTCCCTTTCTAGGACCCCTAATCAGTGAAGCCCCGCCCCCTAATCAGGGCCCAGCTTCTCTCCCAGCACAAAGCCCCTCCAAGCCTCTACACATACAGATAATACCAATACAAAAACACACACAAATACGTTCTCCTCCAACAGAACTCCCACTCAAACGCCCCTGTTCACAGCTCTGTTTGCTAGCTCCTGTGCCACTGCAGCTGTCTGTTCCGCTGCCTGACTGGCTGCTACCTTTATAGGACCCCTAGTCAGTGAAGCCCCGCCCCCTAATCAGGGCTCAGCTTCTCTCCCAGCACAAAGCCCCTCCAAGCCTCTACATATACAGATACTACCAATACAAAAAAACACACAAATACGTTCTCCTCCAACAGAACTCCCACTCAAACGCCCCTGTTCACAGCTCTGTTTGCTAGCTCCTGTGCCACTGCAGCTGTCTGTTCCGCTGCCTGACTGGCTGCTACCTTTATAGGACCCCTAGTCAGTGAAGCCCCGCCCCCTAATCAGGGCCCAGCTTCTCTCCCAGCACAAAGCCCCTCCAAGCCTCTACACATACAGATAATACCAATACAAAAACACACACAAATACCTTCTCCTCCAACAGAACTCCCACTCAAACTCCCCTGCTTACAGCTCTGTTTGCTAGCTCCTGTGCCGCTGCCTGACAGGCAGCTAGCTTTATAGGACCCCTAGTCAGTGGAGCCCCGCCCCCTAATCAGGGCTCAGCTTCTCTCCCAGCACAAAGCCCCTCCAAGCCTCTACACATACAGATACTACCAATACAAAAACACACACAAATACCTTCTCCTCCAACAGAACTCCCACTCAAACTCCCCTGTTTAGAGCTCTGTTTGCTAGCTCCTGTGCCGCTGCAGCTGTCTGTGCCGCTGCCTGACTGGCTGCTACCTTTATAGGACCCCTAGTCAGTGAAGCCCCGCCCCCTAATCAGGGTTCAGCTTCTCTCCAAGCACAAAGCTCCGCCAAACCCCGACACATACAGATACTACCAATAAAAAACCAAACACACACAAATACCATCTCCTCCAACAGAACTCCCACTCAAACTCCCCTGTTTACAGCTCTGTTTGTTAGCTCCTGTGCCGCTGCCTGACTGGCAGCTAGCTTTATAGGACCCCTAGTCAGTGAAGCCCCGCCCCCTAATCAGGGCTCAGCTTCTCTCCCAGCACAAAGCCCCTCCAAGCCTCTACACATACAGATAATACCAATACAAAAAAACACACAAATACCTTCTCCTCCAAAAGAACTCCCACTCAAACTCCCCTGCTTACAGCTCTGTTTGCTAGCTCCTGTGCCGCTGCCTAACTGGCTGCTACCTTTATAGGACCCCTAGTCAGTGAAGCCCCGCCCCCTAATCAGGGCCCAGCTTCTCTACCAGCACAAAGCCCCTCCAAGCCTCTACATATACAGATACTACCAATACAAAAAAACACACAAATACCTTCTTCTCCAACAGAACTCCCACTCAAACTCCCCTCTTTACAGCTCTGTTTGCTAGCTCCTGTGCCGCTGCCTGACTGGCTGCTACCTTTATAGGACCGCTAGTCAGTGAAGCCCCGCCCCCTAATCAGGGCTCAGCTTCTGTCCCAGCACAAAGCCCCTCCAAGCCTCTACACATACAGATACTACCAATACAAAAAAACACACAAATACCTTCTCCTCCAACAGAACTCCCACTCAAACTCCCCTGTTCACAGCTCTGTTTGCTAGCTCCTGTGCCACTGCAGCTGTCTGTGCCGCTGCCTGACTGGCTGCTAGCTTTATAGGACCCCTAGTCAGTGAAGCCCCGCCCCCTAATCAGGGCTCAGCTTCTCTCCCAGCACAAAGCCCCTTCAAACCCCGACACATACAGATACTACCAATAAAAAACCAAACACACACAAATACCATCTCCTCCAACAGAACTCCCACTCAAACTCCCCTGTTTACAGCTCTGTTTGCTAGCTCCTGTGCCGCTGCAGCTGTCTGTTCCGCTGCCTGACTGGCTGCTACCTTTATAGGATCCCTAGTCAGTGAAGCCCCGCCCCCTAATCAGGGTTCAGCTTGTCTCCCAGCACAAAGCCCCTCCAAGCCTCTACATATACAGATACTACCAATACAAAAAAACACACAAATACCTTCTCCTCCAACAGAACTCCCACTCAAACTCCCCTGCTTACAGCTCTGTTTGCTAGCTCCTGTGCCGCTGCCTGACTGGCTGCTACCTTTATAGGACCCCTCGTCAGTGAAGCCCCGCCCCCTAATCAGGGTTCAGCTTCTCTCCCAGCACAAAGCCCCTCCAAGCCTCTACATATACAGATACTACCAATACAAAAAAACACACAAATACCTTCTCCTCCAACAGAACTCCCACTCAAACTCCCCTGTTCACAGCTCTGTTTGCTAGCTCCTGTGCCACTGCAGCTGTCTGTGCCGCTGCCTGACTGGCTGCTACCTTTATAGGACCCCTAGTCAGTGAAGCCCCGCCCCTAATCAGGGCTCAGCTTCTCTCACAGCACCTAGCCCCTCCAAGCCTCTACACATACAGATAATACCAATACAAAAACACACACAAATACCTTCTCCTCCAACAGAACTCCCACTCAAACGCCCCTGTTCACAGCTCTGTTTGCTAGCTCCTGTGCCACTGCAGCTGTCTGTTCCGCTGCCTGACTGGCTGCTACCTTTATAGGACCCCTAGTCAGTGAAGCCCCGCCCCCTAATCAGGGTTCAGCTTCTCTCCAAGCACAAAGCTCCGCCAAACCCCGACACATACAGATACTACCAATAAAAAACCAAACACACACAAATACCATCTCCTCCAACAACTCCCACTCAAACTCCCCTGTTCACAGCTCTGTTTGCTAGCTCCTGTGCCACTGCAGCTGTCTGTGCCGCTGCCTGACTGGCTGCTCCCTTTCTAGGACCCCTAATCAGTGAAGCCCCGCCCCCTAATCAGGGCCCAGCTTCTCTCCCAGCACAAAGCCCCTCCAAGCCTCTACACATACAGATAATACCAATACAAAAACACACACAAATACCTTCTCCTCCAAAAGAACTCCCACTCAAACTCCCCTGCTTACAGCTCTGTTTGCTAGCTCCTTTGCCGCTGCAGCTGTCTGTGCCGCTGCCTGACTGGCTGCTCCCTTTATAGGACACCTAGTCAGTGAAGCCCCGGCCCCTAATCAGGGCTCAGCTTCTCTCGCAGCACCTAGCCCCTCCAAGCCTCTACACATACAGATACTACCAATACAAAAACACACACAAATACCTTCTCCTCCAACAGAACTCCCACTCAAACTCCCCTGTTCACAGCTCTGTTTGCTAGCTCCTGTGCCGCTGCCTGACTGGCTGCTACCTTTATAGGACCCCTAGTCAGTGAAGCCCCGCCCCCTAATCAGGGCTCAGCTTCTCTCGCAGCACCTAGCCCCTCCAAGCCTCTACACATACAGATACTACCAATACAAAAACACACACAAATACCTTCTCCTCCAACAGAACTCCCACTCAAACTCCCCTGTTCACAGCTCTGTTTGCTAGCTCCTGTGCCGCTGCCTGACTGGCTGCTCCCTTTCTAGGACCCCTAATCAGTGAAGCCCCGCCCCCTAATCAGGGCCCAGCTTCTCTCCCATCACAAAGCCCCTCCAAGCCTAAACACATACAGATAATACCAATACAAAAACACACACAAATACCTTCTCCTCCAAAAGAACTCCCACTCAAACCCCCCTGTTTACAGCTCAGTTTGCTAGCTGCTGTGCCGCTGCAGCTGTCTGTGCCGCTGCCTGACTGGCTGCTCCCTTTATAGGACACCTAGTCAGTGAAGCCCCGCCCCCTAATCAGGGCCCAGCTTCTCTCCCAGCACAAAGCCCCTCCAAGCCTCTACACATACAGATAATACCAATACAAAAACACACACAAATACCTTCTCCTCCAACAGAACTCCCACTCAAACTCCCCTGTTCACAGCTCTGTTTGCTAGCTCCTGTGCCGCTGCCTGACTGGCTGCTACCTTTATAGGACCCCTCGTCAGTGAAGCCCCGCCCCCTAATCAGGGCTCAGCTTCTCTCGCAGCACCTAGCCCCTCCAAGCCTCTACACATACAGATACTACCAATACAAAAACACACACAAATACCTTCTCCTCCAACAGAACTCCCACTCAAACTCCCCTGTTCACAGCTCTGTTTGCTAGCTCCTGTGCCGCTGCCTGACTGGCTGCTACCTTTATAGGACCCCTAGTCAGTGAAGCCCCGCCCCCTAAGAAGGGCTCAGCTTCTCTCCCAGCACAAAGGCCCTCCAAGCCTCTACACATACAGATAATACCAATACAAAAACACACACAAATACGTTCTCCTCCAACAGAACTCCCACTCAAACTCCCCTGTTTACAGGTCTGTTTGCTAGCTCCTGTGCCGCTGCCTGACTGGCTGCTACCTTTATAGGACCCCTAGTCAGTGAAGCCCCGCCCCCTAATCAGGGCTCAGCTTCTCTCCCAGCACAAAGCCCCTTCAAGCCTCTACACATACAGATACTACCAATACAAAACCAAACACACACAAATACCTTCTCCTCCAACAGAACTCCCACTCAAACTCCCCTGTTTACAGCTCTGTTTGCTAGCTCCTGTGCCGCTGCAGCTGTCTGTTCCGCTGCCTGACTGGCTGCTACCTTTATAGGACCCCTAGTCAGTGAAGCCCCGCCCCCTAATCAGGGTTCAGCTTCTCTCCAAGCACAAAGCCCCGCCAAACCCCTTCACATACAGATACTACCAATAAAAAACCAAACACACATAAATACCTTCTCCTCCAACAGAACTCCCACTCAAACTCCCCTGCTTACAGCTCTGTTTGCTAGCTCCTGTGCCGCTGCCTGACTGGCTCCTACCTTTATAGGACCGCTAGTCAGTGAAGCCCCGCCCCCTAATCAGGGCTCAGCTTCTGTCCCAGCACAAAGCCCGTACACAAACAGATACTACCAATACAAAACCGAACACACACAAATACCTTCTCCTCCAACAGAACTCCCACTCAAACTGCCCTGTTTACAGGTCTGTTTGCTAGCTCCTGTGCCGCTGCCTGACTGGCTGGTACCTTTATAGGACCCCTAGTCAGTGAAGCCCCGCCCCCTAATCAGGGCTCAGCTTCTCTCCCATCACAAAGCCCCTCCAAGCCTCTACACATACAGATAATACAAATACAAAAACACACACAAATACCTTCTCCTCCAACAGAACTCCCACTCAAACTCCCCTGTTTACAGCTCTGTTTGCTAGCTCCTGTGCCGCTGCCTGACTGGCTGCTCCCTTTCTAGGACCCCTAATCAGTGAAGCCCCGCCCCCTAATCAGGGCCCAGCTTCTCTCCCAGCACAAAGCCCCTCCAAGCCTCTACACATACAGATAATACCAATACAAAAACACACACAAATACCTTCTCCTCCAACAGAACTCCCACTCAAACGCCCCTGTTCACAGCTCTGTTTGCTAGCTCCTGTGCCACTGCAGCTGTCTGTTCCGCTGCCTGACTGGCTGCTACCTTTATAGGACCCCTAGTCAGTGAAGCCCCGCCCCCTAATCAGGGCTCAGCTTCTCTCCCAGCACAAAGCCCCTCCAAGCCTCTACACATACAGATACTACCAATACAAAACCAAACACACACAAATACCTTCTCGTCCAACAGAACTCCCACTCAAACTCCCCTGTTTAGAGCTCTGTTTGCTACCTCCTGTGCCGCTGCCTGACAGGCAGCTAGCTTTATAGGACCCCTAGTCAGTGGAGCCCCGCCCCCTAATCAGGGCTCAGCTTCTCTCCCAGCACAAAGCCCCTACAAGCCTCTACACATACAGATACTACCAATACAAAACCAAACACACACAAATACCTTCTCCTCCAACAGAACTCCCACTCAAACTCCCCTGCTTACAGCTCTGTTTGCTAGCTCCTGTGCCGCTGCCTGACTGGCTGCTACCTTTATAGGACCCCTAGTCAGTGAAGCCCCGCCCCAAAACCAAGGCTCAGCTTCTCTCCCAGCACAAAGCCCCTCCAAGCCTCTACACATACAGATACTACCAATACAAAACCAAACACACACAAATACCTTCTCCTCCAACAGAACTCCCACTCAAACTCCCCTGTTTAGAGCTCTGTTTGCTAGCTCCTGTGCCGCTGCAGCTGTCTGTGCCGCTGCCTGACTGGCTGCTACCTTTATAGGACCCCTAGTCAGTGAAGCCCCGCCCCCTAATCAGGGCTCAGCTTCTGTCCCAGCACAAAGCCCGTACACATACAGATACTACCAATACAAAACCAAACACACACAAATACCTTCTCCTCCAACAGAACTCCCACTCAAACTGCCCTGTTTACAGGTCTGTTTGCTAGCTCCTGTGCCGCTGCCTGACTGGCTGGTACCTTTATAGGACCCCTAGTCAGTGAAGCCCCGCCCCCTAATCAGGGCTCAGCTTCTCTCCCAGCACAAAGCCCCTCCAAGCCTCTACATATACAGATACTACCAATACAAAACCAAACACACACAAATACCTTCTCCTCCAACAGAACTCCCACTCAAACTCCCCTGTTCACAGCTCTGTTTGCTAGCTCCTGTGCCACAGCAGCTGTCTGTGCCGCTGCCTGACTGGCTGCTCCCTTTCTAGGACCCCTAGTCAGTGAAGCCCCGCCCCCTAATCAGGGCTCAGCTTCTCTCACAGCACCTAGCCCCTCCCAGCCTCTACACATACAGATACTACCAATACAAAACCAAACACACACAAATACCTTCTCCTCCAACAGAACTCCCACTCAAACTCCCCTGTTCACAGCTCTGTTTGCTAGCTCCTGTGCCGCTGCAGCTGTCTGTGCCGCTGCCTGACTGGCTGCTACCTTTATAGGACCCCTAGTCAGTGAAGCCCCGCCCCCTAATCAGGGTTCAGCTTCTCTCCAAGCACAAAGCTCCGCCAAACCCCGACACATACAGACACTACCTATAAAAAACCAAACACACACAAATACCATCTCCTCCAACAGAACTCCCACTCAAACTCCCCTGTTCACAGCTCTGTTTGCTAGCTCCTGTGCCGCTGCCTGACTGGCTGCTACCTTTATAGGACCCCTAGTCAGTGAAGCCCCGCCCCCTAATCAGGGCTCAGCTTCTCTCCCAGCACAAAGCCCCTCCAAGCCTCTACACATACAGATACTACCAATACAAAAACACACACAAATACGTTCTCCTCCAACAGAACTCCCACTCAAACTCCCCTGTTTACAGGTCTGTTTGCTAGCTCCTGTGCCGCTGCCTGACTGGCTGCTACCTTTATAGGACCCCTAGTCACTGAAGCCCCGCCCCCAAACCAGGGCTCAGCTTCTCTCCCAGCACAAAGCCCCTCCAAGCCTCTACACATACAGGTACTACCAATACAAAAACAGACA
Source organism: Lepidochelys kempii (assembly GCF_965140265.1). NCBI lineage: Eukaryota > Metazoa > Chordata > Testudines > Cheloniidae > Lepidochelys > Lepidochelys kempii. The sequence continues at coordinate 27,335,866 of NC_133272.1, forward strand.
CAAATACCTTCTCCTCCAACAGAACTCCCACTCAAACTCCCCTGTTCACAGCTCTGTTTGCTAGCTCCTGTGCCGCTGCCTGACTGGCTGCTACCTTTATAGGACCCCTAGTCAGTGAAGCCCCGCCCCCTAATCAGGGCTCAGCTTCTCTCCCAGCACAAAGCCCCTCCAAGCCTCTACATATACAGATACTACCAATACAAAAAAACACACAAATACCTTCTTCTCCAACAGAACTCCCACTCAAACTCCCCTGTTTACAGGTCTGTTTGCTAGCTCCTGTGCCGCTGCAGCTGTCTGTGCCGCTGCCTGACTGGCTGCTCCCTTTATAGGACACCTAGTCAGTGAAGCCCCGCCCCCTAATCAGGGCCCAGCTTCTCTCCCAGCACAAAGCCCCTACAAGCCTCTACACATACAGATAATACCAATACAAAAACACACACAAATACCTTCTCCTCCAACAGAACTCCCACTCAAACTCCCCTGCTTACAGCTCTGTTTGCTAGCTCCTGTGCCGCTGCCTGACTGGCTGCTACCTTTATAGGACCCCTAGTCAGTGAAGCCCCGCCCCAAAACCAAGGCTCAGCTTCTCTCCCAGCACAAAGCCCCTCCAAGCCTCTACACATACAGATACTACCAATACAAAACCAAACACACACAAATACCTTCTCCTCCAACAGAACTCCCACTCAAACTCCCCTGTTTAGAGCTCTGTTTGCTAGCTCCTGTGCCGCTGCAGCTGTCTGTGCCGCTGCCTGACTGGCTGCTACCTTTATAGGACCCCTAGTCAGTGAAGCCCCGCCCCCTAATCAGGGTTCAGCTTCTCTCCAAGCACAAAGCTCCGCCAAACCCCGACACATACAGATACTACCAATAAAAAACCAAACACACACAAATACCATCTCCTCCAACAGAACTCCCACTCAAACTCCCCTGTTTACAGCTCTGTTTGTTAGCTCCTGTGCCGCTGCCTGACTGGCAGCTAGCTTTATAGGACCCCTAGTCAGTGAAGCCCCGCCCCCTAATCAGGGCTCAGCTTCTCTCCCAGCACAAAGCCCCTCCAAGCCTCTACACATACAGATACTACCAATACAAAAAAACACACAAATACCTTCTTCTCCAACAGAACTCCCACTCAAACTCCCCTCTTTACAGCTCTGTTTGCTAGCTCCTGTGCCGCTGCCTGACTGGCTGCTACCTTTATAGGACCGCTAGTCAGTGAAGCCCCGCCCCCTAATCAGGGCTCAGCTTCTGTCCCAGCACAAAGCCCGTACACATACAGATACTACCAATACAAAACCAAACACACACAAATACCTTCTCCTCCAACGGAACTCCCACTCAAACTGCCCTGTTTACAGGTCTGTTTGCTAGCTCCTGTGCCGCTGCCTGACTGGCTGGTACCTTTATAGGACCCCTAGTCAGTGAAGCCCCGCCCCCTAATCAGGGCTCAGCTTCTCTCCCAGCACAAAGCCCCTCCAAGCCTCTACATATACAGATACTACCAATACAAAACCAAACACACACAAATACCTTCTCCTCCAACAGAACTCCCACTCAAACTCCCCTGTTCACAGCTCTGTTTGCTAGCTCCTGTGCCACAGCAGCTGTCTGTGCTGCTGCCTGACTGGCTGCTCCCTTTCTAGGACCCCTAGTCAGTGAAGCCCCGCCCCCTAATCAGGGCTCAGCTTCTCTCACAGCACCTAGCCCCTCCCAGCCTCTACACATACAGATACTACCAATACAAAACCAAACACACACAAATACCTTCTCCTCCAACAGAACTCCCACTCAAACTCCCCTGTTCACAGCTCTGTTTGCTAGCTCCTGTGCCGCTGCAGCTGTCTGTGCCGCTGCCTGACTGGCTGCTACCTTTATAGGACCCCTAGTCAGTGAAGCCCCGCCCCCTAATCAGGGTTCAGCTTCTCTCCAAGCACAAAGCTCCGCCAAACCCCGACACATACAGACACTACCAATAAAAAACCAAACACACACAAATACCATCTCCTCCAACAGAACTCCCACTCAAACTCCCCTGTTCACAGCTCTGTTTGCTAGCTCCTGTGCCGCTGCCTGACTGGCTGCTACCTTTATAGGACCCCTAGTCAGTGAAGCCCCGCCCCCTAATCAGGGCTCAGCTTCTCTCCCAGCACAAAGCCCCTCCAAGCCTCTACACATACAGATACTACCAATACAAAAACACACACAAATACGTTCTCCTCCAACAGAACTCCCACTCAAACTCCCCTGTTTACAGGTCTGTTTGCTAGCTCCTGTGCCGCTGCCTGACTGGCTGCTACCTTTATAGGACCCCTAGTCACTGAAGCCCCGCCCCCAAACCAGGGCTCAGCTTCTCTCCCAGCACAAAGCCCCTCCAAGCCTCTACACATACAGGTACTACCTATACAAAAACAGACACAAATACCTTCTCCTCCAACAGAACTCCCACTCAAACTCCCCTGTTTACAGCTCTGTTTGCTAGCTCCTGTGCCGCTGCCTGACTGGCTGCTACCTTTATAGGACCCCTAGTCAGTGAAGCCCCGCCCCCTAATCAGGGCTCAGCTTCTCTCGCAGCACCTAGCCCCTCCCAGCCTCTACACATACAGATACTACCAATACAAAAACACACACAAATACCTTCTCCTCCAACAGAACTCCCACTCAAACTCCCCTGTTCACAGCTCTGTTTGCTAGCTCCTGTGCCGCTGCCTGACTGGCTGCTACCTTTATAGGACCCCTAGTCAGTGAAGCCCCGCCCCCTAAGAAGGGCTCAGCTTCTCTCCCAGCACAAAGGCCCTCCAAGCCTCTACACATACAGATAATACCAATACAAAAACACACACAAATACGTTCTCCTCCAACAGAACTCCCACTCAAACTCCCCTGTTTACAGGTCTGTTTGCTAGCTCCTGTGCCGCTGCCTGACTGGCTGCTACCTTTATAGGACCCCTAGTCAGTGAAGCCCCGCCCCCTAATCAGGGCTCAGCTTCTCTCCCAGCACAAAGCCCCTTCAAGCCTCTACACATACAGATACTACCAATACAAAACCAAACACACACAAATACCTTCTCCTCCAACAGAACTCCCACTCAAACTCCCCTGTTTACAGCTCTGTTTGCTAGCTCCTGTGCCGCTGCAGCTGTCTGTTCCGCTGCCTGACTGGCTGCTACCTTTATAGGACCCCTAGTCAGTGAAGCCCCGCCCCCTAATCAGGGTTCAGCTTCTCTCCAAGCACAAAGCCCCGCCAAACCCCTTCACATACAGATACTACCAATAAAAAACCAAACACACATAAATACCTTCTCCTCCAACAGAACTCCCACTCAAACTCCCCTGCTTACAGCTCTGTTTGCTAGCTCCTGTGCCGCTGCCTGACTGGCTCCTACCTTTATAGGACCGCTAGTCAGTGAAGCCCCGCCCCCTAATCAGGGCTCAGCTTCTGTCCCAGCACAAAGCCCGTACACAAACAGATACTACCAATACAAAACCGAACACACACAAATACCTTCTCCTCCAACAGAACTCCCACTCAAACTGCCCTGTTTACAGGTCTGTTTGCTAGCTCCTGTGCCGCTGCCTGACTGGCTGGTACCTTTATAGGACCCCTAGTCAGTGAAGCCCCGCCCCCTAATCAGGGCTCAGCTTCTCTCCCAGCACAGAGCCCCTCCAAGCCTCTACACATACAGATACTACCAATACAAAACCAAACACACACAAATACCTTCTCCTCCAACAGAACTCCCACTCAAACTCCCCTCTTTACAGCTCTGTTTGCTAGCTGCTGTGCCACTGCAGCTGTCTGTGCCGCTGCCTGACTGGCTGCTACCTTTATAGGACCGCTAATCAGTGAAGCCCCGCCCCCTAATCAGGGCCCAGCTTCTCTCCCATCACAAAGCCCCTCCAAGCCTCTACACATACAGATAATACAAATACAAAAACACACACAAATACCTTCTCCTCCAACAGAACTCCCACTCAAACTCCCCTGTTTACAGCTCTGTTTGCTAGCTCCTGTGCCGCTGCCTGACTGGCTGCTCCCTTTCTAGGACCCCTAATCAGTGAAGCCCCGCCCCCTAATCAGGGCCCAGCTTCTCTCCCAGCACAAAGCCCCTCCAAGCCTCTACACATACAGATAATACCAATACAAAAACACACACAAATACGTTCTCCTCCAACAGAACTCCCACTCAAACGCCCCTGTTCACAGCTCTGTTTGCTAGCTCCTGTGCCACTGCAGCTGTCTGTTCCGCTGCCTGACTGGCTGCTACCTTTATAGGACCCCTAGTCAGTGAAGCCCCGCCCCCTAATCAGGGCTCAGCTTCTCTCCCAGCACAAAGCCCCTCCAAGCCTCTACATATACAGATACTACCAATACAAAAAAACACACAAATACGTTCTCCTCCAACAGAACTCCCACTCAAACTCCCCTGCTTACAGCTCTGTTTGCTAGCTCCTGTGCCGCTGCCTGACAGGCAGCTAGCTTTATAGGACCCCTAGTCAGTGGAGCCCCGCCCCCTAATCAGGGCTCAGCTTCTCTCCCAGCACAAAGCCCCTCCAAGCCTCTACACATACAGATACTACCAATACAAAAACACACACAAATACCTTCTCCTCCAACAGAACTCCCACTCAAACTCCCCTGTTTAGAGCTCTGTTTGCTAGCTCCTGTGCCGCTGCAGCTGTCTGTGCCGCTGCCTGACTGGCTGCTACCTTTATAGGACCCCTAGTCAGTGAAGCCCCGCCCCCTAATCAGGGTTCAGCTTCTCTCCAAGCACAAAGCTCCGCCAAACCCCGACACATACAGATACTACCAATAAAAAACCAAACACACACAAATACCATCTCCTCCAACAGAACTCCCACTCAAACTCCCCTGTTTACAGCTCTGTTTGTTAGCTCCTGTGCCGCTGCCTGACTGGCAGCTAGCTTTATAGGACCCCTAGTCAGTGAAGCCCCGCCCCCTAATCAGGGCTCAGCTTCTCTCCCAGCACAAAGCCCCTCCAAGCCTCTACACATACAGATAATACCAATACAAAAAAACACACAAATACCTTCTCCTCCAAAAGAACTCCCACTCAAACTCCCCTGCTTACAGCTCTGTTTGCTAGCTCCTGTGCCGCTGCCTAACTGGCTGCTACCTTTATAGGACCCCTAGTCAGTGAAGCCCCGCCCCCTAATCAGGGCCCAGCTTCTCTCCCAGCACAAAGCCCCTCCAAGCCTCTACATATACAGATACTACCAATACAAAAAAACACACAAATACCTTCTTCTCCAACAGAACTCCCACTCAAACTCCCCTCTTTACAGCTCTGTTTGCTAGCTCCTGTGCCGCTGCCTGACTGGCTGCTACCTTTATAGGACCGCTAGTCAGTGAAGCCCCGCCCCCTAATCAGGGCTCAGCTTCTGTCCCAGCACAAAGCCCCTCCAAGCCTCTACACATACAGATACTACCAATACAAAAAAACACACAAATACCTTCTCCTCCAACAGAACTCCCACTCAAACTCCCCTGTTCACAGCTCTGTTTGCTAGCTCCTGTGCCACTGCAGCTGTCTGTGCCGCTGCCTGACTGGCTGCTAGCTTTATAGGACCCCTAGTCAGTGAAGCCCCGCCCCCTAATCAGGGCTCAGCTTCTCTCCCAGCACAAAGCCCCTTCAAACCCCGACACATACAGGTACTACCAATAAAAAACCAAACACACACAAATACCATCTCCTCCAACAGAACTCCCACTCAAACTCCCCTGTTTACAGCTCTGTTTGCTAGCTCCTGTGCCGCTGCAGCTGTCTGTTCCGCTGCCTGACTGGCTGCTACCTTTATAGGATCCCTAGTCAGTGAAGCCCCGCCCCCTAATCAGGGTTCAGCTTGTCTCCCAGCACAAAGCCCCTCCAAGCCTCTACATATACAGATACTACCAATACAAAAAAACACACAAATACCTTCTCCTCCAACAGAACTCCCACTCAAACTCCCCTGCTTACAGCTCTGTTTGCTAGCTCCTGTGCCGCTGCCTGACTGGCTGCTACCTTTATAGGACCCCTCGTCAGTGAAGCCCCGCCCCCTAATCAGGGTTCAGCTTCTCTCCCAGCACAAAGCCCCTCCAAGCCTCTACATATACAGATACTACCAATACAAAAAAACACACAAATACCTTCTCCTCCAACAGAACTCCCACTCAAACTCCCCTGTTCACAGCTCTGTTTGCTAGCTCCTGTGCCACTGCAGCTGTCTGTGCCGCTGCCTGACTGGCTGCTACCTTTATAGGACCCCTAGTCAGTGAAGCCCCGCCCCTAATCAGGGCTCAGCTTCTCTCACAGCACCTAGCCCCTCCAAGCCTCTACACATACAGATAATACCAATACAAAAACACACACAAATACCTTCTCCTCCAACAGAACTCCCACTCAAACGCCCCTGTTCACAGCTCTGTTTGCTAGCTCCTGTGCCACTGCAGCTGTCTGTTCCGCTGCCTGACTGGCTGCTACCTTTATAGGACCCCTAGTCAGTGAAGCCCCGCCCCCTAATCAGGGTTCAGCTTCTCTCCAAGCACAAAGCTCCGCCAAACCCCGACACATACAGATACTACCAATAAAAAACCAAACACACACAAATACCATCTCCTCCAACAACTCCCACTCAAACTCCCCTGTTCACAGCTCTGTTTGCTAGCTCCTGTGCCACTGCAGCTGTCTGTGCCGCTGCCTGACTGGCTGCTCCCTTTCTAGGACCCCTAATCAGTGAAGCCCCGCCCCCTAATCAGGGCCCAGCTTCTCTCCCAGCACAAAGCCCCTCCAAGCCTCTACACATACAGATAATACCAATACAAAAACACACACAAATACGTTCTCCTCCAACAGAACTCCCACTCAAACTCCCCTGTTTACAGGTCTGTTTGCTAGCTCCTGTGCCGCTGCCTGACTGGCTGCTACCTTTATAGGACCCCTAATCAGTGAAGCCCCGCCCCCTAATCAGGGCCCAGCTTCTCTCCCAGCACAAAGCCCCTCCAAGCCTCTACACATACAGATAATACCAATACAAAAACACACACAAATACCTTCTCCTCCAAAAGAACTCCCACTCAAACTCCCCTGCTTACAGCTCTGTTTGCTAGCTCCTTTGCCGCTGCAGCTGTCTGTGCCGCTGCCTGACTGGCTGCTCCCTTTATAGGACACCTAGTCAGTGAAGCCCCGGCCCCTAATCAGGGCTCAGCTTCTCTCGCAGCACCTAGCCCCTCCAAGCCTCTACACATACAGATACTACCAATACAAAAACACACACAAATACCTTCTCCTCCAACAGAACTCCCACTCAAACTCCCCTGTTCACAGCTCTGTTTGCTAGCTCCTGTGCCGCTGCCTGACTGGCTGCTACCTTTATAGGACCCCTAGTCAGTGAAGCCCCGCCCCCTAATCAGGGCTCAGCTTCTCTCGCAGCACCTAGCCCCTCCAAGCCTCTACACATACAGATACTACCAATACAAAAACACACACAAATACCTTCTCCTCCAACAGAACTCCCACTCAAACTCCCCTGTTCACAGCTCTGTTTGCTAGCTCCTGTGCCGCTGCCTGACTGGCTGCTCCCTTTCTAGGACCCCTAATCAGTGAAGCCCCGCCCCCTAATCAGGGCCCAGCTTCTCTCCCATCACAAAGCCCCTCCAAGCCTAAACACATACAGATAATACCAATACAAAAACACACACAAATACCTTCTCCTCCAAAAGAACTCCCACTCAAACCCCCCTGTTTACAGCTCAGTTTGCTAGCTGCTGTGCCGCTGCAGCTGTCTGTGCCGCTGCCTGACTGGCTGCTCCCTTTATAGGACACCTAGTCAGTGAAGCCCCGCCCCCTAATCAGGGCCCAGCTTCTCTCCCAGCACAAAGCCCCTCCAAGCCTCTACACATACAGATAATACCAATACAAAAACACACACAAATACCTTCTCCTCCAACAGAACTCCCACTCAAACTCCCCTGTTCACAGCTCTGTTTGCTAGCTCCTGTGCCGCTGCCTGACTGGCTGCTACCTTTATAGGACCCCTAGTCAGTGAAGCCCCGCCCCCTAATCAGGGCTCAGCTTCTCTCCCAGCACAAAGCCCCTCCAAGCCTCTACACATACAGATACTACCAATACAAAAACACACACAAATACGTTCTCCTCCAACAGAACTCCCACTCAAACTCCCCTGTTTACAGGTCTGTTTGCTAGCTCCTGTGCCGCTGCCTGACTGGCTGCTACCTTTATAGGACCCCTAGTCACTGAAGCCCCGCCCCCAAACCAGGGCTCAGCTTCTCTCCCAGCACAAAGCCCCTCCAAGCCTCTACACATACAGGTACTACCAATACAAAAACAGACACAAATACCTTCTCCTCCAACAGAACTCCCACTCAAACTCCCCTGTTCACAGCTCTGTTTGCTAGCTCCTGTGCCGCTGCCTGACTGGCTGCTACCTTTATAGGACCCCTAGTCAGTGAAGCCCCGCCCCCTAATCAGGGCTCAGCTTCTCTCCCAGCACAAAGCCCCTCCAAGCCTCTACATATACAGATACTACCAATACAAAAAAACACACAAATACCTTCTTCTCCAACAGAACTCCCACTCAAACTCCCCTGTTTACAGGTCTGTTTGCTAGCTCCTGTGCCGCTGCAGCTGTCTGTGCCGCTGCCTGACTGGCTGCTCCCTTTATAGGACACCTAGTCAGTGAAGCCCCGCCCCCTAATCAGGGCCCAGCTTCTCTCCCAGCACAAAGCCCCTACAAGCCTCTACACATACAGATAATACCAATACAAAAACACACACAAATACCTTCTCCTCCAACAGAACTCCCACTCAAACTCCCCTGCTTACAGCTCTGTTTGCTAGCTCCTGTGCCGCTGCCTGACTGGCTGCTACCTTTATAGGACCCCTAGTCAGTGAAGCCCCGCCCCAAAACCAAGGCTCAGCTTCTCTCCCAGCACAAAGCCCCTCCAAGCCTCTACACATACAGATACTACCAATACAAAACCAAACACACACAAATACCTTCTCCTCCAACAGAACTCCCACTCAAACTCCCCTGTTTAGAGCTCTGTTTGCTAGCTCCTGTGCCGCTGCAGCTGTCTGTGCCGCTGCCTGACTGGCTGCTACCTTTATAGGACCCCTAGTCAGTGAAGCCCCGCCCCCTAATCAGGGTTCAGCTTCTCTCCAAGCACAAAGCTCCGCCAAACCCCGACACATACAGATACTACCAATAAAAAACCAAACACACACAAATACCATCTCCTCCAACAGAACTCCCACTCAAACTCCCCTGTTTACAGCTCTGTTTGTTAGCTCCTGTGCCGCTGCCTGACTGGCAGCTAGCTTTATAGGACCCCTAGTCAGTGAAGCCCCGCCCCCTAATCAGGGCTCAGCTTCTCTCCCAGCACAAAGCCCCTCCAAGCCTCTACACATACAGATACTACCAATACAAAAAAACACACAAATACCTTCTTCTCCAACAGAACTCCCACTCAAACTCCCCTCTTTACAGCTCTGTTTGCTAGCTCCTGTGCCGCTGCCTGACTGGCTGCTACCTTTATAGGACCGCTAGTCAGTGAAGCCCCGCCCCCTAATCAGGGCTCAGCTTCTGTCCCAGCACAAAGCCCGTACACATACAGATACTACCAATACAAAACCAAACACACACAAATACCTTCTCCTCCAACAGAACTCCCACTCAAACTGCCCTGTTTACAGGTCTGTTTGCTAGCTCCTGTGCCGCTGCCTGACTGGCTGGTACCTTTATAGGACCCCTAGTCAGTGAAGCCCCGCCCCCTAATCAGGGCTCAGCTTCTCTCCCAGCACAAAGCCCCTCCAAGCCTCTACATATACAGATACTACCAATACAAAACCAAACACACACAAATACCTTCTCCTCCAACAGAACTCCCACTCAAACTCCCCTGTTCACAGCTCTGTTTGCTAGCTCCTGTGCCACAGCAGCTGTCTGTGCTGCTGCCTGACTGGCTGCTCCCTTTCTAGGACCCCTAGTCAGTGAAGCCCCGCCCCCTAATCAGGGCTCAGCTTCTCTCACAGCACCTAGCCCCTCCCAGCCTCTACACATACAGATACTACCAATACAAAACCAAACACACACAAATACCTTCTCCTCCAACAGAACTCCCACTCAAACTCCCCTGTTCACAGCTCTGTTTGCTAGCTCCTGTGCCGCTGCAGCTGTCTGTGCCGCTGCCTGACTGGCTGCTACCTTTATAGGACCCCTAGTCAGTGAAGCCCCGCCCCCTAATCAGGGTTCAGCTTCTCTCCAAGCACAAAGCTCCGCCAAACCCCGACACATACAGACACTACCAATAAAAAACCAAACACACACAAATACCATCTCCTCCAACAGAACTCCCACTCAAACTCCCCTGTTCACAGCTCTGTTTGCTAGCTCCTGTGCCGCTGCCTGACTGGCTGCTACCTTTATAGGACCCCTAGTCAGTGAAGCCCCGCCCCCTAATCAGGGCTCAGCTTCTCTCCCAGCACAAAGCCCCTCCAAGCCTCTACACATACAGATACTACCAATACAAAAACACACACAAATACGTTCTCCTCCAACAGAACTCCCACTCAAACTCCCCTGTTTACAGGTCTGTTTGCTAGCTCCTGTGCCGCTGCCTGACTGGCTGCTACCTTTATAGGACCCCTAGTCACTGAAGCCCCGCCCCCAAACCAGGGCTCAGCTTCTCTCCCAGCACAAAGCCCCTCCAAGCCTCTACACATACAGGTACTACCAATACAAAAACAGACACAAATACCTTCTCCTCCAACAGAACTCCCACTCAAACTCCCCTGTTTACAGCTCTGTTTGCTAGCTCCTGTGCCGCTGCCTGACTGGCTGCTACCTTTATAGGACCCCTAGTCAGTGAAGCCCCGCCCCCTAATCAGGGCTCAGCTTCTCTCGCAGCACCTAGCCCCTCCCAGCCTCTACACATACAGATACTACCAATACAAAAACACACACAAATACCTTCTCCTCCAACAGAACTCCCACTCAAACTCCCCTGTTCACAGCTCTGTTTGCTAGCTCCTGTGCCGCTGCCTGACTGGCTGCTACCTTTATAGGACCCCTAGTCAGTGAAGCCCCGCCCCCTAAGAAGGGCTCAGCTTCTCTCCCAGCACAAAGGCCCTCCAAGCCTCTACACATACAGATAATACCAATACAAAAACACACACAAATACGTTCTCCTCCAACAGAACTCCCACTCAAACTCCCCTGTTTACAGGTCTGTTTGCTAGCTCCTGTGCCGCTGCCTGACTGGCTGCTACCTTTATAGGACCCCTAGTCAGTGAAGCCCCGCCCCCTAATCAGGGCTCAGCTTCTCTCCCAGCACAAAGCCCCTTCAAGCCTCTACACATACAGATACTACCAATACAAAACCAAACACACACAAATACCTTCTCCTCCAACAGAACTCCCACTCAAACTCCCCTGTTTACAGCTCTGTTTGCTAGCTCCTGTGCCGCTGCAGCTGTCTGTTCCGCTGCCTGACTGGCTGCTACCTTTATAGGACCCCTAGTCAGTGAAGCCCCGCCCCCTAATCAGGGTTCAGCTTCTCTCCAAGCACAAAGCCCCGCCAAACCCCTTCACATACAGATACTACCAATAAAAAACCAAACACACATAAATACCTTCTCCTCCAACAGAACTCCCACTCAAACTCCCCTGCTTACAGCTCTGTTTGCTAGCTCCTGTGCCGCTGCCTGACTGGCTCCTACCTTTATAGGACCGCTAGTCAGTGAAGCCCCGCCCCCTAATCAGGGCTCAGCTTCTGTCCCAGCACAAAGCCCGTACACAAACAGATACTACCAATACAAAACCGAACACACACAAATACCTTCTCCTCCAACAGAACTCCCACTCAAACTGCCCTGTTTACAGGTCTGTTTGCTAGCTCCTGTGCCGCTGCCTGACTGGCTGGTACCTTTATAGGACCCCTAGTCAGTGAAGCCCCGCCCCCTAATCAGGGCTCAGCTTCTCTCCCAGCACAGAGCCCCTCCAAGCCTCTACACATACAGATACTACCAATACAAAACCAAACACACACAAATACCTTCTCCTCCAACAGAACTCCCACTCAAACTCCCCTCTTTACAGCTCTGTTTGCTAGCTGCTGTGCCACTGCAGCTGTCTGTGCCGCTGCCTGACTGGCTGCTACCTTTATAGGACCGCTAATCAGTGAAGCCCCGCCCCCTAATCAGGGCCCAGCTTCTCTCCCATCACAAAGCCCCTCCAAGCCTCTACACATACAGATAATACAAATACAAAAACACACACAAATACCTTCTCCTCCAACAGAACTCCCACTCAAACTCCCCTGTTTACAGCTCTGTTTGCTAGCTCCTGTGCCGCTGCCTGACTGGCTGCTCCCTTTCTAGGACCCCTAATCAGTGAAGCCCCGCCCCCTAATCAGGGCCCAGCTTCTCTCCCAGCACAAAGCCCCTCCAAGCCTCTACACATACAGATAATACCAATACAAAAACACACACAAATACGTTCTCCTCCAACAGAACTCCCACTCAAACGCCCCTGTTCACAGCTCTGTTTGCTAGCTCCTGTGCCACTGCAGCTGTCTGTTCCGCTGCCTGACTGGCTGCTACCTTTATAGGACCCCTAGTCAGTGAAGCCCCGCCCCCTAATCAGGGCTCAGCTTCTCTCCCAGCACAAAGCCCCTCCAAGCCTCTACATATACAGATACTACCAATACAAAAAAACACACAAATACGTTCTCCTCCAACAGAACTCCCACTCAAACGCCCCTGTTCACAGCTCTGTTTGCTAGCTCCTGTGCCACTGCAGCTGTCTGTTCCGCTGCCTGACTGGCTGCTACCTTTATAGGACCCCTAGTCAGTGAAGCCCCGCCCCCTAATCAGGGCCCAGCTTCTCTCCCAGCACAAAGCCCCTCCAAGCCTCTACACATACAGATAATACCAATACAAAAACACACACAAATACCTTCTCCTCCAACAGAACTCCCACTCAAACTCCCCTGCTTACAGCTCTGTTTGCTAGCTCCTGTGCCGCTGCCTGACAGGCAGCTAGCTTTATAGGACCCCTAGTCAGTGGAGCCCCGCCCCCTAATCAGGGCTCAGCTTCTCTCCCAGCACAAAGCCCCTCCAAGCCTCTACACATACAGATACTACCAATACAAAAACACACACAAATACCTTCTCCTCCAACAGAACTCCCACTCAAACTCCCCTGTTTAGAGCTCTGTTTGCTAGCTCCTGTGCCGCTGCAGCTGTCTGTGCCGCTGCCTGACTGGCTGCTACCTTTATAGGACCCCTAGTCAGTGAAGCCCCGCCCCCTAATCAGGGTTCAGCTTCTCTCCAAGCACAAAGCTCCGCCAAACCCCGACACATACAGATACTACCAATAAAAAACCAAACACACACAAATACCATCTCCTCCAACAGAACTCCCACTCAAACTCCCCTGTTTACAGCTCTGTTTGTTAGCTCCTGTGCCGCTGCCTGACTGGCAGCTAGCTTTATAGGACCCCTAGTCAGTGAAGCCCCGCCCCCTAATCAGGGCTCAGCTTCTCTCCCAGCACAAAGCCCCTCCAAGCCTCTACACATACAGATAATACCAATACAAAAAAACACACAAATACCTTCTCCTCCAAAAGAACTCCCACTCAAACTCCCCTGCTTACAGCTCTGTTTGCTAGCTCCTGTGCCGCTGCCTAACTGGCTGCTACCTTTATAGGACCCCTAGTCAGTGAAGCCCCGCCCCCTAATCAGGGCCCAGCTTCTCTCCCAGCACAAAGCCCCTCCAAGCCTCTACATATACAGATACTACCAATACAAAAAAACACACAAATACCTTCTTCTCCAACAGAACTCCCACTCAAACTCCCCTCTTTACAGCTCTGTTTGCTAGCTCCTGTGCCGCTGCCTGACTGGCTGCTACCTTTATAGGACCGCTAGTCAGTGAAGCCCCGCCCCCTAATCAGGGCTCAGCTTCTGTCCCAGCACAAAGCCCCTCCAAGCCTCTACACATACAGATACTACCAATACAAAAAAACACACAAATACCTTCTCCTCCAACAGAACTCCCACTCAAACTCCCCTGTTCACAGCTCTGTTTGCTAGCTCCTGTGCCACTGCAGCTGTCTGTGCCGCTGCCTGACTGGCTGCTAGCTTTATAGGACCCCTAGTCAGTGAAGCCCCGCCCCCTAATCAGGGCTCAGCTTCTCTCCCAGCACAAAGCCCCTTCAAACCCCGACACATACAGGTACTACCAATAAAAAACCAAACACACACAAATACCATCTCCTCCAACAGAACTCCCACTCAAACTCCCCTGTTTACAGCTCTGTTTGCTAGCTCCTGTGCCGCTGCAGCTGTCTGTTCCGCTGCCTGACTGGCTGCTACCTTTATAGGATCCCTAGTCAGTGAAGCCCCGCCCCCTAATCAGGGTTCAGCTTGTCTCCCAGCACAAAGCCCCTCCAAGCCTCTACATATACAGATACTACCAATACAAAAAAACACACAAATACCTTCTCCTCCAACAGAACTCCCACTCAAACTCCCCTGCTTACAGCTCTGTTTGCTAGCTCCTGTGCCGCTGCCTGACTGGCTGCTACCTTTATAGGACCCCTCGTCAGTGAAGCCCCGCCCCCTAATCAGGGTTCAGCTTCTCTCCCAGCACAAAGCCCCTCCAAGCCTCTACATATACAGATACTACCAATACAAAAAAACACACAAATACCTTCTCCTCCAACAGAACTCCCACTCAAACTCCCCTGTTCACAGCTCTGTTTGCTAGCTCCTGTGCCACTGCAGCTGTCTGTGCCGCTGCCTGACTGGCTGCTACCTTTATAGGACCCCTAGTCAGTGAAGCCCCGCCCCTAATCAGGGCTCAGCTTCTCTCACAGCACCTAGCCCCTCCAAGCCTCTACACATACAGATAATACCAATACAAAAACACACACAAATACCTTCTCCTCCAACAGAACTCCCACTCAAACGCCCCTGTTCACAGCTCTGTTTGCTAGCTCCTGTGCCACTGCAGCTGTCTGTTCCGCTGCCTGACTGGCTGCTACCTTTATAGGACCCCTAGTCAGTGAAGCCCCGCCCCCTAATCAGGGTTCAGCTTCTCTCCAAGCACAAAGCTCCGCCAAACCCCGACACATACAGATACTACCAATAAAAAACCAAACACACACAAATACCATCTCCTCCAACAACTCCCACTCAAACTCCCCTGTTCACAGCTCTGTTTGCTAGCTCCTGTGCCACTGCAGCTGTCTGTGCCGCTGCCTGACTGGCTGCTCCCTTTCTAGGACCCCTAATCAGTGAAGCCCCGCCCCCTAATCAGGGCCCAGCTTCTCTCCCAGCACAAAGCCCCTCCAAGCCTCTACACATACAGATAATACCAATACAAAAACACACACAAATACGTTCTCCTCCAACAGAACTCCCACTCAAACTCCCCTGTTTACAGGTCTGTTTGCTAGCTCCTGTGCCGCTGCCTGACTGGCTGCTACCTTTATAGGACCCCTAATCAGTGAAGCCCCGCCCCCTAATCAGGGCCCAGCTTCTCTCCCAGCACAAAGCCCCTCCAAGCCTCTACACATACAGATAATACCAATACAAAAACACACACAAATACCTTCTCCTCCAAAAGAACTCCCACTCAAACTCCCCTGCTTACAGCTCTGTTTGCTAGCTCCTTTGCCGCTGCAGCTGTCTGTGCCGCTGCCTGACTGGCTGCTCCCTTTATAGGACACCTAGTCAGTGAAGCCCCGGCCCCTAATCAGGGCTCAGCTTCTCTCGCAGCACCTAGCCCCTCCAAGCCTCTACACATACAGATACTACCAATACAAAAACACACACAAATACCTTCTCCTCCAACAGAACTCCCACTCAAACTCCCCTGTTCACAGCTCTGTTTGCTAGCTCCTGTGCCGCTGCCTGACTGGCTGCTACCTTTATAGGACCCCTAGTCAGTGAAGCCCCGCCCCCTAATCAGGGCTCAGCTTCTCTCGCAGCACCTAGCCCCTCCAAGCCTCTACACATACAGATACTACCAATACAAAAACACACACAAATACCTTCTCCTCCAACAGAACTCCCACTCAAACTCCCCTGTTCACAGCTCTGTTTGCTAGCTCCTGTGCCGCTGCCTGACTGGCTGCTCCCTTTCTAGGACCCCTAATCAGTGAAGCCCCGCCCCCTAATCAGGGCCCAGCTTCTCTCCCATCACAAAGCCCCTCCAAGCCTAAACACATACAGATAATACCAATACAAAAACACACACAAATACCTTCTCCTCCAAAAGAACTCCCACTCAAACCCCCCTGTTTACAGCTCAGTTTGCTAGCTGCTGTGCCGCTGCAGCTGTCTGTGCCGCTGCCTGACTGGCTGCTCCCTTTATAGGACACCTAGTCAGTGAAGCCCCGCCCCCTAATCAGGGCCCAGCTTCTCTCCCAGCACAAAGCCCCTCCAAGCCTCTACACATACAGATAATACCAATACAAAAACACACACAAATACCTTCTCCTCCAACAGAACTCCCACTCAAACTCCCCTGTTCACAGCTCTGTTTGCTAGCTCCTGTGCCGCTGCCTGACTGGCTGCTACCTTTATAGGACCCCTAGTCAGTGAAGCCCCGCCCCCTAATCAGGGCTCAGCTTCTCTCCCAGCACAAAGCCCCTCCAAGCCTCTACACATACAGATACTACCAATACAAAAACACACACAAATACGTTCTCCTCCAACAGAACTCCCACTCAAACTCCCCTGTTTACAGGTCTGTTTGCTAGCTCCTGTGCCGCTGCCTGACTGGCTGCTACCTTTATAGGACCCCTAGTCACTGAAGCCCCGCCCCCAAACCAGGGCTCAGCTTCTCTCCCAGCACAAAGCCCCTCCAAGCCTCTACACATACAGGTACTACCAATACAAAAACAGACACAAATACCTTCTCCTCCAACAGAACTCCCACTCAAACTCCCCTGTTCACAGCTCTGTTTGCTAGCTCCTGTGCCGCTGCCTAACTGGCTGCTACCTTTATAGGACCCCTAGTCAGTGAAGCCCCGCCCCCTAATCAGGGCCCAGCTTCTCTCCCAGCACAAAGCCCCTCCAAGCCTCTACATATACAGATACTACCAATACAAAAAAACACACAAATACCTTCTTCTCCAACAGAACTCCCACTCAAACTCCCCTCTTTACAGCTCTGTTTGCTAGCTCCTGTGCCGCTGCCTGACTGGCTGCTACCTTTATAGGACCGCTAGTCAGTGAAGCCCCGCCCCCTAATCAGGGCTCAGCTTCTGTCCCAGCACAAAGCCCCTCCAAGCCTCTACACATACAGATACTACCAATACAAAAAAACACACAAATACCTTCTCCTCCAACAGAACTCCCACTCAAACTCCCCTGTTCACAGCTCTGTTTGCTAGCTCCTGTGCCACTGCAGCTGTCTGTGCCGCTGCCTGACTGGCTGCTAGCTTTATAGGACCCCTAGTCAGTGAAGCCCCGCCCCCTAATCAGGGCTCAGCTTCTCTCCCAGCACAAAGCCCCTTCAAACCCCGACACATACAGGTACTACCAATAAAAAACCAAACACACACAAATACCATCTCCTCCAACAGAACTCCCACTCAAACTCCCCTGTTTACAGCTCTGTTTGCTAGCTCCTGTGCCGCTGCAGCTGTCTGTTCCGCTGCCTGACTGGCTGCTACCTTTATAGGATCCCTAGTCAGTGAAGCCCCGCCCCCTAATCAGGGTTCAGCTTGTCTCCCAGCACAAAGCCCCTCCAAGCCTCTACATATACAGATACTACCAATACAAAAAAACACACAAATACCTTCTCCTCCAACAGAACTCCCACTCAAACTCCCCTGCTTACAGCTCTGTTTGCTAGCTCCTGTGCCGCTGCCTGACTGGCTGCTACCTTTATAGGACCCCTCGTCAGTGAAGCCCCGCCCCCTAATCAGGGTTCAGCTTCTCTCCCAGCACAAAGCCCCTCCAAGCCTCTACATATACAGATACTACCAATACAAAAAAACACACAAATACCTTCTCCTCCAACAGAACTCCCACTCAAACTCCCCTGTTCACAGCTCTGTTTGCTAGCTCCTGTGCCGCTGCCTGACTGGCTGCTACCTTTATAGGACCCCTAGTCAGTGAAGCCCCGCCCCCTAATCAGGGCTCAGCTTCTCTCGCAGCACCTAGCCCCTCCAAGCCTCTACACATACAGATACTACCAATACAAAAACACACACAAATACCTTCTCCTCCAACAGAACTCCCACTCAAACTCCCCTGTTCACAGCTCTGTTTGCTAGCTCCTGTGCCGCTGCCTGACTGGCTGCTCCCTTTCTAGGACCCCTAATCAGTGAAGCCCCGCCCCCTAATCAGGGCCCAGCTTCTCTCCCATCACAAAGCCCCTCCAAGCCTAAACACATACAGATAATACCAATACAAAAACACACACAAATACCTTCTCCTCCAAAAGAACTCCCACTCAAACCCCCCTGTTTACAGCTCAGTTTGCTAGCTGCTGTGCCGCTGCAGCTGTCTGTGCCGCTGCCTGACTGGCTGCTCCCTTTATAGGACACCTAGTCAGTGAAGCCCCGCCCCCTAATCAGGGCCCAGCTTCTCTCCCAGCACAAAGCCCCTCCAAGCCTCTACACATACAGATAATACCAATACAAAAACACACACAAATACCTTCTCCTCCAACAGAACTCCCACTCAAACTCCCCTGTTCACAGCTCTGTTTGCTAGCTCCTGTGCCGCTGCCTGACTGGCTGCTACCTTTATAGGACCCCTAGTCAGTGAAGCCCCGCCCCCTAATCAGGGCTCAGCTTCTCTCCCAGCACAAAGCCCCTCCAAGCCTCTACACATACAGATACTACCAATACAAAAACACACACAAATACGTTCTCCTCCAACAGAACTCCCACTCAAACTCCCCTGTTTACAGGTCTGTTTGCTAGCTCCTGTGCCGCTGCCTGACTGGCTGCTACCTTTATAGGACCCCTAGTCACTGAAGCCCCGCCCCCAAACCAGGGCTCAGCTTCTCTCCCAGCACAAAGCCCCTCCAAGCCTCTACACATACAGGTACTACCAATACAAAAACAGACACAAATACCTTCTCCTCCAACAGAACTCCCACTCAAACTCCCCTGTTCACAGCTCTGTTTGCTAGCTCCTGTGCCGCTGCCTGACTGGCTGCTACCTTTATAGGACCCCTAGTCAGTGAAGCCCCGCCCCCTAATCAGGGCTCAGCTTCTCTCCCAGCACAAAGCCCCTCCAAGCCTCTACATATACAGATACTACCAATACAAAAAAACACACAAATACCTTCTTCTCCAACAGAACTCCCACTCAAACTCCCCTGTTTACAGGTCTGTTTGCTAGCTCCTGTGCCGCTGCAGCTGTCTGTGCCGCTGCCTGACTGGCTGCTCCCTTTATAGGACACCTAGTCAGTGAAGCCCCGCCCCCTAATCAGGGCCCAGCTTCTCTCCCAGCACAAAGCCCCTACAAGCCTCTACACATACAGATAATACCAATACAAAAACACACACAAATACCTTCTCCTCCAACAGAACTCCCACTCAAACTCCCCTGCTTACAGCTCTGTTTGCTAGCTCCTGTGCCGCTGCCTGACTGGCTGCTACCTTTATAGGACCCCTAGTCAGTGAAGCCCCGCCCCAAAACCAAGGCTCAGCTTCTCTCCCAGCACAAAGCCCCTCCAAGCCTCTACACATACAGATACTACCAATACAAAACCAAACACACACAAATACCTTCTCCTCCAACAGAACTCCCACTCAAACTCCCCTGTTTAGAGCTCTGTTTGCTAGCTCCTGTGCCGCTGCAGCTGTCTGTGCCGCTGCCTGACTGGCTGCTACCTTTATAGGACCCCTAGTCAGTGAAGCCCCGCCCCCTAATCAGGGTTCAGCTTCTCTCCAAGCACAAAGCTCCGCCAAACCCCGACACATACAGATACTACCAATAAAAAACCAAACACACACAAATACCATCTCCTCCAACAGAACTCCCACTCAAACTCCCCTGTTTACAGCTCTGTTTGTTAGCTCCTGTGCCGCTGCCTGACTGGCAGCTAGCTTTATAGGACCCCTAGTCAGTGAAGCCCCGCCCCCTAATCAGGGCTCAGCTTCTCTCCCAGCACAAAGCCCCTCCAAGCCTCTACACATACAGATACTACCAATACAAAAAAACACACAAATACCTTCTTCTCCAACAGAACTCCCACTCAAACTCCCCTCTTTACAGCTCTGTTTGCTAGCTCCTGTGCCGCTGCCTGACTGGCTGCTACCTTTATAGGACCGCTAGTCAGTGAAGCCCCGCCCCCTAATCAGGGCTCAGCTTCTGTCCCAGCACAAAGCCCGTACACATACAGATACTACCAATACAAAACCAAACACACACAAATACCTTCTCCTCCAACAGAACTCCCACTCAAACTGCCCTGTTTACAGGTCTGTTTGCTAGCTCCTGTGCCGCTGCCTGACTGGCTGGTACCTTTATAGGACCCCTAGTCAGTGAAGCCCCGCCCCCTAATCAGGGCTCAGCTTCTCTCCCAGCACAAAGCCCCTCCAAGCCTCTACATATACAGATACTACCAATACAAAACCAAACACACACAAATACCTTCTCCTCCAACAGAACTCCCACTCAAACTCCCCTGTTCACAGCTCTGTTTGCTAGCTCCTGTGCCACAGCAGCTGTCTGTGCTGCTGCCTGACTGGCTGCTCCCTTTCTAGGACCCCTAGTCAGTGAAGCCCCGCCCCCTAATCAGGGCTCAGCTTCTCTCACAGCACCTAGCCCCTCCCAGCCTCTACACATACAGATACTACCAATACAAAACCAAACACACACAAATACCTTCTCCTCCAACAGAACTCCCACTCAAACTCCCCTGTTCACAGCTCTGTTTGCTAGCTCCTGTGCCGCTGCAGCTGTCTGTGCCGCTGCCTGACTGGCTGCTACCTTTATAGGACCCCTAGTCAGTGAAGCCCCGCCCCCTAATCAGGGTTCAGCTTCTCTCCAAGCACAAAGCTCCGCCAAACCCCGACACATACAGACACTACCAATAAAAAACCAAACACACACAAATACCATCTCCTCCAACAGAACTCCCACTCAAACTCCCCTGTTCACAGCTCTGTTTGCTAGCTCCTGTGCCGCTGCCTGACTGGCTGCTACCTTTATAGGACCCCTAGTCAGTGAAGCCCCGCCCCCTAATCAGGGCTCAGCTTCTCTCCCAGCACAAAGCCCCTCCAAGCCTCTACACATACAGATACTACCAATACAAAAACACACACAAATACGTTCTCCTCCAACAGAACTCCCACTCAAACTCCCCTGTTTACAGGTCTGTTTGCTAGCTCCTGTGCCGCTGCCTGACTGGCTGCTACCTTTATAGGACCCCTAGTCACTGAAGCCCCGCCCCCAAACCAGGGCTCAGCTTCTCTCCCAGCACAAAGCCCCTCCAAGCCTCTACACATACAGGTACTACCAATACAAAAACAGACACAAATACCTTCTCCTCCAACAGAACTCCCACTCAAACTCCCCTGTTTACAGCTCTGTTTGCTAGCTCCTGTGCCGCTGCCTGACTGGCTGCTACCTTTATAGGACCCCTAGTCAGTGAAGCCCCGCCCCCTAATCAGGGCTCAGCTTCTCTCGCAGCACCTAGCCCCTCCCAGCCTCTACACATACAGATACTACCAATACAAAAACACACACAAATACCTTCTCCTCCAACAGAACTCCCACTCAAACTCCCCTGTTCACAGCTCTGTTTGCTAGCTCCTGTGCCGCTGCCTGACTGGCTGCTACCTTTATAGGACCCCTAGTCAGTGAAGCCCCGCCCCCTAAGAAGGGCTCAGCTTCTCTCCCAGCACAAAGGCCCTCCAAGCCTCTACACATACAGATAATACCAATACAAAAACACACACAAATACGTTCTCCTCCAACAGAACTCCCACTCAAACTCCCCTGTTTACAGGTCTGTTTGCTAGCTCCTGTGCCGCTGCCTGACTGGCTGCTACCTTTATAGGACCCCTAGTCAGTGAAGCCCCGCCCCCTAATCAGGGCTCAGCTTCTCTCCCAGCACAAAGCCCCTTCAAGCCTCTACACATACAGATACTACCAATACAAAACCAAACACACACAAATACCTTCTCCTCCAACAGAACTCCCACTCAAACTCCCCTGTTTACAGCTCTGTTTGCTAGCTCCTGTGCCGCTGCAGCTGTCTGTTCCGCTGCCTGACTGGCTGCTACCTTTATAGGACCCCTAGTCAGTGAAGCCCCGCCCCCTAATCAGGGTTCAGCTTCTCTCCAAGCACAAAGCCCCGCCAAACCCCTTCACATACAGATACTACCAATAAAAAACCAAACACACATAAATACCTTCTCCTCCAACAGAACTCCCACTCAAACTCCCCTGCTTACAGCTCTGTTTGCTAGCTCCTGTGCCGCTGCCTGACTGGCTCCTACCTTTATAGGACCGCTAGTCAGTGAAGCCCCGCCCCCTAATCAGGGCTCAGCTTCTGTCCCAGCACAAAGCCCGTACACAAACAGATACTACCAATACAAAACCGAACACACACAAATACCTTCTCCTCCAACAGAACTCCCACTCAAACTGCCCTGTTTACAGGTCTGTTTGCTAGCTCCTGTGCCGCTGCCTGACTGGCTGGTACCTTTATAGGACCCCTAGTCAGTGAAGCCCCGCCCCCTAATCAGGGCTCAGCTTCTCTCCCAGCACAGAGCCCCTCCAAGCCTCTACACATACAGATACTACCAATACAAAACCAAACACACACAAATACCTTCTCCTCCAACAGAACTCCCACTCAAACTCCCCTCTTTACAGCTCTGTTTGCTAGCTGCTGTGCCACTGCAGCTGTCTGTGCCGCTGCCTGACTGGCTGCTACCTTTATAGGACCGCTAATCAGTGAAGCCCCGCCCCCTAATCAGGGCCCAGCTTCTCTCCCATCACAAAGCCCCTCCAAGCCTCTACACATACAGATAATACAAATACAAAAACACACACAAATACCTTCTCCTCCAACAGAACTCCCACTCAAACTCCCCTGTTTACAGCTCTGTTTGCTAGCTCCTGTGCCGCTGCCTGACTGGCTGCTCCCTTTCTAGGACCCCTAATCAGTGAAGCCCCGCCCCCTAATCAGGGCCCAGCTTCTCTCCCAGCACAAAGCCCCTCCAAGCCTCTACACATACAGATAATACCAATACAAAAACACACACAAATACGTTCTCCTCCAACAGAACTCCCACTCAAACGCCCCTGTTCACAGCTCTGTTTGCTAGCTCCTGTGCCACTGCAGCTGTCTGTTCCGCTGCCTGACTGGCTGCTACCTTTATAGGACCCCTAGTCAGTGAAGCCCCGCCCCCTAATCAGGGCTCAGCTTCTCTCCCAGCACAAAGCCCCTCCAAGCCTCTACATATACAGATACTACCAATACAAAAAAACACACAAATACGTTCTCCTCCAACAGAACTCCCACTCAAACGCCCCTGTTCACAGCTCTGTTTGCTAGCTCCTGTGCCACTGCAGCTGTCTGTTCCGCTGCCTGACTGGCTGCTACCTTTATAGGACCCCTAGTCAGTGAAGCCCCGCCCCCTAATCAGGGCCCAGCTTCTCTCCCAGCACAAAGCCCCTCCAAGCCTCTACACATACAGATAATACCAATACAAAAACACACACAAATACCTTCTCCTCCAACAGAACTCCCACTCAAACTCCCCTGCTTACAGCTCTGTTTGCTAGCTCCTGTGCCGCTGCCTGACAGGCAGCTAGCTTTATAGGACCCCTAGTCAGTGGAGCCCCGCCCCCTAATCAGGGCTCAGCTTCTCTCCCAGCACAAAGCCCCTCCAAGCCTCTACACATACAGATACTACCAATACAAAAACACACACAAATACCTTCTCCTCCAACAGAACTCCCACTCAAACTCCCCTGTTTAGAGCTCTGTTTGCTAGCTCCTGTGCCGCTGCAGCTGTCTGTGCCGCTGCCTGACTGGCTGCTACCTTTATAGGACCCCTAGTCAGTGAAGCCCCGCCCCCTAATCAGGGTTCAGCTTCTCTCCAAGCACAAAGCTCCGCCAAACCCCGACACATACAGATACTACCAATAAAAAACCAAACACACACAAATACCATCTCCTCCAACAGAACTCCCACTCAAACTCCCCTGTTTACAGCTCTGTTTGTTAGCTCCTGTGCCGCTGCCTGACTGGCAGCTAGCTTTATAGGACCCCTAGTCAGTGAAGCCCCGCCCCCTAATCAGGGCTCAGCTTCTCTCCCAGCACAAAGCCCCTCCAAGCCTCTACACATACAGATAATACCAATACAAAAACACACACAAATACCTTCTCCTCCAAAAGAACTCCCACTCAAACTCCCCTGCTTACAGCTCTGTTTGCTAGCTCCTTTGCCGCTGCAGCTGTCTGTGCCGCTGCCTGACTGGCTGCTCCCTTTATAGGACACCTAGTCAGTGAAGCCCCGGCCCCTAATCAGGGCTCAGCTTCTCTCGCAGCACCTAGCCCCTCCAAGCCTCTACACATACAGATACTACCAATACAAAAACACACACAAATACCTTCTCCTCCAACAGAACTCCCACTCAAACTCCCCTGTTCACAGCTCTGTTTGCTAGCTCCTGTGCCGCTGCCTGACTGGCTGCTACCTTTATAGGACCCCTAGTCAGTGAAGCCCCGCCCCCTAATCAGGGCTCAGCTTCTCTCGCAGCACCTAGCCCCTCCAAGCCTCTACACATACAGATACTACCAATACAAAAACACACACAAATACCTTCTCCTCCAACAGAACTCCCACTCAAACTCCCCTGTTCACAGCTCTGTTTGCTAGCTCCTGTGCCGCTGCCTGACTGGCTGCTCCCTTTCTAGGACCCCTAATCAGTGAAGCCCCGCCCCCTAATCAGGGCCCAGCTTCTCTCCCATCACAAAGCCCCTCCAAGCCTAAACACATACAGATAATACCAATACAAAAACACACACAAATACCTTCTCCTCCAAAAGAACTCCCACTCAAACCCCCCTGTTTACAGCTCAGTTTGCTAGCTGCTGTGCCGCTGCAGCTGTCTGTGCCGCTGCCTGACTGGCTGCTCCCTTTATAGGACACCTAGTCAGTGAAGCCCCGCCCCCTAATCAGGGCCCAGCTTCTCTCCCAGCACAAAGCCCCTCCAAGCCTCTACACATACAGATAATACCAATACAAAAACACACACAAATACCTTCTCCTCCAACAGAACTCCCACTCAAACTCCCCTGTTCACAGCTCTGTTTGCTAGCTCCTGTGCCGCTGCCTGACTGGCTGCTACCTTTATAGGACCCCTAGTCAGTGAAGCCCCGCCCCCTAATCAGGGCTCAGCTTCTCTCCCAGCACAAAGCCCCTCCAAGCCTCTACACATACAGATACTACCAATACAAAAACACACACAAATACGTTCTCCTCCAACAGAACTCCCACTCAAACTCCCCTGTTTACAGGTCTGTTTGCTAGCTCCTGTGCCGCTGCCTGACTGGCTGCTACCTTTATAGGACCCCTAGTCACTGAAGCCCCGCCCCCAAACCAGGGCTCAGCTTCTCTCCCAGCACAAAGCCCCTCCAAGCCTCTACACATACAGGTACTACCAATACAAAAACAGACACAAATACCTTCTCCTCCAACAGAACTCCCACTCAAACTCCCCTGTTCACAGCTCTGTTTGCTAGCTCCTGTGCCGCTGCCTAACTGGCTGCTACCTTTATAGGACCCCTAGTCAGTGAAGCCCCGCCCCCTAATCAGGGCCCAGCTTCTCTCCCAGCACAAAGCCCCTCCAAGCCTCTACATATACAGATACTACCAATACAAAAAAACACACAAATACCTTCTTCTCCAACAGAACTCCCACTCAAACTCCCCTCTTTACAGCTCTGTTTGCTAGCTCCTGTGCCGCTGCCTGACTGGCTGCTACCTTTATAGGACCGCTAGTCAGTGAAGCCCCGCCCCCTAATCAGGGCTCAGCTTCTGTCCCAGCACAAAGCCCCTCCAAGCCTCTACACATACAGATACTACCAATACAAAAAAACACACAAATACCTTCTCCTCCAACAGAACTCCCACTCAAACTCCCCTGTTCACAGCTCTGTTTGCTAGCTCCTGTGCCACTGCAGCTGTCTGTGCCGCTGCCTGACTGGCTGCTAGCTTTATAGGACCCCTAGTCAGTGAAGCCCCGCCCCCTAATCAGGGCTCAGCTTCTCTCCCAGCACAAAGCCCCTTCAAACCCCGACACATACAGGTACTACCAATACAAAAAAACACACAAATACCTTCTCCTCCAACAGAACTCCCACTCAAACTCCCCTGCTTACAGCTCTGTTTGCTAGCTCCTGTGCCGCTGCCTGACTGGCTGCTACCTTTATAGGACCCCTCGTCAGTGAAGCCCCGCCCCCTAATCAGGGTTCAGCTTCTCTCCCAGCACAAAGCCCCTCCAAGCCTCTACATATACAGATACTACCAATACAAAAAAACACACAAATACCTTCTCCTCCAACAGAACTCCCACTCAAACTCCCCTGTTCACAGCTCTGTTTGCTAGCTCCTGTGCCGCTGCCTGACTGGCTGCTACCTTTATAGGACCCCTAGTCAGTGAAGCCCCGCCCCCTAATCAGGGCTCAGCTTCTCTCGCAGCACCTAGCCCCTCCAAGCCTCTACACATACAGATACTACCAATACAAAAACACACACAAATACCTTCTCCTCCAACAGAACTCCCACTCAAACTCCCCTGTTCACAGCTCTGTTTGCTAGCTCCTGTGCCGCTGCCTGACTGGCTGCTCCCTTTCTAGGACCCCTAATCAGTGAAGCCCCGCCCCCTAATCAGGGCCCAGCTTCTCTCCCATCACAAAGCCCCTCCAAGCCTAAACACATACAGATAATACCAATACAAAAACACACACAAATACCTTCTCCTCCAAAAGAACTCCCACTCAAACCCCCCTGTTTACAGCTCAGTTTGCTAGCTGCTGTGCCGCTGCAGCTGTCTGTGCCGCTGCCTGACTGGCTGCTCCCTTTATAGGACACCTAGTCAGTGAAGCCCCGCCCCCTAATCAGGGCCCAGCTTCTCTCCCAGCACAAAGCCCCTCCAAGCCTCTACACATACAGATAATACCAATACAAAAACACACACAAATACCTTCTCCTCCAACAGAACTCCCACTCAAACTCCCCTGTTCACAGCTCTGTTTGCTAGCTCCTGTGCCGCTGCCTGACTGGCTGCTACCTTTATAGGACCCCTAGTCAGTGAAGCCCCGCCCCCTAATCAGGGCTCAGCTTCTCTCCCAGCACAAAGCCCCTCCAAGCCTCTACACATACAGATACTACCAATACAAAAACACACACAAATACGTTCTCCTCCAACAGAACTCCCACTCAAACTCCCCTGTTTACAGGTCTGTTTGCTAGCTCCTGTGCCGCTGCCTGACTGGCTGCTACCTTTATAGGACCCCTAGTCACTGAAGCCCCGCCCCCAAACCAGGGCTCAGCTTCTCTCCCAGCACAAAGCCCCTCCAAGCCTCTACACATACAGGTACTACCAATACAAAAACAGACACAAATACCTTCTCCTCCAACAGAACTCCCACTCAAACTCCCCTGTTCACAGCTCTGTTTGCTAGCTCCTGTGCCGCTGCCTGACTGGCTGCTACCTTTATAGGACCCCTAGTCAGTGAAGCCCCGCCCCCTAATCAGGGCTCAGCTTCTCTCCCAGCACAAAGCCCCTCCAAGCCTCTACATATACAGATACTACCAATACAAAAAAACACACAAATACCTTCTTCTCCAACAGAACTCCCACTCAAACTCCCCTGTTTACAGGTCTGTTTGCTAGCTCCTGTGCCGCTGCAGCTGTCTGTGCCGCTGCCTGACTGGCTGCTCCCTTTATAGGACACCTAGTCAGTGAAGCCCCGCCCCCTAATCAGGGCCCAGCTTCTCTCCCAGCACAAAGCCCCTACAAGCCTCTACACATACAGATAATACCAATACAAAAACACACACAAATACCTTCTCCTCCAACAGAACTCCCACTCAAACTCCCCTGCTTACAGCTCTGTTTGCTAGCTCCTGTGCCGCTGCCTGACTGGCTGCTACCTTTATAGGACCCCTAGTCAGTGAAGCCCCGCCCCAAAACCAAGGCTCAGCTTCTCTCCCAGCACAAAGCCCCTCCAAGCCTCTACACATACAGATACTACCAATACAAAACCAAACACACACAAATACCTTCTCCTCCAACAGAACTCCCACTCAAACTCCCCTGTTTAGAGCTCTGTTTGCTAGCTCCTGTGCCGCTGCAGCTGTCTGTGCCGCTGCCTGACTGGCTGCTACCTTTATAGGACCCCTAGTCAGTGAAGCCCCGCCCCCTAATCAGGGTTCAGCTTCTCTCCAAGCACAAAGCTCCGCCAAACCCCGACACATACAGATACTACCAATAAAAAACCAAACACACACAAATACCATCTCCTCCAACAGAACTCCCACTCAAACTCCCCTGTTTACAGCTCTGTTTGTTAGCTCCTGTGCCGCTGCCTGACTGGCAGCTAGCTTTATAGGACCCCTAGTCAGTGAAGCCCCGCCCCCTAATCAGGGCTCAGCTTCTCTCCCAGCACAAAGCCCCTCCAAGCCTCTACACATACAGATACTACCAATACAAAAAAACACACAAATACCTTCTTCTCCAACAGAACTCCCACTCAAACTCCCCTCTTTACAGCTCTGTTTGCTAGCTCCTGTGCCGCTGCCTGACTGGCTGCTACCTTTATAGGACCGCTAGTCAGTGAAGCCCCGCCCCCTAATCAGGGCTCAGCTTCTGTCCCAGCACAAAGCCCGTACACATACAGATACTACCAATACAAAACCAAACACACACAAATACCTTCTCCTCCAACAGAACTCCCACTCAAACTGCCCTGTTTACAGGTCTGTTTGCTAGCTCCTGTGCCGCTGCCTGACTGGCTGGTACCTTTATAGGACCCCTAGTCAGTGAAGCCCCGCCCCCTAATCAGGGCTCAGCTTCTCTCCCAGCACAAAGCCCCTCCAAGCCTCTACATATACAGATACTACCAATACAAAACCAAACACACACAAATACCTTCTCCTCCAACAGAACTCCCACTCAAACTCCCCTGTTCACAGCTCTGTTTGCTAGCTCCTGTGCCACAGCAGCTGTCTGTGCTGCTGCCTGACTGGCTGCTCCCTTTCTAGGACCCCTAGTCAGTGAAGCCCCGCCCCCTAATCAGGGCTCAGCTTCTCTCACAGCACCTAGCCCCTCCCAGCCTCTACACATACAGATACTACCAATACAAAACCAAACACACACAAATACCTTCTCCTCCAACAGAACTCCCACTCAAACTCCCCTGTTCACAGCTCTGTTTGCTAGCTCCTGTGCCGCTGCAGCTGTCTGTGCCGCTGCCTGACTGGCTGCTACCTTTATAGGACCCCTAGTCAGTGAAGCCCCGCCCCCTAATCAGGGTTCAGCTTCTCTCCAAGCACAAAGCTCCGCCAAACCCCGACACATACAGACACTACCAATAAAAAACCAAACACACACAAATACCATCTCCTCCAACAGAACTCCCACTCAAACTCCCCTGTTCACAGCTCTGTTTGCTAGCTCCTGTGCCGCTGCCTGACTGGCTGCTACCTTTATAGGACCCCTAGTCAGTGAAGCCCCGCCCCCTAATCAGGGCTCAGCTTCTCTCCCAGCACAAAGCCCCTCCAAGCCTCTACACATACAGATACTACCAATACAAAAACACACACAAATACGTTCTCCTCCAACAGAACTCCCACTCAAACTCCCCTGTTTACAGGTCTGTTTGCTAGCTCCTGTGCCGCTGCCTGACTGGCTGCTACCTTTATAGGACCCCTAGTCACTGAAGCCCCGCCCCCAAACCAGGGCTCAGCTTCTCTCCCAGCACAAAGCCCCTCCAAGCCTCTACACATACAGGTACTACCAATACAAAAACAGACACAAATACCTTCTCCTCCAACAGAACTCCCACTCAAACTCCCCTGTTTACAGCTCTGTTTGCTAGCTCCTGTGCCGCTGCCTGACTGGCTGCTACCTTTATAGGACCCCTAGTCAGTGAAGCCCCGCCCCCTAATCAGGGCTCAGCTTCTCTCGCAGCACCTAGCCCCTCCCAGCCTCTACACATACAGATACTACCAATACAAAAACACACACAAATACCTTCTCCTCCAACAGAACTCCCACTCAAACTCCCCTGTTCACAGCTCTGTTTGCTAGCTCCTGTGCCGCTGCCT
This sequence comes from Lepidochelys kempii, assembly GCF_965140265.1. Classification (NCBI taxonomy): domain Eukaryota; kingdom Metazoa; phylum Chordata; order Testudines; family Cheloniidae; genus Lepidochelys; species Lepidochelys kempii. The sequence continues at coordinate 27,366,221 of NC_133272.1, forward strand.
GACTGGCTGCTACCTTTATAGGACCCCTAGTCAGTGAAGCCCCGCCCCCTAAGAAGGGCTCAGCTTCTCTCCCAGCACAAAGGCCCTCCAAGCCTCTACACATACAGATAATACCAATACAAAAACACACACAAATACGTTCTCCTCCAACAGAACTCCCACTCAAACTCCCCTGTTTACAGGTCTGTTTGCTAGCTCCTGTGCCGCTGCCTGACTGGCTGCTACCTTTATAGGACCCCTAGTCAGTGAAGCCCCGCCCCCTAATCAGGGCTCAGCTTCTCTCCCAGCACAAAGCCCCTTCAAGCCTCTACACATACAGATACTACCAATACAAAACCAAACACACACAAATACCTTCTCCTCCAACAGAACTCCCACTCAAACTCCCCTGTTTACAGCTCTGTTTGCTAGCTCCTGTGCCGCTGCAGCTGTCTGTTCCGCTGCCTGACTGGCTGCTACCTTTATAGGACCCCTAGTCAGTGAAGCCCCGCCCCCTAATCAGGGTTCAGCTTCTCTCCAAGCACAAAGCCCCGCCAAACCCCTTCACATACAGATACTACCAATAAAAAACCAAACACACATAAATACCTTCTCCTCCAACAGAACTCCCACTCAAACTCCCCTGCTTACAGCTCTGTTTGCTAGCTCCTGTGCCGCTGCCTGACTGGCTCCTACCTTTATAGGACCGCTAGTCAGTGAAGCCCCGCCCCCTAATCAGGGCTCAGCTTCTGTCCCAGCACAAAGCCCGTACACAAACAGATACTACCAATACAAAACCGAACACACACAAATACCTTCTCCTCCAACAGAACTCCCACTCAAACTGCCCTGTTTACAGGTCTGTTTGCTAGCTCCTGTGCCGCTGCCTGACTGGCTGGTACCTTTATAGGACCCCTAGTCAGTGAAGCCCCGCCCCCTAATCAGGGCTCAGCTTCTCTCCCAGCACAGAGCCCCTCCAAGCCTCTACACATACAGATACTACCAATACAAAACCAAACACACACAAATACCTTCTCCTCCAACAGAACTCCCACTCAAACTCCCCTCTTTACAGCTCTGTTTGCTAGCTGCTGTGCCACTGCAGCTGTCTGTGCCGCTGCCTGACTGGCTGCTACCTTTATAGGACCGCTAATCAGTGAAGCCCCGCCCCCTAATCAGGGCCCAGCTTCTCTCCCATCACAAAGCCCCTCCAAGCCTCTACACATACAGATAATACAAATACAAAAACACACACAAATACCTTCTCCTCCAACAGAACTCCCACTCAAACTCCCCTGTTTACAGCTCTGTTTGCTAGCTCCTGTGCCGCTGCCTGACTGGCTGCTCCCTTTCTAGGACCCCTAATCAGTGAAGCCCCGCCCCCTAATCAGGGCCCAGCTTCTCTCCCAGCACAAAGCCCCTCCAAGCCTCTACACATACAGATAATACCAATACAAAAACACACACAAATACGTTCTCCTCCAACAGAACTCCCACTCAAACGCCCCTGTTCACAGCTCTGTTTGCTAGCTCCTGTGCCACTGCAGCTGTCTGTTCCGCTGCCTGACTGGCTGCTACCTTTATAGGACCCCTAGTCAGTGAAGCCCCGCCCCCTAATCAGGGCTCAGCTTCTCTCCCAGCACAAAGCCCCTCCAAGCCTCTACATATACAGATACTACCAATACAAAAAAACACACAAATACGTTCTCCTCCAACAGAACTCCCACTCAAACGCCCCTGTTCACAGCTCTGTTTGCTAGCTCCTGTGCCACTGCAGCTGTCTGTTCCGCTGCCTGACTGGCTGCTACCTTTATAGGACCCCTAGTCAGTGAAGCCCCGCCCCCTAATCAGGGCCCAGCTTCTCTCCCAGCACAAAGCCCCTCCAAGCCTCTACACATACAGATAATACCAATACAAAAACACACACAAATACCTTCTCCTCCAACAGAACTCCCACTCAAACTCCCCTGCTTACAGCTCTGTTTGCTAGCTCCTGTGCCGCTGCCTGACAGGCAGCTAGCTTTATAGGACCCCTAGTCAGTGGAGCCCCGCCCCCTAATCAGGGCTCAGCTTCTCTCCCAGCACAAAGCCCCTCCAAGCCTCTACACATACAGATACTACCAATACAAAAACACACACAAATACCTTCTCCTCCAACAGAACTCCCACTCAAACTCCCCTGTTTAGAGCTCTGTTTGCTAGCTCCTGTGCCGCTGCAGCTGTCTGTGCCGCTGCCTGACTGGCTGCTACCTTTATAGGACCCCTAGTCAGTGAAGCCCCGCCCCCTAATCAGGGTTCAGCTTCTCTCCAAGCACAAAGCTCCGCCAAACCCCGACACATACAGATACTACCAATAAAAAACCAAACACACACAAATACCATCTCCTCCAACAGAACTCCCACTCAAACTCCCCTGTTTACAGCTCTGTTTGTTAGCTCCTGTGCCGCTGCCTGACTGGCAGCTAGCTTTATAGGACCCCTAGTCAGTGAAGCCCCGCCCCCTAATCAGGGCTCAGCTTCTCTCCCAGCACAAAGCCCCTCCAAGCCTCTACACATACAGATAATACCAATACAAAAACACACACAAATACCTTCTCCTCCAAAAGAACTCCCACTCAAACTCCCCTGCTTACAGCTCTGTTTGCTAGCTCCTTTGCCGCTGCAGCTGTCTGTGCCGCTGCCTGACTGGCTGCTCCCTTTATAGGACACCTAGTCAGTGAAGCCCCGGCCCCTAATCAGGGCTCAGCTTCTCTCGCAGCACCTAGCCCCTCCAAGCCTCTACACATACAGATACTACCAATACAAAAACACACACAAATACCTTCTCCTCCAACAGAACTCCCACTCAAACTCCCCTGTTCACAGCTCTGTTTGCTAGCTCCTGTGCCGCTGCCTGACTGGCTGCTACCTTTATAGGACCCCTAGTCAGTGAAGCCCCGCCCCCTAATCAGGGCTCAGCTTCTCTCGCAGCACCTAGCCCCTCCAAGCCTCTACACATACAGATACTACCAATACAAAAACACACACAAATACCTTCTCCTCCAACAGAACTCCCACTCAAACTCCCCTGTTCACAGCTCTGTTTGCTAGCTCCTGTGCCGCTGCCTGACTGGCTGCTCCCTTTCTAGGACCCCTAATCAGTGAAGCCCCGCCCCCTAATCAGGGCCCAGCTTCTCTCCCATCACAAAGCCCCTCCAAGCCTAAACACATACAGATAATACCAATACAAAAACACACACAAATACCTTCTCCTCCAAAAGAACTCCCACTCAAACCCCCCTGTTTACAGCTCAGTTTGCTAGCTGCTGTGCCGCTGCAGCTGTCTGTGCCGCTGCCTGACTGGCTGCTCCCTTTATAGGACACCTAGTCAGTGAAGCCCCGCCCCCTAATCAGGGCCCAGCTTCTCTCCCAGCACAAAGCCCCTCCAAGCCTCTACACATACAGATAATACCAATACAAAAACACACACAAATACCTTCTCCTCCAACAGAACTCCCACTCAAACTCCCCTGTTCACAGCTCTGTTTGCTAGCTCCTGTGCCGCTGCCTGACTGGCTGCTACCTTTATAGGACCCCTAGTCAGTGAAGCCCCGCCCCCTAATCAGGGCTCAGCTTCTCTCCCAGCACAAAGCCCCTCCAAGCCTCTACACATACAGATACTACCAATACAAAAACACACACAAATACGTTCTCCTCCAACAGAACTCCCACTCAAACTCCCCTGTTTACAGGTCTGTTTGCTAGCTCCTGTGCCGCTGCCTGACTGGCTGCTACCTTTATAGGACCCCTAGTCACTGAAGCCCCGCCCCCAAACCAGGGCTCAGCTTCTCTCCCAGCACAAAGCCCCTCCAAGCCTCTACACATACAGGTACTACCAATACAAAAACAGACACAAATACCTTCTCCTCCAACAGAACTCCCACTCAAACTCCCCTGTTCACAGCTCTGTTTGCTAGCTCCTGTGCCGCTGCCTAACTGGCTGCTACCTTTATAGGACCCCTAGTCAGTGAAGCCCCGCCCCCTAATCAGGGCCCAGCTTCTCTCCCAGCACAAAGCCCCTCCAAGCCTCTACATATACAGATACTACCAATACAAAAAAACACACAAATACCTTCTTCTCCAACAGAACTCCCACTCAAACTCCCCTCTTTACAGCTCTGTTTGCTAGCTCCTGTGCCGCTGCCTGACTGGCTGCTACCTTTATAGGACCGCTAGTCAGTGAAGCCCCGCCCCCTAATCAGGGCTCAGCTTCTGTCCCAGCACAAAGCCCCTCCAAGCCTCTACACATACAGATACTACCAATACAAAAAAACACACAAATACCTTCTCCTCCAACAGAACTCCCACTCAAACTCCCCTGTTCACAGCTCTGTTTGCTAGCTCCTGTGCCACTGCAGCTGTCTGTGCCGCTGCCTGACTGGCTGCTAGCTTTATAGGACCCCTAGTCAGTGAAGCCCCGCCCCCTAATCAGGGCTCAGCTTCTCTCCCAGCACAAAGCCCCTTCAAACCCCGACACATACAGGTACTACCAATACAAAAAAACACACAAATACCTTCTCCTCCAACAGAACTCCCACTCAAACTCCCCTGCTTACAGCTCTGTTTGCTAGCTCCTGTGCCGCTGCCTGACTGGCTGCTACCTTTATAGGACCCCTCGTCAGTGAAGCCCCGCCCCCTAATCAGGGTTCAGCTTCTCTCCCAGCACAAAGCCCCTCCAAGCCTCTACATATACAGATACTACCAATACAAAAAAACACACAAATACCTTCTCCTCCAACAGAACTCCCACTCAAACTCCCCTGTTCACAGCTCTGTTTGCTAGCTCCTGTGCCGCTGCCTGACTGGCTGCTACCTTTATAGGACCCCTAGTCAGTGAAGCCCCGCCCCCTAATCAGGGCTCAGCTTCTCTCGCAGCACCTAGCCCCTCCAAGCCTCTACACATACAGATACTACCAATACAAAAACACACACAAATACCTTCTCCTCCAACAGAACTCCCACTCAAACTCCCCTGTTCACAGCTCTGTTTGCTAGCTCCTGTGCCGCTGCCTGACTGGCTGCTCCCTTTCTAGGACCCCTAATCAGTGAAGCCCCGCCCCCTAATCAGGGCCCAGCTTCTCTCCCATCACAAAGCCCCTCCAAGCCTAAACACATACAGATAATACCAATACAAAAACACACACAAATACCTTCTCCTCCAAAAGAACTCCCACTCAAACCCCCCTGTTTACAGCTCAGTTTGCTAGCTGCTGTGCCGCTGCAGCTGTCTGTGCCGCTGCCTGACTGGCTGCTCCCTTTATAGGACACCTAGTCAGTGAAGCCCCGCCCCCTAATCAGGGCCCAGCTTCTCTCCCAGCACAAAGCCCCTCCAAGCCTCTACACATACAGATAATACCAATACAAAAACACACACAAATACCTTCTCCTCCAACAGAACTCCCACTCAAACTCCCCTGTTCACAGCTCTGTTTGCTAGCTCCTGTGCCGCTGCCTGACTGGCTGCTACCTTTATAGGACCCCTAGTCAGTGAAGCCCCGCCCCCTAATCAGGGCTCAGCTTCTCTCCCAGCACAAAGCCCCTCCAAGCCTCTACACATACAGATACTACCAATACAAAAACACACACAAATACGTTCTCCTCCAACAGAACTCCCACTCAAACTCCCCTGTTTACAGGTCTGTTTGCTAGCTCCTGTGCCGCTGCCTGACTGGCTGCTACCTTTATAGGACCCCTAGTCACTGAAGCCCCGCCCCCAAACCAGGGCTCAGCTTCTCTCCCAGCACAAAGCCCCTCCAAGCCTCTACACATACAGGTACTACCAATACAAAAACAGACACAAATACCTTCTCCTCCAACAGAACTCCCACTCAAACTCCCCTGTTCACAGCTCTGTTTGCTAGCTCCTGTGCCGCTGCCTGACTGGCTGCTACCTTTATAGGACCCCTAGTCAGTGAAGCCCCGCCCCCTAATCAGGGCTCAGCTTCTCTCCCAGCACAAAGCCCCTCCAAGCCTCTACATATACAGATACTACCAATACAAAAAAACACACAAATACCTTCTTCTCCAACAGAACTCCCACTCAAACTCCCCTGTTTACAGGTCTGTTTGCTAGCTCCTGTGCCGCTGCAGCTGTCTGTGCCGCTGCCTGACTGGCTGCTCCCTTTATAGGACACCTAGTCAGTGAAGCCCCGCCCCCTAATCAGGGCCCAGCTTCTCTCCCAGCACAAAGCCCCTACAAGCCTCTACACATACAGATAATACCAATACAAAAACACACACAAATACCTTCTCCTCCAACAGAACTCCCACTCAAACTCCCCTGCTTACAGCTCTGTTTGCTAGCTCCTGTGCCGCTGCCTGACTGGCTGCTACCTTTATAGGACCCCTAGTCAGTGAAGCCCCGCCCCAAAACCAAGGCTCAGCTTCTCTCCCAGCACAAAGCCCCTCCAAGCCTCTACACATACAGATACTACCAATACAAAACCAAACACACACAAATACCTTCTCCTCCAACAGAACTCCCACTCAAACTCCCCTGTTTAGAGCTCTGTTTGCTAGCTCCTGTGCCGCTGCAGCTGTCTGTGCCGCTGCCTGACTGGCTGCTACCTTTATAGGACCCCTAGTCAGTGAAGCCCCGCCCCCTAATCAGGGTTCAGCTTCTCTCCAAGCACAAAGCTCCGCCAAACCCCGACACATACAGATACTACCAATAAAAAACCAAACACACACAAATACCATCTCCTCCAACAGAACTCCCACTCAAACTCCCCTGTTTACAGCTCTGTTTGTTAGCTCCTGTGCCGCTGCCTGACTGGCAGCTAGCTTTATAGGACCCCTAGTCAGTGAAGCCCCGCCCCCTAATCAGGGCTCAGCTTCTCTCCCAGCACAAAGCCCCTCCAAGCCTCTACACATACAGATACTACCAATACAAAAAAACACACAAATACCTTCTTCTCCAACAGAACTCCCACTCAAACTCCCCTCTTTACAGCTCTGTTTGCTAGCTCCTGTGCCGCTGCCTGACTGGCTGCTACCTTTATAGGACCGCTAGTCAGTGAAGCCCCGCCCCCTAATCAGGGCTCAGCTTCTGTCCCAGCACAAAGCCCGTACACATACAGATACTACCAATACAAAACCAAACACACACAAATACCTTCTCCTCCAACAGAACTCCCACTCAAACTGCCCTGTTTACAGGTCTGTTTGCTAGCTCCTGTGCCGCTGCCTGACTGGCTGGTACCTTTATAGGACCCCTAGTCAGTGAAGCCCCGCCCCCTAATCAGGGCTCAGCTTCTCTCCCAGCACAAAGCCCCTCCAAGCCTCTACATATACAGATACTACCAATACAAAACCAAACACACACAAATACCTTCTCCTCCAACAGAACTCCCACTCAAACTCCCCTGTTCACAGCTCTGTTTGCTAGCTCCTGTGCCACAGCAGCTGTCTGTGCTGCTGCCTGACTGGCTGCTCCCTTTCTAGGACCCCTAGTCAGTGAAGCCCCGCCCCCTAATCAGGGCTCAGCTTCTCTCACAGCACCTAGCCCCTCCCAGCCTCTACACATACAGATACTACCAATACAAAACCAAACACACACAAATACCTTCTCCTCCAACAGAACTCCCACTCAAACTCCCCTGTTCACAGCTCTGTTTGCTAGCTCCTGTGCCGCTGCAGCTGTCTGTGCCGCTGCCTGACTGGCTGCTACCTTTATAGGACCCCTAGTCAGTGAAGCCCCGCCCCCTAATCAGGGTTCAGCTTCTCTCCAAGCACAAAGCTCCGCCAAACCCCGACACATACAGACACTACCAATAAAAAACCAAACACACACAAATACCATCTCCTCCAACAGAACTCCCACTCAAACTCCCCTGTTCACAGCTCTGTTTGCTAGCTCCTGTGCCGCTGCCTGACTGGCTGCTACCTTTATAGGACCCCTAGTCAGTGAAGCCCCGCCCCCTAATCAGGGCTCAGCTTCTCTCCCAGCACAAAGCCCCTCCAAGCCTCTACACATACAGATACTACCAATACAAAAACACACACAAATACGTTCTCCTCCAACAGAACTCCCACTCAAACTCCCCTGTTTACAGGTCTGTTTGCTAGCTCCTGTGCCGCTGCCTGACTGGCTGCTACCTTTATAGGACCCCTAGTCACTGAAGCCCCGCCCCCAAACCAGGGCTCAGCTTCTCTCCCAGCACAAAGCCCCTCCAAGCCTCTACACATACAGGTACTACCAATACAAAAACAGACACAAATACCTTCTCCTCCAACAGAACTCCCACTCAAACTCCCCTGTTTACAGCTCTGTTTGCTAGCTCCTGTGCCGCTGCCTGACTGGCTGCTACCTTTATAGGACCCCTAGTCAGTGAAGCCCCGCCCCCTAATCAGGGCTCAGCTTCTCTCGCAGCACCTAGCCCCTCCCAGCCTCTACACATACAGATACTACCAATACAAAAACACACACAAATACCTTCTCCTCCAACAGAACTCCCACTCAAACTCCCCTGTTCACAGCTCTGTTTGCTAGCTCCTGTGCCGCTGCCTGACTGGCTGCTACCTTTATAGGACCCCTAGTCAGTGAAGCCCCGCCCCCTAAGAAGGGCTCAGCTTCTCTCCCAGCACAAAGGCCCTCCAAGCCTCTACACATACAGATAATACCAATACAAAAACACACACAAATACGTTCTCCTCCAACAGAACTCCCACTCAAACTCCCCTGTTTACAGGTCTGTTTGCTAGCTCCTGTGCCGCTGCCTGACTGGCTGCTACCTTTATAGGACCCCTAGTCAGTGAAGCCCCGCCCCCTAATCAGGGCTCAGCTTCTCTCCCAGCACAAAGCCCCTTCAAGCCTCTACACATACAGATACTACCAATACAAAACCAAACACACACAAATACCTTCTCCTCCAACAGAACTCCCACTCAAACTCCCCTGTTTACAGCTCTGTTTGCTAGCTCCTGTGCCGCTGCAGCTGTCTGTTCCGCTGCCTGACTGGCTGCTACCTTTATAGGACCCCTAGTCAGTGAAGCCCCGCCCCCTAATCAGGGTTCAGCTTCTCTCCAAGCACAAAGCCCCGCCAAACCCCTTCACATACAGATACTACCAATAAAAAACCAAACACACATAAATACCTTCTCCTCCAACAGAACTCCCACTCAAACTCCCCTGCTTACAGCTCTGTTTGCTAGCTCCTGTGCCGCTGCCTGACTGGCTCCTACCTTTATAGGACCGCTAGTCAGTGAAGCCCCGCCCCCTAATCAGGGCTCAGCTTCTGTCCCAGCACAAAGCCCGTACACAAACAGATACTACCAATACAAAACCGAACACACACAAATACCTTCTCCTCCAACAGAACTCCCACTCAAACTGCCCTGTTTACAGGTCTGTTTGCTAGCTCCTGTGCCGCTGCCTGACTGGCTGGTACCTTTATAGGACCCCTAGTCAGTGAAGCCCCGCCCCCTAATCAGGGCTCAGCTTCTCTCCCAGCACAGAGCCCCTCCAAGCCTCTACACATACAGATACTACCAATACAAAACCAAACACACACAAATACCTTCTCCTCCAACAGAACTCCCACTCAAACTCCCCTCTTTACAGCTCTGTTTGCTAGCTGCTGTGCCACTGCAGCTGTCTGTGCCGCTGCCTGACTGGCTGCTACCTTTATAGGACCGCTAATCAGTGAAGCCCCGCCCCCTAATCAGGGCCCAGCTTCTCTCCCATCACAAAGCCCCTCCAAGCCTCTACACATACAGATAATACAAATACAAAAACACACACAAATACCTTCTCCTCCAACAGAACTCCCACTCAAACTCCCCTGTTTACAGCTCTGTTTGCTAGCTCCTGTGCCGCTGCCTGACTGGCTGCTCCCTTTCTAGGACCCCTAATCAGTGAAGCCCCGCCCCCTAATCAGGGCCCAGCTTCTCTCCCAGCACAAAGCCCCTCCAAGCCTCTACACATACAGATAATACCAATACAAAAACACACACAAATACGTTCTCCTCCAACAGAACTCCCACTCAAACGCCCCTGTTCACAGCTCTGTTTGCTAGCTCCTGTGCCACTGCAGCTGTCTGTTCCGCTGCCTGACTGGCTGCTACCTTTATAGGACCCCTAGTCAGTGAAGCCCCGCCCCCTAATCAGGGCTCAGCTTCTCTCCCAGCACAAAGCCCCTCCAAGCCTCTACATATACAGATACTACCAATACAAAAAAACACACAAATACGTTCTCCTCCAACAGAACTCCCACTCAAACGCCCCTGTTCACAGCTCTGTTTGCTAGCTCCTGTGCCACTGCAGCTGTCTGTTCCGCTGCCTGACTGGCTGCTACCTTTATAGGACCCCTAGTCAGTGAAGCCCCGCCCCCTAATCAGGGCCCAGCTTCTCTCCCAGCACAAAGCCCCTCCAAGCCTCTACACATACAGATAATACCAATACAAAAACACACACAAATACCTTCTCCTCCAACAGAACTCCCACTCAAACTCCCCTGCTTACAGCTCTGTTTGCTAGCTCCTGTGCCGCTGCCTGACAGGCAGCTAGCTTTATAGGACCCCTAGTCAGTGGAGCCCCGCCCCCTAATCAGGGCTCAGCTTCTCTCCCAGCACAAAGCCCCTCCAAGCCTCTACACATACAGATACTACCAATACAAAAACACACACAAATACCTTCTCCTCCAACAGAACTCCCACTCAAACTCCCCTGTTTAGAGCTCTGTTTGCTAGCTCCTGTGCCGCTGCAGCTGTCTGTGCCGCTGCCTGACTGGCTGCTACCTTTATAGGACCCCTAGTCAGTGAAGCCCCGCCCCCTAATCAGGGTTCAGCTTCTCTCCAAGCACAAAGCTCCGCCAAACCCCGACACATACAGATACTACCAATAAAAAACCAAACACACACAAATACCATCTCCTCCAACAGAACTCCCACTCAAACTCCCCTGTTTACAGCTCTGTTTGTTAGCTCCTGTGCCGCTGCCTGACTGGCAGCTAGCTTTATAGGACCCCTAGTCAGTGAAGCCCCGCCCCCTAATCAGGGCTCAGCTTCTCTCCCAGCACAAAGCCCCTCCAAGCCTCTACACATACAGATAATACCAATACAAAAAAACACACAAATACCTTCTCCTCCAAAAGAACTCCCACTCAAACTCCCCTGCTTACAGCTCTGTTTGCTAGCTCCTGTGCCGCTGCCTAACTGGCTGCTACCTTTATAGGACCCCTAGTCAGTGAAGCCCCGCCCCCTAATCAGGGCCCAGCTTCTCTCCCAGCACAAAGCCCCTCCAAGCCTCTACATATACAGATACTACCAATACAAAAAAACACACAAATACCTTCTTCTCCAACAGAACTCCCACTCAAACTCCCCTCTTTACAGCTCTGTTTGCTAGCTCCTGTGCCGCTGCAGCTGTCTGTTCCGCTGCCTGACTGGCTGCTACCTTTATAGGACCCCTAGTCAGTGAAGCCCCGCCCCCTAATCAGGGTTCAGCTTCTCTCCAAGCACAAAGCCCCGCCAAACCCCTTCACATACAGATACTACCAATAAAAAACCAAACACACATAAATACCTTCTCCTCCAACAGAACTCCCACTCAAACTCCCCTGCTTACAGCTCTGTTTGCTAGCTCCTGTGCCGCTGCCTGACTGGCTCCTACCTTTATAGGACCGCTAGTCAGTGAAGCCCCGCCCCCTAATCAGGGCTCAGCTTCTGTCCCAGCACAAAGCCCGTACACAAACAGATACTACCAATACAAAACCGAACACACACAAATACCTTCTCCTCCAACAGAACTCCCACTCAAACTGCCCTGTTTACAGGTCTGTTTGCTAGCTCCTGTGCCGCTGCCTGACTGGCTGGTACCTTTATAGGACCCCTAGTCAGTGAAGCCCCGCCCCCTAATCAGGGCTCAGCTTCTCTCCCAGCACAGAGCCCCTCCAAGCCTCTACACATACAGATACTACCAATACAAAACCAAACACACACAAATACCTTCTCCTCCAACAGAACTCCCACTCAAACTCCCCTCTTTACAGCTCTGTTTGCTAGCTGCTGTGCCACTGCAGCTGTCTGTGCCGCTGCCTGACTGGCTGCTACCTTTATAGGACCGCTAATCAGTGAAGCCCCGCCCCCTAATCAGGGCCCAGCTTCTCTCCCATCACAAAGCCCCTCCAAGCCTCTACACATACAGATAATACAAATACAAAAACACACACAAATACCTTCTCCTCCAACAGAACTCCCACTCAAACTCCCCTGTTTACAGCTCTGTTTGCTAGCTCCTGTGCCGCTGCCTGACTGGCTGCTCCCTTTCTAGGACCCCTAATCAGTGAAGCCCCGCCCCCTAATCAGGGCCCAGCTTCTCTCCCAGCACAAAGCCCCTCCAAGCCTCTACACATACAGATAATACCAATACAAAAACACACACAAATACGTTCTCCTCCAACAGAACTCCCACTCAAACGCCCCTGTTCACAGCTCTGTTTGCTAGCTCCTGTGCCACTGCAGCTGTCTGTTCCGCTGCCTGACTGGCTGCTACCTTTATAGGACCCCTAGTCAGTGAAGCCCCGCCCCCTAATCAGGGCTCAGCTTCTCTCCCAGCACAAAGCCCCTCCAAGCCTCTACATATACAGATACTACCAATACAAAAAAACACACAAATACGTTCTCCTCCAACAGAACTCCCACTCAAACGCCCCTGTTCACAGCTCTGTTTGCTAGCTCCTGTGCCACTGCAGCTGTCTGTTCCGCTGCCTGACTGGCTGCTACCTTTATAGGACCCCTAGTCAGTGAAGCCCCGCCCCCTAATCAGGGCCCAGCTTCTCTCCCAGCACAAAGCCCCTCCAAGCCTCTACACATACAGATAATACCAATACAAAAACACACACAAATACCTTCTCCTCCAACAGAACTCCCACTCAAACTCCCCTGCTTACAGCTCTGTTTGCTAGCTCCTGTGCCGCTGCCTGACAGGCAGCTAGCTTTATAGGACCCCTAGTCAGTGGAGCCCCGCCCCCTAATCAGGGCTCAGCTTCTCTCCCAGCACAAAGCCCCTCCAAGCCTCTACACATACAGATACTACCAATACAAAAACACACACAAATACCTTCTCCTCCAACAGAACTCCCACTCAAACTCCCCTGTTTAGAGCTCTGTTTGCTAGCTCCTGTGCCGCTGCAGCTGTCTGTGCCGCTGCCTGACTGGCTGCTACCTTTATAGGACCCCTAGTCAGTGAAGCCCCGCCCCCTAATCAGGGTTCAGCTTCTCTCCAAGCACAAAGCTCCGCCAAACCCCGACACATACAGATACTACCAATAAAAAACCAAACACACACAAATACCATCTCCTCCAACAGAACTCCCACTCAAACTCCCCTGTTTACAGCTCTGTTTGTTAGCTCCTGTGCCGCTGCCTGACTGGCAGCTAGCTTTATAGGACCCCTAGTCAGTGAAGCCCCGCCCCCTAATCAGGGCTCAGCTTCTCTCCCAGCACAAAGCCCCTCCAAGCCTCTACACATACAGATAATACCAATACAAAAAAACACACAAATACCTTCTCCTCCAAAAGAACTCCCACTCAAACTCCCCTGCTTACAGCTCTGTTTGCTAGCTCCTGTGCCGCTGCCTAACTGGCTGCTACCTTTATAGGACCCCTAGTCAGTGAAGCCCCGCCCCCTAATCAGGGCCCAGCTTCTCTCCCAGCACAAAGCCCCTCCAAGCCTCTACATATACAGATACTACCAATACAAAAAAACACACAAATACCTTCTTCTCCAACAGAACTCCCACTCAAACTCCCCTCTTTACAGCTCTGTTTGCTAGCTCCTGTGCCGCTGCCTGACTGGCTGCTACCTTTATAGGACCGCTAGTCAGTGAAGCCCCGCCCCCTAATCAGGGCTCAGCTTCTGTCCCAGCACAAAGCCCCTCCAAGCCTCTACACATACAGATACTACCAATACAAAAAAACACACAAATACCTTCTCCTCCAACAGAACTCCCACTCAAACTCCCCTGTTCACAGCTCTGTTTGCTAGCTCCTGTGCCACTGCAGCTGTCTGTGCCGCTGCCTGACTGGCTGCTAGCTTTATAGGACCCCTAGTCAGTGAAGCCCCGCCCCCTAATCAGGGCTCAGCTTCTCTCCCAGCACAAAGCCCCTTCAAACCCCGACACATACAGGTACTACCAATAAAAAACCAAACACACACAAATACCATCTCCTCCAACAGAACTCCCACTCAAACTCCCCTGTTTACAGCTCTGTTTGCTAGCTCCTGTGCCGCTGCAGCTGTCTGTTCCGCTGCCTGACTGGCTGCTACCTTTATAGGATCCCTAGTCAGTGAAGCCCCGCCCCCTAATCAGGGTTCAGCTTGTCTCCCAGCACAAAGCCCCTCCAAGCCTCTACATATACAGATACTACCAATACAAAAAAACACACAAATACCTTCTCCTCCAACAGAACTCCCACTCAAACTCCCCTGCTTACAGCTCTGTTTGCTAGCTCCTGTGCCGCTGCCTGACTGGCTGCTACCTTTATAGGACCCCTCGTCAGTGAAGCCCCGCCCCCTAATCAGGGTTCAGCTTCTCTCCCAGCACAAAGCCCCTCCAAGCCTCTACATATACAGATACTACCAATACAAAAAAACACACAAATACCTTCTCCTCCAACAGAACTCCCACTCAAACTCCCCTGTTCACAGCTCTGTTTGCTAGCTCCTGTGCCACTGCAGCTGTCTGTGCCGCTGCCTGACTGGCTGCTACCTTTATAGGACCCCTAGTCAGTGAAGCCCCGCCCCTAATCAGGGCTCAGCTTCTCTCACAGCACCTAGCCCCTCCAAGCCTCTACACATACAGATAATACCAATACAAAAACACACACAAATACCTTCTCCTCCAACAGAACTCCCACTCAAACGCCCCTGTTCACAGCTCTGTTTGCTAGCTCCTGTGCCACTGCAGCTGTCTGTTCCGCTGCCTGACTGGCTGCTACCTTTATAGGACCCCTAGTCAGTGAAGCCCCGCCCCCTAATCAGGGTTCAGCTTCTCTCCAAGCACAAAGCTCCGCCAAACCCCGACACATACAGATACTACCAATAAAAAACCAAACACACACAAATACCATCTCCTCCAACAACTCCCACTCAAACTCCCCTGTTCACAGCTCTGTTTGCTAGCTCCTGTGCCACTGCAGCTGTCTGTGCCGCTGCCTGACTGGCTGCTCCCTTTCTAGGACCCCTAATCAGTGAAGCCCCGCCCCCTAATCAGGGCCCAGCTTCTCTCCCAGCACAAAGCCCCTCCAAGCCTCTACACATACAGATAATACCAATACAAAAACACACACAAATACGTTCTCCTCCAACAGAACTCCCACTCAAACTCCCCTGTTTACAGGTCTGTTTGCTAGCTCCTGTGCCGCTGCCTGACTGGCTGCTACCTTTATAGGACCCCTAATCAGTGAAGCCCCGCCCCCTAATCAGGGCCCAGCTTCTCTCCCAGCACAAAGCCCCTCCAAGCCTCTACACATACAGATAATACCAATACAAAAACACACACAAATACCTTCTCCTCCAAAAGAACTCCCACTCAAACTCCCCTGCTTACAGCTCTGTTTGCTAGCTCCTTTGCCGCTGCAGCTGTCTGTGCCGCTGCCTGACTGGCTGCTCCCTTTATAGGACACCTAGTCAGTGAAGCCCCGGCCCCTAATCAGGGCTCAGCTTCTCTCGCAGCACCTAGCCCCTCCAAGCCTCTACACATACAGATACTACCAATACAAAAACACACACAAATACCTTCTCCTCCAACAGAACTCCCACTCAAACTCCCCTGTTCACAGCTCTGTTTGCTAGCTCCTGTGCCGCTGCCTGACTGGCTGCTACCTTTATAGGACCCCTAGTCAGTGAAGCCCCGCCCCCTAATCAGGGCTCAGCTTCTCTCGCAGCACCTAGCCCCTCCAAGCCTCTACACATACAGATACTACCAATACAAAAACACACACAAATACCTTCTCCTCCAACAGAACTCCCACTCAAACTCCCCTGTTCACAGCTCTGTTTGCTAGCTCCTGTGCCGCTGCCTGACTGGCTGCTCCCTTTCTAGGACCCCTAATCAGTGAAGCCCCGCCCCCTAATCAGGGCCCAGCTTCTCTCCCATCACAAAGCCCCTCCAAGCCTAAACACATACAGATAATACCAATACAAAAACACACACAAATACCTTCTCCTCCAAAAGAACTCCCACTCAAACCCCCCTGTTTACAGCTCAGTTTGCTAGCTGCTGTGCCGCTGCAGCTGTCTGTGCCGCTGCCTGACTGGCTGCTCCCTTTATAGGACACCTAGTCAGTGAAGCCCCGCCCCCTAATCAGGGCCCAGCTTCTCTCCCAGCACAAAGCCCCTCCAAGCCTCTACACATACAGATAATACCAATACAAAAACACACACAAATACCTT
Organism: Lepidochelys kempii; assembly: GCF_965140265.1. NCBI lineage: Eukaryota > Metazoa > Chordata > Testudines > Cheloniidae > Lepidochelys > Lepidochelys kempii. The sequence continues at coordinate 27,382,635 of NC_133272.1, forward strand.
CTCCTCCAACAGAACTCCCACTCAAACTCCCCTGTTCACAGCTCTGTTTGCTAGCTCCTGTGCCGCTGCCTGACTGGCTGCTACCTTTATAGGACCCCTCGTCAGTGAAGCCCCGCCCCCTAATCAGGGCTCAGCTTCTCTCGCAGCACCTAGCCCCTCCAAGCCTCTACACATACAGATACTACCAATACAAAAACACACACAAATACCTTCTCCTCCAACAGAACTCCCACTCAAACTCCCCTGTTCACAGCTCTGTTTGCTAGCTCCTGTGCCGCTGCCTGACTGGCTGCTACCTTTATAGGACCCCTAGTCAGTGAAGCCCCGCCCCCTAAGAAGGGCTCAGCTTCTCTCCCAGCACAAAGGCCCTCCAAGCCTCTACACATACAGATAATACCAATACAAAAACACACACAAATACGTTCTCCTCCAACAGAACTCCCACTCAAACTCCCCTGTTTACAGGTCTGTTTGCTAGCTCCTGTGCCGCTGCCTGACTGGCTGCTACCTTTATAGGACCCCTAGTCAGTGAAGCCCCGCCCCCTAATCAGGGCTCAGCTTCTCTCCCAGCACAAAGCCCCTTCAAGCCTCTACACATACAGATACTACCAATACAAAACCAAACACACACAAATACCTTCTCCTCCAACAGAACTCCCACTCAAACTCCCCTGTTTACAGCTCTGTTTGCTAGCTCCTGTGCCGCTGCAGCTGTCTGTTCCGCTGCCTGACTGGCTGCTACCTTTATAGGACCCCTAGTCAGTGAAGCCCCGCCCCCTAATCAGGGTTCAGCTTCTCTCCAAGCACAAAGCCCCGCCAAACCCCTTCACATACAGATACTACCAATAAAAAACCAAACACACATAAATACCTTCTCCTCCAACAGAACTCCCACTCAAACTCCCCTGCTTACAGCTCTGTTTGCTAGCTCCTGTGCCGCTGCCTGACTGGCTCCTACCTTTATAGGACCGCTAGTCAGTGAAGCCCCGCCCCCTAATCAGGGCTCAGCTTCTGTCCCAGCACAAAGCCCGTACACAAACAGATACTACCAATACAAAACCGAACACACACAAATACCTTCTCCTCCAACAGAACTCCCACTCAAACTGCCCTGTTTACAGGTCTGTTTGCTAGCTCCTGTGCCGCTGCCTGACTGGCTGGTACCTTTATAGGACCCCTAGTCAGTGAAGCCCCGCCCCCTAATCAGGGCTCAGCTTCTCTCCCATCACAAAGCCCCTCCAAGCCTCTACACATACAGATAATACAAATACAAAAACACACACAAATACCTTCTCCTCCAACAGAACTCCCACTCAAACTCCCCTGTTTACAGCTCTGTTTGCTAGCTCCTGTGCCGCTGCCTGACTGGCTGCTCCCTTTCTAGGACCCCTAATCAGTGAAGCCCCGCCCCCTAATCAGGGCCCAGCTTCTCTCCCAGCACAAAGCCCCTCCAAGCCTCTACACATACAGATAATACCAATACAAAAACACACACAAATACGTTCTCCTCCAACAGAACTCCCACTCAAACGCCCCTGTTCACAGCTCTGTTTGCTAGCTCCTGTGCCACTGCAGCTGTCTGTTCCGCTGCCTGACTGGCTGCTACCTTTATAGGACCCCTAGTCAGTGAAGCCCCGCCCCCTAATCAGGGCTCAGCTTCTCTCCCAGCACAAAGCCCCTCCAAGCCTCTACATATACAGATACTACCAATACAAAAAAACACACAAATACGTTCTCCTCCAACAGAACTCCCACTCAAACGCCCCTGTTCACAGCTCTGTTTGCTAGCTCCTGTGCCACTGCAGCTGTCTGTTCCGCTGCCTGACTGGCTGCTACCTTTATAGGACCCCTAGTCAGTGAAGCCCCGCCCCCTAATCAGGGCCCAGCTTCTCTCCCAGCACAAAGCCCCTCCAAGCCTCTACACATACAGATAATACCAATACAAAAACACACACAAATACCTTCTCCTCCAACAGAACTCCCACTCAAACTCCCCTGCTTACAGCTCTGTTTGCTAGCTCCTGTGCCGCTGCCTGACAGGCAGCTAGCTTTATAGGACCCCTAGTCAGTGGAGCCCCGCCCCCTAATCAGGGCTCAGCTTCTCTCCCAGCACAAAGCCCCTCCAAGCCTCTACACATACAGATACTACCAATACAAAAACACACACAAATACCTTCTCCTCCAACAGAACTCCCACTCAAACTCCCCTGTTTAGAGCTCTGTTTGCTAGCTCCTGTGCCGCTGCAGCTGTCTGTGCCGCTGCCTGACTGGCTGCTACCTTTATAGGACCCCTAGTCAGTGAAGCCCCGCCCCCTAATCAGGGTTCAGCTTCTCTCCAAGCACAAAGCTCCGCCAAACCCCGACACATACAGATACTACCAATAAAAAACCAAACACACACAAATACCATCTCCTCCAACAGAACTCCCACTCAAACTCCCCTGTTTACAGCTCTGTTTGTTAGCTCCTGTGCCGCTGCCTGACTGGCAGCTAGCTTTATAGGACCCCTAGTCAGTGAAGCCCCGCCCCCTAATCAGGGCTCAGCTTCTCTCCCAGCACAAAGCCCCTCCAAGCCTCTACACATACAGATAATACCAATACAAAAAAACACACAAATACCTTCTCCTCCAAAAGAACTCCCACTCAAACTCCCCTGCTTACAGCTCTGTTTGCTAGCTCCTGTGCCGCTGCCTAACTGGCTGCTACCTTTATAGGACCCCTAGTCAGTGAAGCCCCGCCCCCTAATCAGGGCCCAGCTTCTCTCCCAGCACAAAGCCCCTCCAAGCCTCTACATATACAGATACTACCAATACAAAAAAACACACAAATACCTTCTTCTCCAACAGAACTCCCACTCAAACTCCCCTCTTTACAGCTCTGTTTGCTAGCTCCTGTGCCGCTGCCTGACTGGCTGCTACCTTTATAGGACCGCTAGTCAGTGAAGCCCCGCCCCCTAATCAGGGCTCAGCTTCTGTCCCAGCACAAAGCCCCTCCAAGCCTCTACACATACAGATACTACCAATACAAAAAAACACACAAATACCTTCTCCTCCAACAGAACTCCCACTCAAACTCCCCTGTTCACAGCTCTGTTTGCTAGCTCCTGTGCCACTGCAGCTGTCTGTGCCGCTGCCTGACTGGCTGCTAGCTTTATAGGACCCCTAGTCAGTGAAGCCCCGCCCCCTAATCAGGGCTCAGCTTCTCTCCCAGCACAAAGCCCCTTCAAACCCCGACACATACAGGTACTACCAATAAAAAACCAAACACACACAAATACCATCTCCTCCAACAGAACTCCCACTCAAACTCCCCTGTTTACAGCTCTGTTTGCTAGCTCCTGTGCCGCTGCAGCTGTCTGTTCCGCTGCCTGACTGGCTGCTACCTTTATAGGATCCCTAGTCAGTGAAGCCCCGCCCCCTAATCAGGGTTCAGCTTGTCTCCCAGCACAAAGCCCCTCCAAGCCTCTACATATACAGATACTACCAATACAAAAAAACACACAAATACCTTCTCCTCCAACAGAACTCCCACTCAAACTCCCCTGCTTACAGCTCTGTTTGCTAGCTCCTGTGCCGCTGCCTGACTGGCTGCTACCTTTATAGGACCCCTCGTCAGTGAAGCCCCGCCCCCTAATCAGGGTTCAGCTTCTCTCCCAGCACAAAGCCCCTCCAAGCCTCTACATATACAGATACTACCAATACAAAAAAACACACAAATACCTTCTCCTCCAACAGAACTCCCACTCAAACTCCCCTGTTCACAGCTCTGTTTGCTAGCTCCTGTGCCACTGCAGCTGTCTGTGCCGCTGCCTGACTGGCTGCTACCTTTATAGGACCCCTAGTCAGTGAAGCCCCGCCCCTAATCAGGGCTCAGCTTCTCTCACAGCACCTAGCCCCTCCAAGCCTCTACACATACAGATAATACCAATACAAAAACACACACAAATACCTTCTCCTCCAACAGAACTCCCACTCAAACGCCCCTGTTCACAGCTCTGTTTGCTAGCTCCTGTGCCACTGCAGCTGTCTGTTCCGCTGCCTGACTGGCTGCTACCTTTATAGGACCCCTAGTCAGTGAAGCCCCGCCCCCTAATCAGGGTTCAGCTTCTCTCCAAGCACAAAGCTCCGCCAAACCCCGACACATACAGATACTACCAATAAAAAACCAAACACACACAAATACCATCTCCTCCAACAACTCCCACTCAAACTCCCCTGTTCACAGCTCTGTTTGCTAGCTCCTGTGCCACTGCAGCTGTCTGTGCCGCTGCCTGACTGGCTGCTCCCTTTCTAGGACCCCTAATCAGTGAAGCCCCGCCCCCTAATCAGGGCCCAGCTTCTCTCCCAGCACAAAGCCCCTCCAAGCCTCTACACATACAGATAATACCAATACAAAAACACACACAAATACGTTCTCCTCCAACAGAACTCCCACTCAAACTCCCCTGTTTACAGGTCTGTTTGCTAGCTCCTGTGCCGCTGCCTGACTGGCTGCTACCTTTATAGGACCCCTAATCAGTGAAGCCCCGCCCCCTAATCAGGGCCCAGCTTCTCTCCCAGCACAAAGCCCCTCCAAGCCTCTACACATACAGATAATACCAATACAAAAACACACACAAATACCTTCTCCTCCAAAAGAACTCCCACTCAAACTCCCCTGCTTACAGCTCTGTTTGCTAGCTCCTTTGCCGCTGCAGCTGTCTGTGCCGCTGCCTGACTGGCTGCTCCCTTTATAGGACACCTAGTCAGTGAAGCCCCGGCCCCTAATCAGGGCTCAGCTTCTCTCGCAGCACCTAGCCCCTCCAAGCCTCTACACATACAGATACTACCAATACAAAAACACACACAAATACCTTCTCCTCCAACAGAACTCCCACTCAAACTCCCCTGTTCACAGCTCTGTTTGCTAGCTCCTGTGCCGCTGCCTGACTGGCTGCTACCTTTATAGGACCCCTAGTCAGTGAAGCCCCGCCCCCTAATCAGGGCTCAGCTTCTCTCGCAGCACCTAGCCCCTCCAAGCCTCTACACATACAGATACTACCAATACAAAAACACACACAAATACCTTCTCCTCCAACAGAACTCCCACTCAAACTCCCCTGTTCACAGCTCTGTTTGCTAGCTCCTGTGCCGCTGCCTGACTGGCTGCTCCCTTTCTAGGACCCCTAATCAGTGAAGCCCCGCCCCCTAATCAGGGCCCAGCTTCTCTCCCATCACAAAGCCCCTCCAAGCCTAAACACATACAGATAATACCAATACAAAAACACACACAAATACCTTCTCCTCCAAAAGAACTCCCACTCAAACCCCCCTGTTTACAGCTCAGTTTGCTAGCTGCTGTGCCGCTGCAGCTGTCTGTGCCGCTGCCTGACTGGCTGCTCCCTTTATAGGACACCTAGTCAGTGAAGCCCCGCCCCCTAATCAGGGCCCAGCTTCTCTCCCAGCACAAAGCCCCTCCAAGCCTCTACACATACAGATAATACCAATACAAAAACACACACAAATACCTTCTCCTCCAACAGAACTCCCACTCAAACTCCCCTGTTCACAGCTCTGTTTGCTAGCTCCTGTGCCGCTGCCTGACTGGCTGCTACCTTTATAGGACCCCTCGTCAGTGAAGCCCCGCCCCCTAATCAGGGCTCAGCTTCTCTCGCAGCACCTAGCCCCTCCAAGCCTCTACACATACAGATACTACCAATACAAAAACACACACAAATACCTTCTCCTCCAACAGAACTCCCACTCAAACTCCCCTGTTCACAGCTCTGTTTGCTAGCTCCTGTGCCGCTGCCTGACTGGCTGCTACCTTTATAGGACCCCTAGTCAGTGAAGCCCCGCCCCCTAAGAAGGGCTCAGCTTCTCTCCCAGCACAAAGGCCCTCCAAGCCTCTACACATACAGATAATACCAATACAAAAACACACACAAATACGTTCTCCTCCAACAGAACTCCCACTCAAACTCCCCTGTTTACAGGTCTGTTTGCTAGCTCCTGTGCCGCTGCCTGACTGGCTGCTACCTTTATAGGACCCCTAGTCAGTGAAGCCCCGCCCCCTAATCAGGGCTCAGCTTCTCTCCCAGCACAAAGCCCCTTCAAGCCTCTACACATACAGATACTACCAATACAAAACCAAACACACACAAATACCTTCTCCTCCAACAGAACTCCCACTCAAACTCCCCTGTTTACAGCTCTGTTTGCTAGCTCCTGTGCCGCTGCAGCTGTCTGTTCCGCTGCCTGACTGGCTGCTACCTTTATAGGACCCCTAGTCAGTGAAGCCCCGCCCCCTAATCAGGGTTCAGCTTCTCTCCAAGCACAAAGCCCCGCCAAACCCCTTCACATACAGATACTACCAATAAAAAACCAAACACACATAAATACCTTCTCCTCCAACAGAACTCCCACTCAAACTCCCCTGCTTACAGCTCTGTTTGCTAGCTCCTGTGCCGCTGCCTGACTGGCTCCTACCTTTATAGGACCGCTAGTCAGTGAAGCCCCGCCCCCTAATCAGGGCTCAGCTTCTGTCCCAGCACAAAGCCCGTACACAAACAGATACTACCAATACAAAACCGAACACACACAAATACCTTCTCCTCCAACAGAACTCCCACTCAAACTGCCCTGTTTACAGGTCTGTTTGCTAGCTCCTGTGCCGCTGCCTGACTGGCTGGTACCTTTATAGGACCCCTAGTCAGTGAAGCCCCGCCCCCTAATCAGGGCTCAGCTTCTCTCCCATCACAAAGCCCCTCCAAGCCTCTACACATACAGATAATACAAATACAAAAACACACACAAATACCTTCTCCTCCAACAGAACTCCCACTCAAACTCCCCTGTTTACAGCTCTGTTTGCTAGCTCCTGTGCCGCTGCCTGACTGGCTGCTCCCTTTCTAGGACCCCTAATCAGTGAAGCCCCGCCCCCTAATCAGGGCCCAGCTTCTCTCCCAGCACAAAGCCCCTCCAAGCCTCTACACATACAGATAATACCAATACAAAAACACACACAAATACCTTCTCCTCCAACAGAACTCCGACTCAAACGCCCCTGTTCACAGCTCTGTTTGCTAGCTCCTGTGCCACTGCAGCTGTCTGTTCCGCTGCCTGACTGGCTGCTACCTTTATAGGACCCCTAGTCAGTGAAGCCCCGCCCCCTAATCAGGGCTCAGCTTCTCTCCCAGCACAAAGCCCCTCCAAGCCTCTACACATACAGATACTACCAATACAAAACCAAACACACACAAATACCTTCTCGTCCAACAGAACTCCCACTCAAACTCCCCTGTTTAGAGCTCTGTTTGCTACCTCCTGTGCCGCTGCCTGACAGGCAGCTAGCTTTATAGGACCCCTAGTCAGTGGAGCCCCGCCCCCTAATCAGGGCTCAGCTTCTCTCCCAGCACAAAGCCCCTACAAGCCTCTACACATACAGATACTACCAATACAAAACCAAACACACACAAATACCTTCTCCTCCAACAGAACTCCCACTCAAACTCCCCTGCTTACAGCTCTGTTTGCTAGCTCCTGTGCCGCTGCCTGACTGGCTGCTACCTTTATAGGACCCCTAGTCAGTGAAGCCCCGCCCCCTAATCAGGGTTCAGCTTCTCTCCCAGCACAAAGCCCCTCCAAGCCTCTACACATACAGATAATACCAATACAAAACCAAACACACACAAATACCTTCTCCTCCAAAAGAACTCCCACTCAAACTCCCCTGCTTACAGCTCTGTTTGCTAGCTCCTGTGCCGCTGCCTGACTGGCTCCAACCTTTATAGGACCCCTAGTCAGTGAAGCCCCGCCCCCTAATCAGGGCTCAGTTTCTCTCACAGCACCTAGCCCCTCCAAGCCTCTACACATACAGATACTACCAATACAAAAACACACACAAATACCTTCTCCTCCAACAGAACTCCCACTCAAACTCCCCTGTTCACAGCTCTGTTTGCTAGCTCCTGTGCCGCTGCCTGACTGGCTGCTACCTTTATAGGACCCCTAGTCAGTGAAGCCCCGCCCCCTAATCAGGGCCCAGCTTCTCTCCCAGCACAAAGCCCCTCCAAGCCTCTACACATACAGATAATACCAATACAAAAACACACACAAATACCTTCTCCTCCAACAGAACTCCCACTCAAACGCCCCTGTTCACAGCTCTGTTTGCTAGCTCCTGTGCCACTGCAGCTGTCTGTTCCGCTGCCTGACTGGCTGCTACCTTTATAGGACCCCTAGTCAGTGAAGCCCCGCCCCCTAATCAGGGTTCAGCTTCTCTCCCAGCACAAAGCCCCTCCAAGCCTCTACACACACAGATACTACCAATACAAAACCAAACACACACAAATACCTTCTCGTCCAACAGAACTCCCACTCAAACTCCCCTGTTTAGAGCTCTGTTTGCTAGCTCCTGTGCCGCTGCAGCTGTCTGTGCCGCTGCCTGACTGGCTGCTACCTTTATAGGACCCCTAGTCAGTGAAGCCCCGCCCCCTAATCAGGGTTCAGCTTCTCTCCAAGCACAAAGCTCCGCCAAACCCCGACACATACAGATACTACCAATAAAAAACCAAACACACACAAATACCATCTCCTCCAACAACTCCCACTCAAACTCCCCTGTTTACAGCTCTGTTTGCTAGCTCCTGTGCCGCTGCCTGACTGGCAGCTAGCTTTATAGGACCCCTAGTCAGTGAAGCCCCGCCCCCTAATCAGGGCTCAGCTTCTCTCCCAGCACAAAGCCCCTCCAAGCCTCTACACATAGAGATACTACCAATACAAAAAACCACACAAATACCTTCTCCTCCAAAAGAACTCCCACTCAAACTCCCCTGCTTACAGCTCTGTTTGCTAGCTCCTGTGCCGCTGCCTGACTGGCTCCTACCTTTATAGGACCCCTAGTCAGTGAAGCCCCGCCCCCTAATCAGGGCTCAGCTTCTCTCGCAGCACCTAGCCCCTCCAAGCGTCTACACATACAGATACTACCAATACAAAAACACACACAAATACCTTCTCCTCCAACAGAACTCCCACTCAAACTCCCCTGTTCACAGCTCTGTTTTCTAGCTCCTGTGCCGCTGCCTGACTGGCTGCTACCTTTATAGGACCCCTAGTCAGTGAAGCCCCGCCCCCTAATCAGGGCTCAGCTTCTCTCCCAGCACAAAGCCCCTTCAAACCTCTACACATACAGGAACTACCAATACAAAAACACACACAAATACCTTCTCCTCCAACAGAACTCCAACTCAAACTCCCCTGTTTACAGCTCTGTTTGCTAGCTCCTGTGCCGCTGCAGCTGTCTGTTCCGCTGCCTGACTGGCTGCTACCTTTATAGGATCCCTAGTCAGTGAAGCCCCGCCCCCTAATCAGGGTTCAGCTTCTCTCCCAGCACAAAGCCCCTCCAAGCCTCTACATATACAGATACTACCAATACAAAAAAACACACAAATACCTTCTCCTCCAACAGAACTCCCACTCAAACTCCCCTGCTTACAGCTCTGTTTGCTAGCTCCTGTGCCGCTGCCTGACTGGCTGCTACCTTTATAGGACCCCTCGTCAGTGAAGCCCCGCCCCCTAATCAGGGTTCAGCTTCTCTCCCAGCACAAAGCCCCTCCAAGCCTCTACATATACAGATACTACCAATACAAAAAAACACACAAATACCTTCTCCTCCAACAGAACTCCCACTCAAACTCCCCTGTTCACAGCTCTGTTTGCTAGCTCCTGTGCCACTGCAGCTGTCTGTGCCGCTGCCTGACTGGCTGCTACCTTTATAGGACCCCTAGTCAGTGAAGCCCCGCCCCTAATCAGGGCTCAGCTTCTCTCACAGCACCTAGCCCCTCCAAGCCTCTACACATACAGATAATACCAATACAAAAACACACACAAATACCTTCTCCTCCAACAGAACTCCCACTCAAACGCCCCTGTTCACAGCTCTGTTTGCTAGCTCCTGTGCCACTGCAGCTGTCTGTTCCGCTGCCTGACTGGCTGCTACCTTTATAGGACCCCTAGTCAGTGAAGCCCCGCCCCCTAATCAGGGTTCAGCTTCTCTCCAAGCACAAAGCTCCGCCAAACCCCGACACATACAGATACTACCAATAAAAAACCAAACACACACAAATACCATCTCCTCCAACAACTCCCACTCAAACTCCCCTGTTCACAGCTCTGTTTGCTAGCTCCTGTGCCACTGCAGCTGTCTGTGCCGCTGCCTGACTGGCTGCTCCCTTTCTAGGACCCCTAATCAGTGAAGCCCCGCCCCCTAATCAGGGCCCAGCTTCTCTCCCAGCACAAAGCCCCTCCAAGCCTCTACACATACAGATAATACCAATGCAAAAACACACACAAATACGTTCTCCTCCAACAGAACTCCCACTCAAACTCCCCTGTTTACAGGTCTGTTTGCTAGCTCCTGTGCCGCTGCCTGACTGGCTGCTACCTTTATAGGACCCCTAGTCAGTGAAGCCCCGCCCCCTAATCAGGGCTCAGCTTCTCTCCCAGCACAAAGCCCCTCCAAGCCTCTACATATACAGATACTACCAATACAAAAAAACACACAAATACCTTCTCCTCCAACAGAACTCCCACTCAAACTCCCCTCTTTACAGCTCTGTTTGCTAGCTCCTGTGCCACTGCAGCTGTCTGTGCCGCTGCCTGACTGGCTGCTCCCTTTCTAGGACCCCTAATCAGTGAAGCCCCGCCCCCTAATCAGGGCCCAGCTTCTCTCCCAGCACAAAGCCCCTCCAAGCCTCTACACATACAGATAATACCAATACAAAAACACACACAAATACCTTCTCCTCCAAAAGAACTCCCACTCAAACTCCCCTGCTTACAGCTCTGTTTGCTAGCTCCTTTGCCGCTGCAGCTGTCTGTGCCGCTGCCTGACTGGCTGCTCCCTTTATAGGACACCTAGTCAGTGAAGCCCCCCCCCTAATCAGGGCTCAGCTTCTCTCGCAGCACCTAGCCCCTCCAAGCCTCTACACATACAGATACTACCAATACAAAAACACACACAAATACCTTCTCCTCCAACAGAACTCCCACTCAAACTCCCCTGTTCACAGCTCTGTTTGCTAGCTCCTGTGCCGCTGCCTGACTGGCTGCTACCTTTCTAGGACCCCTAATCAGTGAAGCCCCGCCCCCTAATCAGGGCCCAGCTTCTCTCCCATCACAAAGCCCCTCCAAGCCTAAACACATACAGATAATACCAATACAAAAACACACACAAATACCTTCTCCTCCAAAAGAACTCCCACTCAAACCCCCCTGTTTACAGCTCAGTTTGCTAGCTCCTGTGCCGCTGCAGCTGTCTGTGCCGCTGCCTGACTGGCTGCTCCCTTTATAGGACACCTAGTCAGTGAAGCCCCGCCCCCTAATCAGGGCCCAGCTTCTCTCCCAGCACAAAGCCCCTCCAAGCCTCTACACATACAGATAATACCAATACAAAAACACACACAAATACCTTCTCCTCCAACAGAACTCCCACTCAAACTCCCCTGTTCACAGCTCTGTTTGCTAGCTCCTGTGCCGCTGCCTGACTGGCTGCTACCTTTATAGGACCCCTCGTCAGTGAAGCCCCGCCCCCTAATCAGGGCTCAGCTTCTCTCGCAGCACCTAGCCCCTCCAAGCCTCTACACATACAGATACTACCAATACAAAAACACACACAAATACCTTCTCCTCCAACAGAACTCCCACTCAAACTCCCCTGTTCACAGCTCTGTTTGCTAGCTCCTGTGCCGCTGCCTGACTGGCTGCTACCTTTATAGGACCCCTAGTCAGTGAAGCCCCGCCCCCTAAGAAGGGCTCAGCTTCTCTCCCAGCACAAAGGCCCTCCAAGCCTCTACACATACAGATAATACCAATACAAAAACACACACAAATACTTTCTCCTCCAACAGAACTCCCACTCAAACTCCCCTGTTCACAGCTCTGTTTGCTAGCTCCTGTGCCACTGCAGCTGTCTGTGCCGCTGCCTGACTGGCTGCTAGCTTTATAGGACCCCTAGTCAGTGAAGCCCCGCCCCTAATCAGGGCTCAGCTTCTCTCACAGCACCTAGCCCCTCCAAGCCTCTACACATACAGATAATACCAATACAAAAACACACACAAATACCTTCTCCTCCAACAGAACTCCCACTCAAACGCCCCTGTTCACAGCTCTGTTTGCTAGCTCCTGTGCCACTGCAGCTGTCTGTGCCGCTGCCTGACTGGCTGCTACCTTTATAGGACCCCTAGTCAGTGAAGCCCCGCCCCCTAATCAGGGTTCAGCTTCTCTCCAAGCACAAAGCTCCGCCAAACCCCGACACATACAGATACTACCAATAAAAAACCAAACACACACAAATACCATCTCCTCCAACAACTCCCACTCAAACTCCCCTGTTTACAGCTCTGTTTGCTAGCTCCTGTGCCGCTGCCTGACTGGCAGCTAGCTTTATAGGACCCCTAATCAGTGAAGCCCCGCCCCCTAATCAGGGCTCAGCTTCTCTCCCAGCACAAAGCCCCTCCAAGCCTCTACACATAGAGATACTACCAATACAAAAAACCACACAAATACCTTCTCCTCCAAAAAACTCCCACTCAAACTCCCCTGCTTACAGCTCTGTTTGCTAGCTCCTGTGCCGCTGCCTGACTGGCTCCTACCTTTATAGGACCCCTAGTCAGTGAAGCCCCGCCCCCTAATCAGGGCTCAGCTTCTCTCGCAGCACCTAGCCCCTCCAAGCCTCTACACATACAGATACTACCAATACAAAAACACACACAAATACCTTCTCCTCCAACAGAACTCCCACTCAAACTCCCCTGTTCACAGCTCTGTTTGCTAGCTCCTGTGCCGCTGCCTGACTGGCTGCTACCTTTATAGGACCCCTAGTCAGTGAAGCCCCGACCCCGAATCAGGGCTCAGCTTCTCTCGCAGCACCTAGCCACTCCAAGCCTCTACACATACAGATACTACCAATACAAAAACACACACAAATACCTTCTCCTCCAACAGAACTCCCACTCAAACTCCCCTGTTCACAGCTCTGTTTGCTAGCTCCTGTGCCGCTGCCTGACTGGCTGCTACCTTTATAGGACCCCTAGTCAGTGAATCCCCGCCCCCTAATCAGGGCTCAGCTTCTCTCCCAGCACAAAGCCCCTCCAAGCCTCTACATATACAGATACTACCAATACAAAACCAAACACACACAAATACCTTCTCCTCCAACAGAACTCCCACTCAAACTCCCCTCTTTACAGCTCTGTTTGCTAGCTCCTGTGCCACTGCAGCTGTCTGTGCCGCTGCCTGACTGGCTGCTCCCTTTCTAGGGCCCCTAATCAGTGAAGCCCCGCCCCCTAATCAGGGCCCAGTTTCTCTCCCAGCACAAAGCCCCTCCAAGCCTCTACACATACAGATACTACCAATACAAAACCAAACACACACAAATACCTTCTCCTACAACAGAACTCCCACTCAAACTCCCCTGTTTAGAGCTCTGTTTGCTAGCTCCTGTGCCGCTGCAGCTGTCTGTGCCGCTGCCTGACTGGCTGCTAGCTTTATAGGACCCCTAGTCAGTGAAGCCCCGCCCCCTAATCAGGGCTCAGCTTCTCTCCCAGCACAAAGCCCCTTCAAACCTGTACACATACAGGAACTACCAATACAAAAACACACACAAATACCTTCTCCTCCAACAGAACTCCAACTCAAACTCCCCTGTTTACAGCTCTGTTTGCTAGCTCCTGTGCCGCTGCAGCTGTCTGTTCCGCTGCCTGACTGGCTGCTACCTTTATAGGATCCCTAGTCAGTGAAGCCCCGCCCCCTAATCAGGGTTCAGCTTCTCTCCCAGCACAAAGCCCCTCCAAGCCTCTACATATACAGATACTACCAATACAAAAAAACACACAAATACCTTCTCCTCCAACAGAACTCCCACTCAAACTCCCCTGCTTACAGCTCTGTTTGCTAGCTCCTGTGCCGCTGCCTGACTGGCTGCTACCTTTATAGGACCCCTCGTCAGTGAAGCCCCGCCCCCTAATCAGGGTTCAGCTTCTCTCCCAGCACAAAGCCCCTCCAAGCCTCTACATATACAGATACTACCAATACAAAAAAACACACAAATACCTTCTCCTCCAACAGAACTCCCACTCAAACTCCCCTGTTCACAGCTCTGTTTGCTAGCTCCTGTGCCACTGCAGCTGTCTGTGCCGCTGCCTGACTGGCTGCTACCTTTATAGGACCCCTAGTCAGTGAAGCCCCGCCCCTAATCAGGGCTCAGCTTCTCTCACAGCACCTAGCCCCTCCAAGCCTCTACACATACAGATAATACCAATACAAAAACACACACAAATACCTTCTCCTCCAACAGAACTCCCACTCAAACGCCCCTGTTCACAGCTCTGTTTGCTAGCTCCTGTGCCACTGCAGCTGTCTGTTCCGCTGCCTGACTGGCTGCTACCTTTATAGGACCCCTAGTCAGTGAAGCCCCGCCCCCTAATCAGGGTTCAGCTTCTCTCCAAGCACAAAGCTCCGCCAAACCCCGACACATACAGATACTACCAATAAAAAACCAAACACACACAAATACCATCTCCTCCAACAACTCCCACTCAAACTCCCCTGTTCACAGCTCTGTTTGCTAGCTCCTGTGCCACTGCAGCTGTCTGTGCCGCTGCCTGACTGGCTGCTACCTTTATAGGACCCCTAGTCAGTGAAGCCCCGCCCCCTAATCAGGGCTCAGCTTCTCTCCCAGCACAAAGCCCCTCCAAGCCTCTACATATACAGATACTACCAATACAAAAAAACACACAAATACCTTCTCCTCCAAAAGAACTCCCACTCAAACTCCCCTCTTTACAGCTCTGTTTGCTAGCTCCTGTGCCACTGCAGCTGTCTGTGCCGCTGCCTGACTGGCTGCTCCCTTTCTAGGACCCCTAATCAGTGAAGCCCCGCCCCCTAATCAGGGCTCAGCTTCTCTCGCAGCACCTAGCCCCTCCAAGCCTCTACACATACAGATACTACCAATACAAAAACACACACAAATACCTTCTCCTCCAACAGAACTCCCACTCAAACTCCCCTGTTCACAGCTCTGTTTGCTAGCTCCTGTGCCGCTGCCTGACTGGCTGCTACCTTTATAGGACCCCTAGTCAGTGAAGCCCCGCCCCCTAATCAGGGCTCAGCTTCTCTCGCAGCACCTAGCCCCTCCAAGCCTCTACACATACAGATACTACCAATACAAAAACACACACAAATACCTTCTCCTCCAACAGAACTCCCACTCAAACTCCCCTGTTCACAGCTCTGTTTGCTAGCTCCTGTGCCGCTGCCTGACTGGCTGCTCCCTTTCTAGGACCCCTAATCAGTGAAGCCCCGCCCCCTAATCAGGGCCCAGCTTCTCTCCCATCACAAAGCCCCTCCAAGCCTAAACACATACACATAATACCAATACAAAAACACACACAAATACCTTCTCCTCCAAAAGAACTCCCACTCAAACCCCCCTGTTTACAGCTCAGTTTGCTAGCTCCTGTGCCGCTGCAGCTGTCTGTGCCGCTGCCTGACTGGCTGCTCCCTTTATAGGACACCTAGTCAGTGAAGCCCCGCCCCCTAATCAGGGCCCAGCTTCTCTCCCAGCACAAAGCCCCTCCAAGCCTCTACACATACAGATAATACCAATACAAAAACACACACAAATACCTTCTCCTCCAACAGAACTCCCACTCAAACTCCCCTGTTCACAGCTCTGTTTGCTAGCTCCTGTGCCGCTGCCTGACTGGCTGCTACCTTTATAGGACCCCTCGTCAGTGAAGCCCCGCCCCCTAATCAGGGCTCAGCTTCTCTCGCAGCACCTAGCCCCTCCAAGCCTCTACACATACAGATACTACCAATACAAAAACACACACAAATACCTTCTCCTCCAACAGAACTCCCACTCAAACTCCCCTGTTCACAGCTCTGTTTGCTAGCTCCTGTGCCGCTGCCTGACTGGCTGCTACCTTTATAGGACCCCTAGTCAGTGAAGCCCCGCCCCCTAAGAAGGGCTCAGCTTCTCTCCCAGCACAAAGGCCCTCCAAGCCTCTACACATACAGATAATACCAATACAAAAACACACACAAATACTTTCTCCTCCAACAGAACTCCCACTCAAACTCCCCTGTTCACAGCTCTGTTTGCTAGCTCCTGTGCCACTGCAGCTGTCTGTGCCGCTGCCTGACTGGCTGCTAGCTTTATAGGACCCCTAGTCAGTGAAGCCCCGCCCCTAATCAGGGCTCAGCTTCTCTCACAGCACCTAGCCCCTCCAAGCCTCTACACATACAGATAATACCAATACAAAAACACACACAAATACCTTCTCCTCCAACAGAACTCCCACTCAAACGCCCCTGTTCACAGCTCTGTTTGCTAGCTCCTGTGCCACTGCAGCTGTCTGTGCCGCTGCCTGACTGGCTGCTACCTTTATAGGACCCCTAGTCAGTGAAGCCCCGCCCCCTAATCAGGGTTCAGCTTCTCTCCAAGCACAAAGCTCCGCCAAACCCCGACACATACAGATACTACCAATAAAAAACCAAACACACACAAATACCATCTCCTCCAACAACTCCCACTCAAACTCCCCTGTTTACAGCTCTGTTTGCTAGCTCCTGTGCCGCTGCCTGACTGGCAGCTAGCTTTATAGGACCCCTAATCAGTGAAGCCCCGCCCCCTAATCAGGGCTCAGCTTCTCTCCCAGCACAAAGCCCCTCCAAGCCTCTACACATAGAGATACTACCAATACAAAAAACCACACAAATACCTTCTCCTCCAAAAAACTCCCACTCAAACTCCCCTGCTTACAGCTCTGTTTGCTAGCTCCTGTGCCGCTGCCTGACTGGCTCCTACCTTTATAGGACCCCTAGTCAGTGAAGCCCCGCCCCCTAATCAGGGCTCAGCTTCTCTCGCAGCACCTAGCCCCTCCAAGCCTCTACACATACAGATACTACCAATACAAAAACACACACAAATACCTTCTCCTCCAACAGAACTCCCACTCAAACTCCCCTGTTCACAGCTCTGTTTGCTAGCTCCTGTGCCGCTGCCTGACTGGCTGCTACCTTTATAGGACCCCTAGTCAGTGAAGCCCCGACCCCGAATCAGGGCTCAGCTTCTCTCCCAGCACAAAGCCCCTCCAAGCCTCTACATATACAGATACTACCAATACAAAACCAAACACACACAAATACCTTCTCCTCCAACAGAACTCCCACTCAAACTCCCCTCTTTACAGCTCTGTTTGCTAGCTCCTGTGCCACTGCAGCTGTCTGTGCCGCTGCCTGACTGGCTGCTCCCTTTCTAGGGCCCCTAATCAGTGAAGCCCCGCCCCCTAATCAGGGCCCAGTTTCTCTCCCAGCACAAAGCCCCTCCAAGCCTCTACACATACAGATACTACCAATACAAAACCAAACACACACAAATACCTTCTCCTACAACAGAACTCCCACTCAAACTCCCCTGTTTAGAGCTCTGTTTGCTAGCTCCTGTGCCGCTGCAGCTGTCTGTGCCGCTGCCTGACTGGCTGCTAGCTTTATAGGACCCCTAGTCAGTGAAGCCCCGCCCCCTAATCAGGGCTCAGCTTCTCTCCCAGCACAAAGCCCCTTCAAACCTCTACACATACAGGAACTACCAATACAAAAACACACACAAATACCTTCTCCTCCAACAGAACTCCAACTCAAACTCCCCTGTTTACAGCTCTGTTTGCTAGCTCCTGTGCCGCTGCAGCTGTCTGTTCCGCTGCCTGACTGGCTGCTACCTTTATAGGATCCCTAGTCAGTGAAGCCCCGCCCCCTAATCAGGGTTCAGCTTCTCTCCCAGCACAAAGCCCCTCCAAGCCTCTACATATACAGATACTACCAATACAAAAAAACACACAAATACCTTCTCCTCCAACAGAACTCCCACTCAAACTCCCCTGCTTACAGCTCTGTTTGCTAGCTCCTGTGCCGCTGCCTGACTGGCTGCTACCTTTATAGGACCCCTCGTCAGTGAAGCCCCGCCCCCTAATCAGGGTTCAGCTTCTCTCCCAGCACAAAGCCCCTCCAAGCCTCTACATATACAGATACTACCAATACAAAAAAACACACAAATACCTTCTCCTCCAACAGAACTCCCACTCAAACTCCCCTGTTCACAGCTCTGTTTGCTAGCTCCTGTGCCACTGCAGCTGTCTGTGCCGCTGCCTGACTGGCTGCTACCTTTATAGGACCCCTAGTCAGTGAAGCCCCGCCCCTAATCAGGGCTCAGCTTCTCTCACAGCACCTAGCCCCTCCAAGCCTCTACACATACAGATAATACCAATACAAAAACACACACAAATACGTTCTCCTCCAACAGAACTCCCACTCAAACTCCCCTGTTTACAGGTCTGTTTGCTAGCTCCTGTGCCGCTGCCTGACTGGCTGCTACCTTTATAGGACCCCTAGTCAGTGAAGCCCCGCCCCCTAATCAGGGCTCAGCTTCTCTCCCAGCACAAAGCCCCTCCAAGCCTCTACATATACAGATACTACCAATACAAAAAAACACACAAATACCTTCTCCTCCAACAGAACTCCCACTCAAACTCCCCTCTTTACAGCTCTGTTTGCTAGCTCCTGTGCCGCTGCAGCTGTCTGTTCCGCTGCCTGACTGGCTGCTCCCTTTCTAGGACCCCTAGTCAGTGAAGCCCCGCCCCCTAATCAGGGTTCAGCTTCTCTCCCAGCACAAAGCCCCTCCAAGCCTCTACACATACAGGTACTACCAATACAAAAACAGACACAAATACCTTCTCCTCCAACAGAACTCCCACTCAAACTCCCCTGCTTACAGCTCTGTTTGCTAGCTCCTGTGCCGCTGCCTGACTGGCTGCTCCCTTTCTAGGACCCCTAATCAGTGAAGCCCCGCCCCCTAATCAGGGTTCAGCTTCTCTCCCATCACAAAGCCCCTCCAAGCCTCTACACATACAGATAATACCAATACAAAAACACACACAAATACCTTCTCCTCCAAAAGAACTCCCACTCAAACCCCCCTGTTTACAGCTCAGTTTGCTAGCTCCTGTGCCGCTGCAGCTGTCTGTGCCGCTGCCTGACTGGCTGCTCCCTTTATAGGACACCTAGTCAGTGAAGCTCCGCCCCCTAATCAGGGCCCAGCTTCTCTCCCAGCACAAAGCCCCTCCAAGCCTCTACACATACAGATAATACCAATACAAAAACACACACAAATACCTTCTCCTCCAACAGAACTCCCACTCAAACGCCCCTGTTCACAGCTCTGTTTGCTAGCTCCTGTGCCACTGCAGCTGTCTGTGCCGCTGCCTGACTGGCTGCTACCTTTATAGGACCCCTAGTCAGTGAAGCCCCGCCCCCTAATCAGGGTTCAGCTTCTCTCCAAGCACAAAGCTCCGCCAAACCCCGACACATACAGATACTACCAATAAAAAACCAAACACACACAAATACCATCTCCTCCAACAACTCCCACTCAAACTCCCCTGTTTACAGCTCTGTTTGCTAGCTCCTGTGCCGCTGCCTGACTGGCTCCTACCTTTATAGGACCCCTAGTCAGTGAAGCCCCGCCCCCTAATCAGGGCTCAGCTTCTCTCGCAGCACCTAGCCCCTCCAAGCCTCTACACATACAGATACTACCAATACAAAAACACACACAAATACCTTCTCCTCCAACAGAACTCCCACTCAAACTCCCCTGTTCACAGCTCTGTTTGCTAGCTCCTGTGCCGCTGCCTGACTGGCTGCTACCTTTATAGGACCCCTAGTCAGTGAAGCCCCGACCCCGAATCAGGGCTCAGCTTCTCTCGCAGCACCTAGCCACTCCAAGCCTCTACACATACAGATACTACCAATACAAAAACACACACAAATACCTTCTCCTCCAACAGAACTCCCACTCAAACTCCCCTGTTCACAGCTCTGTTTGCTAGCTCCTGTGCCGCTGCCTGACTGGCTGCTACCTTTATAGGACCCCTAGTCAGTGAATCCCCGCCCCCTAATCAGGGCTCAGCTTCTCTCCCAGCACAAAGCCCCTCCAAGCCTCTACATATACAGATACTACCAATACAAAAAACCACACAAATACCTTCTCCTCCAACAGAACTCCCACTCAAACTCCCCTCTTTACAGCTCTGTTTGCTAGCTCCTGTGCCACTGCAGCTGTCTGTGCCGCTGCCTGACTGGCTGCTCCCTTTCTAGGGCCCCTAATCAGTGAAGCCCCGCCCCCTAATCAGGGCCCAGTTTCTCTCCCAGCACAAAGCCCCTCCAAGCCTCTACACATACAGATACTACCAATACAAAACCAAACACACACAAATACCTTCTCCTACAACAGAACTCCCACTCAAACTCCCCTGTTTAGAGCTCTGTTTGCTAGCTCCTGTGCCGCTGCAGCTGTCTGTGCCGCTGCCTGACTGGCTGCTAGCTTTATAGGACCCCTAGTCAGTGAAGCCCCGCCCCCTAATCAGGGCTCAGCTTCTCTCCCAGCACAAAGCCCCTTCAAACCTCTACACATACAGGAACTACCAATACAAAAACACACACAAATACCTTCTCCTCCAACAGAACTCCAACTCAAACTCCCCTGTTTACAGCTCTGTTTGCTAGCTCCTGTGCCGCTGCAGCTGTCTGTTCCGCTGCCTGACTGGCTGCTACCTTTATAGGATCCCTAGTCAGTGAAGCCCCGCCCCCTAATCAGGGTTCAGCTTCTCTCCCAGCACAAAGCCCCTCCAAGCCTCTACATATACAGATACTACCAATACAAAAAAACACACAAATACCTTCTCCTCCAACAGAACTCCCACTCAAACTCCCCTGCTTACAGCTCTGTTTGCTAGCTCCTGTGCCGCTGCCTGACTGGCTGCTACCTTTATAGGACCCCTCATCAGTGAAGCCCCGCCCCCTAATCAGGGTTCAGCTTCTCTCCCAGCACAAAGCCCCTCCAAGCCTCTACACATACAGATAATACCAATACAAAAACACACACAAATACCTTCTCCTCCAACAGAACTCCCACTCAAACGCCCCTGTTCACAGCTCTGTTTGCTAGCTCCTGTGCCACTGCAGCTGTCTGTTCCGCTGCCTGACTGGCTGCTACCTTTATAGGACCCCTAGTCAGTGAAGCCCCGCCCCCTAATCAGGGTTCAGCTTCTCTCCAAGCACAAAGCTCCGCCAAACCCCGACACATACAGATACTACCAATAAAAAACCAAACACACACAAATACCATCTCCTCCAACAACTCCCACTCAAACTCCCCTGTTCACAGCTCTGTTTGCTAGCTCCTGTGCCACTGCAGCTGTCTGTGCCGCTGCCTGACTGGCTGCTCCCTTTCTAGGACCCCTAATCAGTGAAGCCCCGCCCCCTAATCAGGGCCCAGCTTCTCTCCCAGCACAAAGCCCCTCCAAGCCTCTACACATACAGATAATACCAATACAAAAACACACACAAATACGTTCTCCTCCAACAGAACTCCCACTCAAACTCCCCTGTTTACAGGTCTGTTTGCTAGCTCCTGTGCCGCTGCCTGACTGGCTGCTACCTTTATAGGACCCCTAGTCAGTGAAGCCCCGCCCCCTAATCAGGGCTCAGCTTCTCTCCCAGCACAAAGCCCCTCCAAGCCTCTACATATACAGATACTACCAATACAAAAAAACACACAAATACCTTCTCCTCCAACAGAACTCCCACTCAAACTCTCCTCTTTACAGCTCTGTTTGCTAGCTCCTGTGCCACTGCAGCTGTCTGTGCCGCTGCCTGACTGGCTGCTCCCTTTCTAGGACCCCTAATCAGTGAAGCCCCGCCCCCTAATCAGGGCCCAGCTTCTCTCCCAGCACAAAGCCCCTCCAAGCCTCTACACATACAGATAATACCAATACAAAAACACACACAAATACCTTCTCCTCCAAAAGAACTCTCACTCAAACTCCCCTGCTTACAGCTCTGTTTGCTAGCTCCTTTGCCGCTGCAGCTGTCTGTGCCGCTGCCTGACTGGCTGCTCCCTTTATAGGACACCTAGTCAGTGAAGCCCCGGCCCCTAATCAGGGCTCAGCTTCTCTCGCAGCACCTAGCCCCTCCAAGCCTCTACACATACAGATACTACCAATACAAAAACACACACAAATACCTTCTCCTCCAACAGAACTCCCACTCAAACTCCCCTGTTCACAGCTCTGTTTGCTAGCTCCTGTGCCGCTGCCTGACTGGCTGCTACCTTTATAGGACCCCTCGTCAGTGAAGCCCCGCCCCCTAATCAGGGCTCAGCTTCTCTCGCAGCACCTAGCCCCTCCAAGCCTCTACACATACAGATACTACCAATACAAAAACACACACAAATACCTTCTCCTCCAACAGAACTCCCACTCAAACTCCCCTGTTCACAGCTCTGTTTGCTAGCTCCTGTGCCGCTGCCTGACTGGCTGCTCCCTTTCTAGGACCCCTAATCAGTGAAGCCCCGCCCCCTAATCAGGGCCCAGCTTCTCTCCCATCACAAAGCCCCTCCAAGCCTAAACACATACAGATAATACCAATACAAAAACACACACAAATACCTTCTCCTCCAACAGAACTCCCACTCAAACGCCCCTGTTCACAGCTCTGTTTGCTAGCTCCTGTGCCACTGCAGCTGTCTGTGCCGCTGCCTGACTGGCTGCTAGCTTTATAGGACCCCTAGTCAGTGAAGCCCCGCCCCTAATCAGGGCTCAGCTTCTCTCACAGCACCTAGCCCCTCCAAGCCTCTACACATACAGATAATACCAATACAAAAACACACACAAATACCTTCTCCTCCAACAGAACTCCCACTCAAACGCCCCTGTTCACAGCTCTGTTTGCTAGCTCCTGTGCCACTGCAGCTGTCTGTGCCGCTGCCTGACTGGCTGCTACCTTTATAGGACCCCTAGTCAGTGAAGCCCCGCCCCCTAATCAGGGTTCAGCTTCTCTCCAAGCACAAAGCTCCGCCAAACCCCGACACATACAGATACTACCAATAAAAAACCAAACACACACAAATACCATCTCCTCCAACAACTCCCACTCAAACTCCCCTGTTTACAGCTCTGTTTGCTAGCTCCTGTGCCGCTGCCTGACTGGCTGCTCCCTTTCTAGGACCCCTAATCAGTGAAGCCCCGCCCCCTAATCAGGGCCCAGCTTCTCTCCCAGCACAAAGCCCCTCCAAGCCTCTACACATACAGATACTACCAATACAAAAACACACACAAATACCTTCTCCTCCAACAGAACTCCCACTCAAACTCCCCTGTTCACAGCTCTGTTTTCTAGCTCCTGTGCCGCTGCCTGACTGGCTGCTACCTTTATAGGACCCCTAGTCAGTGAAGCCCCGCCCCCTAATCAGGGCTCAGCTTCTCTCCCAGCACAAAGCCCCTCCAAGCCTCTACACATACAGATAATACCAATACAAAAACACACACAAATACGTTCTCCTCCAACAGAACTCCAACTCAAACTCCCCTCTTTACAGCTCTGTTTGCTAGCTCCTGTGCCACTGCAGCTGTCTGTGCCGCTGCCTGACTGGCTGCTCCCTTTCTAGGACCCCTAATCAGTGAAGCCCCGCCCCCTAATCAGGGCCCAGCTTCTCTCCCAGCACAAAGCCCCTCCAAGCCTCTACACATACAGATAATACCAATACAAAAACACACACAAATACGTTCTCCTCCAACAGAACTCCCACTCAAACTCCCCTGTTTACAGGTCTGTTTGCTAGCTCCTGTGCCGCTGCCTGACGGGCTGCTACCTTTCTAGGACCCCTAATCAGTGAAGCCCCGCCCCCTAAACAGGGCCCAGCTTCTCTCCCAGCACAAAGCCCCTCCAAGCCTCTACACATACAGATAATACCAATACAAAAACACACACAAATACGTTCTCCTCCAACAGAACTCCCACTCAAACTCCCCTGTTTACAGGTCTGTTTGCTAGCTCCTGTTCCGCTGCCTGACTGGCTGCTACCTTTATAGGACCCCTAGTCAGTGAAGCCCCGCCCCCTAATCAGGGCTCTGCTTCTCTCGCAGCACCTAGCCCCTCCAAGCCTCTACACATACAGATAATACCAATACAAAAACACACACAAATACGTTCTCCTCCAACAGAACTCCCACTCAAACTCCCCTGTTTACAGGTCTGTTTGCTAGCTCCTGTGCCGCTGCCTGACTGGCTGCTACCTTTATAGGACCCCTAGTCACTGAAGCCCCGCCCCCAAACCAGGGCTCAGCTTCTCTCCCAGCACAAAGCCCCTCCAAGCCTCTACACATACAGATACTACCAATACAAAAAACCACACAAATACCTTCTCCTCCAACAGAACTCCCACTCAAACTCCCCTGCTTACAGCTCTGTTTGCTAGCTCCTGTGCCGCTGCCTGACTGGCTGCTCCCTTTCTAGGACCCCTAATCAGTGAAGCCCCGCCCCCTAATCAGGGCCCAGTTTCTCTCCCAGCACAAAGCCCCTCGAAGCCTCTACACATACAGATACTACCAATACAAAACCAAACACACACAAATACCTTCTCCTACAACAGAACTCCCACTCAAACTCCCCTGTTTAGAGCTCTGTTTGCTAGCTCCTGTGCCGCTGCAGCTGTCTGTGCCGCTGCCTGACTGGCTGCTAGCTTTATAGGACGCCTAGTCAGTGAAGCCCCGCCCCCTAATCAGGGCTCAGCTTCTCTCCCAGCACAAAGCCCCTTCAAACCTCTACACATACAGGAACTACCAATACAAAAACACACACAAATAACTTCTCCTCCAACAGAACTCCCACTCAAACTCCCCTGTTTACAGCTCTGTTTGCTAGCTCCTGTGCCGCTGCAGCTGTCTCTTCCGCTGCCTGACTGGCTGCTACCTTTATAGGATCCCTAGTCAGTGAAGCCCCGCCCCCTAATCAGGGTTCAGCTTCTCTCCCAGCACAAAGCCCCTCCAAGCCTCTACATATACAGATACTACCAATACAAAAAAACACACAAATACCTTCTCCTCCAACAGAACTCCCACTCAAACTCCCCTGCTTACAGCTCTGTTTGCTAGCTCCTGTGCCGCTGCCTGACTGGCTGCTACCTTTATAGGACCCCTCGTCAGTGAAGCCCCGCCCCCTAATCAGGGTTCAGCTTCTCTCCCAGCACAAAGCCCCTCCAAGCCTCTACATATACAGATACTACCAATACAAAAAAACACACAAATACCTTCTCCTCCAACAGAACTCCCACTCAAACTCCCCTGTTTACAGCTCTGTTTGCTAGCTCCTGTGCCGCTGCAGCTGTCTGTTCCGCTGCCTGACTGGCTGCTACCTTTATAGGACCCCTAGTCAGTGAAGCCCCGCCCCCTAATCAGGGTTCAGCTTCTCTCCAAGCACAAAGCCCCGCCAAACCCCTTCACATACAGATACTTCCAATAAAAAACCAAACACACATAAATACCTTCTCCTCCAACAGAACTCCCACTCAAACTCCCCTGCTTACAGCTCTGTTTGCTAGCTCCTGTGCCGCTGCCTGACTGGCTCCTACCTTTATAGGACCGCTAGTCAGTGAAGCCCCGCCCCCTAATCAGGGCTCAGCTTCTGTCCCAGCACAAAGCCCGTACACAAACAGATACTACCAATACAAAACCGAACACACACAAATACCTTCTCCTCCAACAGAACTCCCACTCAAACTGCCCTGTTTACAGGTCTGTTTGCTAGCTCCTGTGCCGCTGCCTGACTGGCTGGTACCTTTATAGGACCCCTAGTCAGTGAAGCCCCGCCCCCTAATCAGGGCTCAGCTTCTCTCCCAGCACAGAGCCCCTCCAAGCCTCTACACATACAGATACTACCAATACAAAACCAAACACACACAAATACCTTCTCCTCCAACAGAACTCCCACTCAAACTCCCCTGTTTACAGCTCTGTTTGCTAGCTCCTGTGCCGCTGCCTGACTGGCTGCTCCCTTTCTAGGACCCCTAATCAGTGAAGCCCCGCCCCCTAATCAGGGCCCAGCTTCTCTCCCAGCACAAAGCCCCTCCAAGCCTCTACACATACAGATAATACCAATACAAAAACACACACAAATACGTTCTCCTCCAACAGAACTCCCACTCAAACGCCCCTGTTCACAGCTCTGTTTGCTAGCTCCTGTGCCACTGCAGCTGTCTGTTCCGCTGCCTGACTGGCTGCTACCTTTATAGGACCCCTAGTCAGTGAAGCCCCGCCCCCTAATCAGGGCTCAGCTTCTCTCCCAGCACAAAGCCCCTCCAAGCCTCTACATATACAGATACTACCAATACAAAAAAACACACAAATACGTTCTCCTCCAACAGAACTCCCACTCAAACGCCCCTGTTCACAGCTCTGTTTGCTAGCTCCTGTGCCACTGCAGCTGTCTGTTCCGCTGCCTGACTGGCTGCTACCTTTATAGGACCCCTAGTCAGTGAAGCCCCGCCCCCTAATCAGGGCCCAGCTTCTCTCCCAGCACAAAGCCCCTCCAAGCCTCTACACATACAGATAATACCAATACAAAAACACACACAAATACTTTCTCCTCCAACAGAACTCCCACTCAAACTCCCCTGTTTACAGGTCTGTTTGCAAGCTCCTATGCCGCTGCCTGACGGGCTGCTACCTTTATAGGACCCCTAGTCAGTGAAGCCCCGCCCCCTAATCAGGGCTCAGCTTCTCTCGCAGCACCTAGCCACTGCAAGCCTCTACACATACAGATACTACCAATACAAAAACACACAAATACCTTCTCCTCCAACAGAACTCCCACTCAAACTCCCCTGTTCACAGCTCTGTTTGCTAGCTCCTGTGCCACTGCAGCTGTCTGTGCCGCTGCCTGACTGGCTGCTAGCTTTATAGGACCCCTAGTCAGTGAAGCCCCGCCCCTAATCAGGGCTCAGCTTCTCTCACAGCACCTAGCCCCTCCAAGCCTCTACACATACAGATAATACCAATACAAAAACACACACAAATACCTTCTCCTCCAACAGAACTCCCACTCAAACGCCCCTGTTCACAGCTCTGTTTGCTAGCTCCTGTGCCACTGCAGCTGTCTGTGCCGCTGCCTGACTGGCTGCTACCTTTATAGGACCCCTAGTCAGTGAAGCCCCGCCCCCTAATCAGGGTTCAGCTTCTCTCCAAGCACAAATCTCCGCCAAACCCCGACACATACAGATACTACCAATAAAAAACCAAACACACACAAATACCATCTCCTCCAACAACTCCCACTCAAACTCCCCTGTTTACAGCTCTGTTTGCTAGCTCCTGTGCCGCTGCCTGACTGGCAGCTAGCTTTATAGGACCCCTAATCAGTGAAGCCCCGCCCCCTAATCAGGGCTCAGCTTCTCTCCCAGCACAAAGCCCCTCCAAGCCTCTACACATAGAGATACTACCAATACAAAAAACCACACAAATACCTTCTCCTCCAAAAAACTCCCACTCAAACTCCCCTGCTTACAGCTCTGTTTGCTAGCTCCTGTGCCGCTGCCTGACTGGCTCCTACCTTTATAGGACCCCTAGTCAGTGAAGCCCCGCCCCCTAATCAGGGCTCAGCTTCTCTCGCAGCACCTAGCCCCTCCAAGCCTCTACACATACAGATACTACCAATACAAAAACACACACAAATACCTTCTCCTCCAACAGAACTCCCACTCAAACTCCCCTGTTCACAGCTCTGTTTTCTAGCTCCTGTGCCGCTGCCTGACTGGCTGCTACCTTTATAGGACCCCTAGTCAGTGAAGCCCCGCCCCCTAATCAGGGCTCAGCTTCTCTCCCAGCACAAAGCCCCTCCAAGCCTCTACACATACAGATAATACCAATACAAAAACACACACAAATACGTTCTCCTCCAACAGAACTCCCACTCAAACTCCCCTCTTTACAGCTCTGTTTGCTAGCTCCTGTGCCACTGCAGCTGTCTGTGCCGCTGCCTGACTGGCTGCTCCCTTTCTAGGACCCCTAATCAGTGAAGCCCCGCCCCCTAATCAGGGCCCAGCTTCTCTCCCAGCACAAAGCCCCTCCAAGCCTCTACACATACAGATAATACCAATACAAAAACACACACAAATACGTTCTCCTCCAACAGAACTCCCACTCAAACTCCCCTGTTTACAGGTCTGTTTGCTAGCTCCTGTGCCGCTGCCTGACTGGCTGCTACCTTTATAGGACCCCTAGTCAGTGAAGCCCCGCCCCCTAATCAGGGCTCTGCTTCTCTCGCAGCACCTAGCCCCTCCAAGCCTCTACACATACAGATAATACCAATACAAAAACACACACAAATACGTTCTCCTCCAACAGAACTCCCACTCAAACTCCCCTGTTTACAGGTCTGTTTGCTAGCTCCTGTGCCGCTGCCTGACTGGCTGCTACCTTTATAGGACCCCTAGTCACTGAAGCCCCGCCCCCAAACCAGGGCTCAGCTTCTCTCCCAGCACAAAGCCCCTCCAAGCCTCTACACATACAGGTACTACCAATACAAAAACAGACACAAATACCTTCTCCTCCAACAGAACTCCCACTCAAACTCCCCTGTTTACAGGTCTGTTTGCTAGCTCCTGTGCCGCTGCAGCTGTCTGTTCCGCTGCCTGACTGGCTGCTACCTTTATAGGACCCCTAGTCAGTGAAGCCCCGCCCCCTAATCAGGGTTCAGCTTCTCTCCCAGCACAAAGCCCCTCCAAGCCTCTACATATACAGATACTACCAATACAAAAAACCACACAAATACCTTCTCCTCCAACAGAACTCCCACTCAAACTCCCCTGCTTACAGCTCTGTTTGCTAGCTCCTGTGCCGCTGCCTGACTGGCTGCTCCCTTTCTAGGACCCCTAATCAGTGAAGCCCCGCCCCCTAATCAGGGCCCAGCTTCTCTCCCATCACAAAGCCCCTCCAAGCCTCTACACATACAGATAATACCAATACAAAAACACACACAAATACCTTCTCCTCCAAAAGAACTCCCACTCAAACCCCCCTGTTTACAGCTCAGTTTGCTAGCTCCTGTGCCGCTGCAGCTGTCTGTGCCGCTGCCTGACTGGCTGCTCCCTTTATAGGACACCTAGTCAGTGAAGCTCCGCCCCCTAATCAGGGCCCAGCTTCTCTCCCAGCACAAAGCCCCTCCAAGCCTCTACACATACAGATAATACCAATACAAAAACACACACAAATACCTTCTCCTCCAACAGAACTCCCACTCAAACTCCCCTGTTCACAGCTCTGTTTGCTAGCTCCTGTGCCGCTGCCTGACTGGCTGCTACCTTTATAGGACCCCTCGTCAGTGAAGCCCCGCCCCCTAATCAGGGCTCAGCTTCTCTCGCAGCACCTAGCCCCTCCAAGCCTCTACACATACAGATACTACCAATACAAAAACACACACAAATACCTTCTCCTCCAACAGAACTCCCACTCAAACTCCCCTGTTCACAGCTCTGTTTGCTAGCTCCTGTGCCGCTGCCTGACTGGCTGCTACCTTTATAGGACCCCTAGTCAGTGAAGCCCCGCCCCCTAATCAGGGCTCAGCTTCTCTCCCAGCACAAAGCCCCTCCAAGCCTCTACACATACAGATAATACCAATACAAAAACACACACAAATACGTTCTCCTCCAACAGAACTCCCACTCAAACTCCCCTGTTCACAGCTCTGTTTGCTAGCTCCTGTGCCGCTGCCTGACTGGCTGCTACCTTTATAGGACCCCTAGTCAGTGAAGCCCCGCCCCCTAATCAGGGCTCAGCTTCTCTCCCAGCACAAAGCCCCTTCAAGCCTCTACACATACAGATACTACCAATACAAAACCAAACACACACAAATACCTTCTCCTCCAACAGAACTCCCACTCAAACTCCCCTGTTTACAGCTCTGTTTGCTAGCTCCTGTGGCGCTGCAGCTGTCTGTTCCGCTGCCTGACTGGCTGCTACCTTTATAGGACCCCTAGTCAGTGAAGCCCCGCCCCCTAATCAGGGCTCAGCTTCTCTCCCAGCACAAAGCCCCTTCAAACCTCTACACATACAGGAACTACCAATACAAAAACACACACAAATACCTTCTCCTCCAACAGAACTCCAACTCAAACTCCCCTGTTTACAGCTCTGTTTGCTAGCTCCTGTGCCGCTGCAGCTGTCTGTTCCGCTGCCTGACTGGCTGCTACCTTTATAGGATCCCTAGTCAGTGAAGCCCCGCCCCCTAATCAGGGTTCAGCTTCTCTCCCAGCACAAAGCCCCTCCAAGCCTCTACATATACAGATACTACCAATACAAAAAAACACACAAATACCTTCTCCTCCAACAGAACTCCCACTCAAACTCCCCTGCTTACAGCTCTGTTTGCTAGCTCCTGTGCCGCTGCCTGACTGGCTGCTACCTTTATAGGACCCCTCGTCAGTGAAGCCCCGCCCCCTAATCAGGGTTCAGCTTCTCTCCCAGCACAAAGCCCCTCCAAGCCTCTACATATACAGATACTACCAATACAAAAAAACACACAAATACCTTCTCCTCCAACAGAACTCCCACTCAAACTCCCCTGTTCACAGCTCTGTTTGCTAGCTCCTGTGCCACTGCAGCTGTCTGTGCCGCTGCCTGACTGGCTGCTACCTTTATAGGACCCCTAGTCAGTGAAGCCCCGCCCCTAATCAGGGCTCAGCTTCTCTCACAGCACCTAGCCCCTCCAAGCCTCTACACATACAGATAATACCAATACAAAAACACACACAAATACCTTCTCCTCCAACAGAACTCCCACTCAAACGCCCCTGTTCACAGCTCTGTTTGCTAGCTCCTGTGCCACTGCAGCTGTCTGTTCCGCTGCCTGACTGGCTGCTACCTTTATAGGACCCCTAGTCAGTGAAGCCCCGCCCCCTAATCAGGGTTCAGCTTCTCTCCAAGCACAAAGCTCCGCCAAACCCCGACACATACAGATACTACCAATAAAAAACCAAACACACACAAATACCATCTCCTCCAACAACTCCCACTCAAACTCCCCTGTTCACAGCTCTGTTTGCTAGCTCCTGTGCCACTGCAGCTGTCTGTGCCGCTGCCTGACTGGCTGCTCCCTTTCTAGGACCCCTAATCAGTGAAGCCCCGCCCCCTAATCAGGGCCCAGCTTCTCTCCCAGCACAAAGCCCCTCCAAGCCTCTACACATACAGATAATACCAATGCAAAAACACACACAAATACGTTCTCCTCCAACAGAACTCCCACTCAAACTCCCCTGTTTACAGGTCTGTTTGCTAGCTCCTGTGCCGCTGCCTGACTGGCTGCTACCTTTATAGGACCCCTAGTCAGTGAAGCCCCGCCCCCTAATCAGGGCTCAGCTTCTCTCCCAGCACAAAGCCCCTCCAAGCCTCTACATATACAGATACTACCAATACAAAAAAACACACAAATACCTTCTCCTCCAACAGAACTCCCACTCAAACTCCCCTCTTTACAGCTCTGTTTGCTAGCTCCTGTGCCACTGCAGCTGTCTGTGCCGCTGCCTGACTGGCTGCTCCCTTTCTAGGACCCCTAATCAGTGAAGCCCCGCCCCCTAATCAGGGCCCAGCTTCTCTCCCAGCACAAAGCCCCTCCAAGCCTCTACACATACAGATAATACCAATACAAAAACACACACAAATACCTTCTCCTCCAAAAGAACTCCCACTCAAACTCCCCTGCTTACAGCTCTGTTTGCTAGCTCCTTTGCCGCTGCAGCTGTCTGTGCCGCTGCCTGACTGGCTGCTCCCTTTATAGGACACCTAGTCAGTGAAGCCCCCCCCCTAATCAGGGCTCAGCTTCTCTCGCAGCACCTAGCCCCTCCAAGCCTCTACACATACAGATACTACCAATACAAAAACACACACAAATACCTTCTCCTCCAACAGAACTCCCACTCAAACTCCCCTGTTCACAGCTCTGTTTGCTAGCTCCTGTGCCGCTGCCTGACTGGCTGCTACCTTTCTAGGACCCCTAATCAGTGAAGCCCCGCCCCCTAATCAGGGCCCAGCTTCTCTCCCATCACAAAGCCCCTCCAAGCCTAAACACATACAGATAATACCAATACAAAAACACACACAAATACCTTCTCCTCCAAAAGAACTCCCACTCAAACCCCCCTGTTTACAGCTCAGTTTGCTAGCTCCTGTGCCGCTGCAGCTGTCTGTGCCGCTGCCTGACTGGCTGCTCCCTTTATAGGACACCTAGTCAGTGAAGCCCCGCCCCCTAATCAGGGCCCAGCTTCTCTCCCAGCACAAAGCCCCTCCAAGCCTCTACACATACAGATAATACCAATACAAAAACACACACAAATACCTTCTCCTCCAACAGAACTCCCACTCAAACTCCCCTGTTCACAGCTCTGTTTGCTAGCTCCTGTGCCGCTGCCTGACTGGCTGCTACCTTTATAGGACCCCTCGTCAGTGAAGCCCCGCCCCCTAATCAGGGCTCAGCTTCTCTCGCAGCACCTAGCCCCTCCAAGCCTCTACACATACAGATACTACCAATACAAAAACACACACAAATACCTTCTCCTCCAACAGAACTCCCACTCAAAC
Organism: Lepidochelys kempii; assembly: GCF_965140265.1. NCBI lineage: Eukaryota > Metazoa > Chordata > Testudines > Cheloniidae > Lepidochelys > Lepidochelys kempii. The sequence goes on from NC_133272.1 coordinate 27,415,132, forward strand.
TCCCCTGTTCACAGCTCTGTTTGCTAGCTCCTGTGCCGCTGCCTGACTGGCTGCTACCTTTATAGGACCCCTAGTCAGTGAAGCCCCGCCCCCTAAGAAGGGCTCAGCTTCTCTCCCAGCACAAAGGCCCTCCAAGCCTCTACACATACAGATAATACCAATACAAAAACACACACAAATACTTTCTCCTCCAACAGAACTCCCACTCAAACTCCCCTGTTCACAGCTCTGTTTGCTAGCTCCTGTGCCACTGCAGCTGTCTGTGCCGCTGCCTGACTGGCTGCTAGCTTTATAGGACCCCTAGTCAGTGAAGCCCCGCCCCTAATCAGGGCTCAGCTTCTCTCACAGCACCTAGCCCCTCCAAGCCTCTACACATACAGATAATACCAATACAAAAACACACACAAATACCTTCTCCTCCAACAGAACTCCCACTCAAACGCCCCTGTTCACAGCTCTGTTTGCTAGCTCCTGTGCCACTGCAGCTGTCTGTGCCGCTGCCTGACTGGCTGCTACCTTTATAGGACCCCTAGTCAGTGAAGCCCCGCCCCCTAATCAGGGTTCAGCTTCTCTCCAAGCACAAAGCTCCGCCAAACCCCGACACATACAGATACTACCAATAAAAAACCAAACACACACAAATACCATCTCCTCCAACAACTCCCACTCAAACTCCCCTGTTTACAGCTCTGTTTGCTAGCTCCTGTGCCGCTGCCTGACTGGCAGCTAGCTTTATAGGACCCCTAATCAGTGAAGCCCCGCCCCCTAATCAGGGCTCAGCTTCTCTCCCAGCACAAAGCCCCTCCAAGCCTCTACACATAGAGATACTACCAATACAAAAAACCACACAAATACCTTCTCCTCCAAAAAACTCCCACTCAAACTCCCCTGCTTACAGCTCTGTTTGCTAGCTCCTGTGCCGCTGCCTGACTGGCTCCTACCTTTATAGGACCCCTAGTCAGTGAAGCCCCGCCCCCTAATCAGGGCTCAGCTTCTCTCGCAGCACCTAGCCCCTCCAAGCCTCTACACATACAGATACTACCAATACAAAAACACACACAAATACCTTCTCCTCCAACAGAACTCCCACTCAAACTCCCCTGTTCACAGCTCTGTTTGCTAGCTCCTGTGCCGCTGCCTGACTGGCTGCTACCTTTATAGGACCCCTAGTCAGTGAAGCCCCGACCCCGAATCAGGGCTCAGCTTCTCTCGCAGCACCTAGCCACTCCAAGCCTCTACACATACAGATACTACCAATACAAAAACACACACAAATACCTTCTCCTCCAACAGAACTCCCACTCAAACTCCCCTGTTCACAGCTCTGTTTGCTAGCTCCTGTGCCGCTGCCTGACTGGCTGCTACCTTTATAGGACCCCTAGTCAGTGAATCCCCGCCCCCTAATCAGGGCTCAGCTTCTCTCCCAGCACAAAGCCCCTCCAAGCCTCTACATATACAGATACTACCAATACAAAACCAAACACACACAAATACCTTCTCCTCCAACAGAACTCCCACTCAAACTCCCCTCTTTACAGCTCTGTTTGCTAGCTCCTGTGCCACTGCAGCTGTCTGTGCCGCTGCCTGACTGGCTGCTCCCTTTCTAGGGCCCCTAATCAGTGAAGCCCCGCCCCCTAATCAGGGCCCAGTTTCTCTCCCAGCACAAAGCCCCTCCAAGCCTCTACACATACAGATACTACCAATACAAAACCAAACACACACAAATACCTTCTCCTACAACAGAACTCCCACTCAAACTCCCCTGTTTAGAGCTCTGTTTGCTAGCTCCTGTGCCGCTGCAGCTGTCTGTGCCGCTGCCTGACTGGCTGCTAGCTTTATAGGACCCCTAGTCAGTGAAGCCCCGCCCCCTAATCAGGGCTCAGCTTCTCTCCCAGCACAAAGCCCCTTCAAACCTGTACACATACAGGAACTACCAATACAAAAACACACACAAATACCTTCTCCTCCAACAGAACTCCAACTCAAACTCCCCTGTTTACAGCTCTGTTTGCTAGCTCCTGTGCCGCTGCAGCTGTCTGTTCCGCTGCCTGACTGGCTGCTACCTTTATAGGATCCCTAGTCAGTGAAGCCCCGCCCCCTAATCAGGGTTCAGCTTCTCTCCCAGCACAAAGCCCCTCCAAGCCTCTACATATACAGATACTACCAATACAAAAAAACACACAAATACCTTCTCCTCCAACAGAACTCCCACTCAAACTCCCCTGCTTACAGCTCTGTTTGCTAGCTCCTGTGCCGCTGCCTGACTGGCTGCTACCTTTATAGGACCCCTCGTCAGTGAAGCCCCGCCCCCTAATCAGGGTTCAGCTTCTCTCCCAGCACAAAGCCCCTCCAAGCCTCTACATATACAGATACTACCAATACAAAAAAACACACAAATACCTTCTCCTCCAACAGAACTCCCACTCAAACTCCCCTGTTCACAGCTCTGTTTGCTAGCTCCTGTGCCACTGCAGCTGTCTGTGCCGCTGCCTGACTGGCTGCTACCTTTATAGGACCCCTAGTCAGTGAAGCCCCGCCCCTAATCAGGGCTCAGCTTCTCTCACAGCACCTAGCCCCTCCAAGCCTCTACACATACAGATAATACCAATACAAAAACACACACAAATACCTTCTCCTCCAACAGAACTCCCACTCAAACGCCCCTGTTCACAGCTCTGTTTGCTAGCTCCTGTGCCACTGCAGCTGTCTGTTCCGCTGCCTGACTGGCTGCTACCTTTATAGGACCCCTAGTCAGTGAAGCCCCGCCCCCTAATCAGGGTTCAGCTTCTCTCCAAGCACAAAGCTCCGCCAAACCCCGACACATACAGATACTACCAATAAAAAACCAAACACACACAAATACCATCTCCTCCAACAACTCCCACTCAAACTCCCCTGTTCACAGCTCTGTTTGCTAGCTCCTGTGCCACTGCAGCTGTCTGTGCCGCTGCCTGACTGGCTGCTACCTTTATAGGACCCCTAGTCAGTGAAGCCCCGCCCCCTAATCAGGGCTCAGCTTCTCTCCCAGCACAAAGCCCCTCCAAGCCTCTACATATACAGATACTACCAATACAAAAAAACACACAAATACCTTCTCCTCCAAAAGAACTCCCACTCAAACTCCCCTCTTTACAGCTCTGTTTGCTAGCTCCTGTGCCACTGCAGCTGTCTGTGCCGCTGCCTGACTGGCTGCTCCCTTTCTAGGACCCCTAATCAGTGAAGCCCCGCCCCCTAATCAGGGCTCAGCTTCTCTCGCAGCACCTAGCCCCTCCAAGCCTCTACACATACAGATACTACCAATACAAAAACACACACAAATACCTTCTCCTCCAACAGAACTCCCACTCAAACTCCCCTGTTCACAGCTCTGTTTGCTAGCTCCTGTGCCGCTGCCTGACTGGCTGCTACCTTTATAGGACCCCTAGTCAGTGAAGCCCCGCCCCCTAATCAGGGCTCAGCTTCTCTCGCAGCACCTAGCCCCTCCAAGCCTCTACACATACAGATACTACCAATACAAAAACACACACAAATACCTTCTCCTCCAACAGAACTCCCACTCAAACTCCCCTGTTCACAGCTCTGTTTGCTAGCTCCTGTGCCGCTGCCTGACTGGCTGCTCCCTTTCTAGGACCCCTAATCAGTGAAGCCCCGCCCCCTAATCAGGGCCCAGCTTCTCTCCCATCACAAAGCCCCTCCAAGCCTAAACACATACACATAATACCAATACAAAAACACACACAAATACCTTCTCCTCCAAAAGAACTCCCACTCAAACCCCCCTGTTTACAGCTCAGTTTGCTAGCTCCTGTGCCGCTGCAGCTGTCTGTGCCGCTGCCTGACTGGCTGCTCCCTTTATAGGACACCTAGTCAGTGAAGCCCCGCCCCCTAATCAGGGCCCAGCTTCTCTCCCAGCACAAAGCCCCTCCAAGCCTCTACACATACAGATAATACCAATACAAAAACACACACAAATACCTTCTCCTCCAACAGAACTCCCACTCAAACTCCCCTGTTCACAGCTCTGTTTGCTAGCTCCTGTGCCGCTGCCTGACTGGCTGCTACCTTTATAGGACCCCTCGTCAGTGAAGCCCCGCCCCCTAATCAGGGCTCAGCTTCTCTCGCAGCACCTAGCCCCTCCAAGCCTCTACACATACAGATACTACCAATACAAAAACACACACAAATACCTTCTCCTCCAACAGAACTCCCACTCAAACTCCCCTGTTCACAGCTCTGTTTGCTAGCTCCTGTGCCGCTGCCTGACTGGCTGCTACCTTTATAGGACCCCTAGTCAGTGAAGCCCCGCCCCCTAAGAAGGGCTCAGCTTCTCTCCCAGCACAAAGGCCCTCCAAGCCTCTACACATACAGATAATACCAATACAAAAACACACACAAATACTTTCTCCTCCAACAGAACTCCCACTCAAACTCCCCTGTTCACAGCTCTGTTTGCTAGCTCCTGTGCCACTGCAGCTGTCTGTGCCGCTGCCTGACTGGCTGCTAGCTTTATAGGACCCCTAGTCAGTGAAGCCCCGCCCCTAATCAGGGCTCAGCTTCTCTCACAGCACCTAGCCCCTCCAAGCCTCTACACATACAGATAATACCAATACAAAAACACACACAAATACCTTCTCCTCCAACAGAACTCCCACTCAAACGCCCCTGTTCACAGCTCTGTTTGCTAGCTCCTGTGCCACTGCAGCTGTCTGTGCCGCTGCCTGACTGGCTGCTACCTTTATAGGACCCCTAGTCAGTGAAGCCCCGCCCCCTAATCAGGGTTCAGCTTCTCTCCAAGCACAAAGCTCCGCCAAACCCCGACACATACAGATACTACCAATAAAAAACCAAACACACACAAATACCATCTCCTCCAACAACTCCCACTCAAACTCCCCTGTTTACAGCTCTGTTTGCTAGCTCCTGTGCCGCTGCCTGACTGGCAGCTAGCTTTATAGGACCCCTAATCAGTGAAGCCCCGCCCCCTAATCAGGGCTCAGCTTCTCTCCCAGCACAAAGCCCCTCCAAGCCTCTACACATAGAGATACTACCAATACAAAAAACCACACAAATACCTTCTCCTCCAAAAAACTCCCACTCAAACTCCCCTGCTTACAGCTCTGTTTGCTAGCTCCTGTGCCGCTGCCTGACTGGCTCCTACCTTTATAGGACCCCTAGTCAGTGAAGCCCCGCCCCCTAATCAGGGCTCAGCTTCTCTCGCAGCACCTAGCCCCTCCAAGCCTCTACACATACAGATACTACCAATACAAAAACACACACAAATACCTTCTCCTCCAACAGAACTCCCACTCAAACTCCCCTGTTCACAGCTCTGTTTGCTAGCTCCTGTGCCGCTGCCTGACTGGCTGCTACCTTTATAGGACCCCTAGTCAGTGAAGCCCCGACCCCGAATCAGGGCTCAGCTTCTCTCCCAGCACAAAGCCCCTCCAAGCCTCTACATATACAGATACTACCAATACAAAACCAAACACACACAAATACCTTCTCCTCCAACAGAACTCCCACTCAAACTCCCCTCTTTACAGCTCTGTTTGCTAGCTCCTGTGCCACTGCAGCTGTCTGTGCCGCTGCCTGACTGGCTGCTCCCTTTCTAGGGCCCCTAATCAGTGAAGCCCCGCCCCCTAATCAGGGCCCAGTTTCTCTCCCAGCACAAAGCCCCTCCAAGCCTCTACACATACAGATACTACCAATACAAAACCAAACACACACAAATACCTTCTCCTACAACAGAACTCCCACTCAAACTCCCCTGTTTAGAGCTCTGTTTGCTAGCTCCTGTGCCGCTGCAGCTGTCTGTGCCGCTGCCTGACTGGCTGCTAGCTTTATAGGACCCCTAGTCAGTGAAGCCCCGCCCCCTAATCAGGGCTCAGCTTCTCTCCCAGCACAAAGCCCCTTCAAACCTCTACACATACAGGAACTACCAATACAAAAACACACACAAATACCTTCTCCTCCAACAGAACTCCAACTCAAACTCCCCTGTTTACAGCTCTGTTTGCTAGCTCCTGTGCCGCTGCAGCTGTCTGTTCCGCTGCCTGACTGGCTGCTACCTTTATAGGATCCCTAGTCAGTGAAGCCCCGCCCCCTAATCAGGGTTCAGCTTCTCTCCCAGCACAAAGCCCCTCCAAGCCTCTACATATACAGATACTACCAATACAAAAAAACACACAAATACCTTCTCCTCCAACAGAACTCCCACTCAAACTCCCCTGCTTACAGCTCTGTTTGCTAGCTCCTGTGCCGCTGCCTGACTGGCTGCTACCTTTATAGGACCCCTCGTCAGTGAAGCCCCGCCCCCTAATCAGGGTTCAGCTTCTCTCCCAGCACAAAGCCCCTCCAAGCCTCTACATATACAGATACTACCAATACAAAAAAACACACAAATACCTTCTCCTCCAACAGAACTCCCACTCAAACTCCCCTGTTCACAGCTCTGTTTGCTAGCTCCTGTGCCACTGCAGCTGTCTGTGCCGCTGCCTGACTGGCTGCTACCTTTATAGGACCCCTAGTCAGTGAAGCCCCGCCCCTAATCAGGGCTCAGCTTCTCTCACAGCACCTAGCCCCTCCAAGCCTCTACACATACAGATAATACCAATACAAAAACACACACAAATACGTTCTCCTCCAACAGAACTCCCACTCAAACTCCCCTGTTTACAGGTCTGTTTGCTAGCTCCTGTGCCGCTGCCTGACTGGCTGCTACCTTTATAGGACCCCTAGTCAGTGAAGCCCCGCCCCCTAATCAGGGCTCAGCTTCTCTCCCAGCACAAAGCCCCTCCAAGCCTCTACATATACAGATACTACCAATACAAAAAAACACACAAATACCTTCTCCTCCAACAGAACTCCCACTCAAACTCCCCTCTTTACAGCTCTGTTTGCTAGCTCCTGTGCCGCTGCAGCTGTCTGTTCCGCTGCCTGACTGGCTGCTCCCTTTCTAGGACCCCTAGTCAGTGAAGCCCCGCCCCCTAATCAGGGTTCAGCTTCTCTCCCAGCACAAAGCCCCTCCAAGCCTCTACACATACAGGTACTACCAATACAAAAACAGACACAAATACCTTCTCCTCCAACAGAACTCCCACTCAAACTCCCCTGCTTACAGCTCTGTTTGCTAGCTCCTGTGCCGCTGCCTGACTGGCTGCTCCCTTTCTAGGACCCCTAATCAGTGAAGCCCCGCCCCCTAATCAGGGTTCAGCTTCTCTCCCATCACAAAGCCCCTCCAAGCCTCTACACATACAGATAATACCAATACAAAAACACACACAAATACCTTCTCCTCCAAAAGAACTCCCACTCAAACCCCCCTGTTTACAGCTCAGTTTGCTAGCTCCTGTGCCGCTGCAGCTGTCTGTGCCGCTGCCTGACTGGCTGCTCCCTTTATAGGACACCTAGTCAGTGAAGCTCCGCCCCCTAATCAGGGCCCAGCTTCTCTCCCAGCACAAAGCCCCTCCAAGCCTCTACACATACAGATAATACCAATACAAAAACACACACAAATACCTTCTCCTCCAACAGAACTCCCACTCAAACGCCCCTGTTCACAGCTCTGTTTGCTAGCTCCTGTGCCACTGCAGCTGTCTGTGCCGCTGCCTGACTGGCTGCTACCTTTATAGGACCCCTAGTCAGTGAAGCCCCGCCCCCTAATCAGGGTTCAGCTTCTCTCCAAGCACAAAGCTCCGCCAAACCCCGACACATACAGATACTACCAATAAAAAACCAAACACACACAAATACCATCTCCTCCAACAACTCCCACTCAAACTCCCCTGTTTACAGCTCTGTTTGCTAGCTCCTGTGCCGCTGCCTGACTGGCTCCTACCTTTATAGGACCCCTAGTCAGTGAAGCCCCGCCCCCTAATCAGGGCTCAGCTTCTCTCGCAGCACCTAGCCCCTCCAAGCCTCTACACATACAGATACTACCAATACAAAAACACACACAAATACCTTCTCCTCCAACAGAACTCCCACTCAAACTCCCCTGTTCACAGCTCTGTTTGCTAGCTCCTGTGCCGCTGCCTGACTGGCTGCTACCTTTATAGGACCCCTAGTCAGTGAAGCCCCGACCCCGAATCAGGGCTCAGCTTCTCTCGCAGCACCTAGCCACTCCAAGCCTCTACACATACAGATACTACCAATACAAAAACACACACAAATACCTTCTCCTCCAACAGAACTCCCACTCAAACTCCCCTGTTCACAGCTCTGTTTGCTAGCTCCTGTGCCGCTGCCTGACTGGCTGCTACCTTTATAGGACCCCTAGTCAGTGAATCCCCGCCCCCTAATCAGGGCTCAGCTTCTCTCCCAGCACAAAGCCCCTCCAAGCCTCTACATATACAGATACTACCAATACAAAAAACCACACAAATACCTTCTCCTCCAACAGAACTCCCACTCAAACTCCCCTCTTTACAGCTCTGTTTGCTAGCTCCTGTGCCACTGCAGCTGTCTGTGCCGCTGCCTGACTGGCTGCTCCCTTTCTAGGGCCCCTAATCAGTGAAGCCCCGCCCCCTAATCAGGGCCCAGTTTCTCTCCCAGCACAAAGCCCCTCCAAGCCTCTACACATACAGATACTACCAATACAAAACCAAACACACACAAATACCTTCTCCTACAACAGAACTCCCACTCAAACTCCCCTGTTTAGAGCTCTGTTTGCTAGCTCCTGTGCCGCTGCAGCTGTCTGTGCCGCTGCCTGACTGGCTGCTAGCTTTATAGGACCCCTAGTCAGTGAAGCCCCGCCCCCTAATCAGGGCTCAGCTTCTCTCCCAGCACAAAGCCCCTTCAAACCTCTACACATACAGGAACTACCAATACAAAAACACACACAAATACCTTCTCCTCCAACAGAACTCCAACTCAAACTCCCCTGTTTACAGCTCTGTTTGCTAGCTCCTGTGCCGCTGCAGCTGTCTGTTCCGCTGCCTGACTGGCTGCTACCTTTATAGGATCCCTAGTCAGTGAAGCCCCGCCCCCTAATCAGGGTTCAGCTTCTCTCCCAGCACAAAGCCCCTCCAAGCCTCTACATATACAGATACTACCAATACAAAAAAACACACAAATACCTTCTCCTCCAACAGAACTCCCACTCAAACTCCCCTGCTTACAGCTCTGTTTGCTAGCTCCTGTGCCGCTGCCTGACTGGCTGCTACCTTTATAGGACCCCTCATCAGTGAAGCCCCGCCCCCTAATCAGGGTTCAGCTTCTCTCCCAGCACAAAGCCCCTCCAAGCCTCTACACATACAGATAATACCAATACAAAAACACACACAAATACCTTCTCCTCCAACAGAACTCCCACTCAAACGCCCCTGTTCACAGCTCTGTTTGCTAGCTCCTGTGCCACTGCAGCTGTCTGTTCCGCTGCCTGACTGGCTGCTACCTTTATAGGACCCCTAGTCAGTGAAGCCCCGCCCCCTAATCAGGGTTCAGCTTCTCTCCAAGCACAAAGCTCCGCCAAACCCCGACACATACAGATACTACCAATAAAAAACCAAACACACACAAATACCATCTCCTCCAACAACTCCCACTCAAACTCCCCTGTTCACAGCTCTGTTTGCTAGCTCCTGTGCCACTGCAGCTGTCTGTGCCGCTGCCTGACTGGCTGCTCCCTTTCTAGGACCCCTAATCAGTGAAGCCCCGCCCCCTAATCAGGGCCCAGCTTCTCTCCCAGCACAAAGCCCCTCCAAGCCTCTACACATACAGATAATACCAATACAAAAACACACACAAATACGTTCTCCTCCAACAGAACTCCCACTCAAACTCCCCTGTTTACAGGTCTGTTTGCTAGCTCCTGTGCCGCTGCCTGACTGGCTGCTACCTTTATAGGACCCCTAGTCAGTGAAGCCCCGCCCCCTAATCAGGGCTCAGCTTCTCTCCCAGCACAAAGCCCCTCCAAGCCTCTACATATACAGATACTACCAATACAAAAAAACACACAAATACCTTCTCCTCCAACAGAACTCCCACTCAAACTCCCCTCTTTACAGCTCTGTTTGCTAGCTCCTGTGCCACTGCAGCTGTCTGTGCCGCTGCCTGACTGGCTGCTCCCTTTCTAGGACCCCTAATCAGTGAAGCCCCGCCCCCTAATCAGGGCCCAGCTTCTCTCCCAGCACAAAGCCCCTCCAAGCCTCTACACATACAGATAATACCAATACAAAAACACACACAAATACCTTCTCCTCCAAAAGAACTCTCACTCAAACTCCCCTGCTTACAGCTCTGTTTGCTAGCTCCTTTGCCGCTGCAGCTGTCTGTGCCGCTGCCTGACTGGCTGCTCCCTTTATAGGACACCTAGTCAGTGAAGCCCCGGCCCCTAATCAGGGCTCAGCTTCTCTCGCAGCACCTAGCCCCTCCAAGCCTCTACACATACAGATACTACCAATACAAAAACACACACAAATACCTTCTCCTCCAACAGAACTCCCACTCAAACTCCCCTGTTCACAGCTCTGTTTGCTAGCTCCTGTGCCGCTGCCTGACTGGCTGCTACCTTTATAGGACCCCTCGTCAGTGAAGCCCCGCCCCCTAATCAGGGCTCAGCTTCTCTCGCAGCACCTAGCCCCTCCAAGCCTCTACACATACAGATACTACCAATACAAAAACACACACAAATACCTTCTCCTCCAACAGAACTCCCACTCAAACTCCCCTGTTCACAGCTCTGTTTGCTAGCTCCTGTGCCGCTGCCTGACTGGCTGCTCCCTTTCTAGGACCCCTAATCAGTGAAGCCCCGCCCCCTAATCAGGGCCCAGCTTCTCTCCCATCACAAAGCCCCTCCAAGCCTAAACACATACAGATAATACCAATACAAAAACACACACAAATACCTTCTCCTCCAACAGAACTCCCACTCAAACGCCCCTGTTCACAGCTCTGTTTGCTAGCTCCTGTGCCACTGCAGCTGTCTGTGCCGCTGCCTGACTGGCTGCTAGCTTTATAGGACCCCTAGTCAGTGAAGCCCCGCCCCTAATCAGGGCTCAGCTTCTCTCACAGCACCTAGCCCCTCCAAGCCTCTACACATACAGATAATACCAATACAAAAACACACACAAATACCTTCTCCTCCAACAGAACTCCCACTCAAACGCCCCTGTTCACAGCTCTGTTTGCTAGCTCCTGTGCCACTGCAGCTGTCTGTGCCGCTGCCTGACTGGCTGCTACCTTTATAGGACCCCTAGTCAGTGAAGCCCCGCCCCCTAATCAGGGTTCAGCTTCTCTCCAAGCACAAAGCTCCGCCAAACCCCGACACATACAGATACTACCAATAAAAAACCAAACACACACAAATACCATCTCCTCCAACAACTCCCACTCAAACTCCCCTGTTTACAGCTCTGTTTGCTAGCTCCTGTGCCGCTGCCTGACTGGCTGCTCCCTTTCTAGGACCCCTAATCAGTGAAGCCCCGCCCCCTAATCAGGGCCCAGCTTCTCTCCCAGCACAAAGCCCCTCCAAGCCTCTACACATACAGATACTACCAATACAAAAACACACACAAATACCTTCTCCTCCAACAGAACTCCCACTCAAACTCCCCTGTTCACAGCTCTGTTTTCTAGCTCCTGTGCCGCTGCCTGACTGGCTGCTACCTTTATAGGACCCCTAGTCAGTGAAGCCCCGCCCCCTAATCAGGGCTCAGCTTCTCTCCCAGCACAAAGCCCCTCCAAGCCTCTACACATACAGATAATACCAATACAAAAACACACACAAATACGTTCTCCTCCAACAGAACTCCAACTCAAACTCCCCTCTTTACAGCTCTGTTTGCTAGCTCCTGTGCCACTGCAGCTGTCTGTGCCGCTGCCTGACTGGCTGCTCCCTTTCTAGGACCCCTAATCAGTGAAGCCCCGCCCCCTAATCAGGGCCCAGCTTCTCTCCCAGCACAAAGCCCCTCCAAGCCTCTACACATACAGATAATACCAATACAAAAACACACACAAATACGTTCTCCTCCAACAGAACTCCCACTCAAACTCCCCTGTTTACAGGTCTGTTTGCTAGCTCCTGTGCCGCTGCCTGACGGGCTGCTACCTTTCTAGGACCCCTAATCAGTGAAGCCCCGCCCCCTAAACAGGGCCCAGCTTCTCTCCCAGCACAAAGCCCCTCCAAGCCTCTACACATACAGATAATACCAATACAAAAACACACACAAATACGTTCTCCTCCAACAGAACTCCCACTCAAACTCCCCTGTTTACAGGTCTGTTTGCTAGCTCCTGTTCCGCTGCCTGACTGGCTGCTACCTTTATAGGACCCCTAGTCAGTGAAGCCCCGCCCCCTAATCAGGGCTCTGCTTCTCTCGCAGCACCTAGCCCCTCCAAGCCTCTACACATACAGATAATACCAATACAAAAACACACACAAATACGTTCTCCTCCAACAGAACTCCCACTCAAACTCCCCTGTTTACAGGTCTGTTTGCTAGCTCCTGTGCCGCTGCCTGACTGGCTGCTACCTTTATAGGACCCCTAGTCACTGAAGCCCCGCCCCCAAACCAGGGCTCAGCTTCTCTCCCAGCACAAAGCCCCTCCAAGCCTCTACACATACAGATACTACCAATACAAAAAACCACACAAATACCTTCTCCTCCAACAGAACTCCCACTCAAACTCCCCTGCTTACAGCTCTGTTTGCTAGCTCCTGTGCCGCTGCCTGACTGGCTGCTCCCTTTCTAGGACCCCTAATCAGTGAAGCCCCGCCCCCTAATCAGGGCCCAGTTTCTCTCCCAGCACAAAGCCCCTCGAAGCCTCTACACATACAGATACTACCAATACAAAACCAAACACACACAAATACCTTCTCCTACAACAGAACTCCCACTCAAACTCCCCTGTTTAGAGCTCTGTTTGCTAGCTCCTGTGCCGCTGCAGCTGTCTGTGCCGCTGCCTGACTGGCTGCTAGCTTTATAGGACGCCTAGTCAGTGAAGCCCCGCCCCCTAATCAGGGCTCAGCTTCTCTCCCAGCACAAAGCCCCTTCAAACCTCTACACATACAGGAACTACCAATACAAAAACACACACAAATAACTTCTCCTCCAACAGAACTCCCACTCAAACTCCCCTGTTTACAGCTCTGTTTGCTAGCTCCTGTGCCGCTGCAGCTGTCTCTTCCGCTGCCTGACTGGCTGCTACCTTTATAGGATCCCTAGTCAGTGAAGCCCCGCCCCCTAATCAGGGTTCAGCTTCTCTCCCAGCACAAAGCCCCTCCAAGCCTCTACATATACAGATACTACCAATACAAAAAAACACACAAATACCTTCTCCTCCAACAGAACTCCCACTCAAACTCCCCTGCTTACAGCTCTGTTTGCTAGCTCCTGTGCCGCTGCCTGACTGGCTGCTACCTTTATAGGACCCCTCGTCAGTGAAGCCCCGCCCCCTAATCAGGGTTCAGCTTCTCTCCCAGCACAAAGCCCCTCCAAGCCTCTACATATACAGATACTACCAATACAAAAAAACACACAAATACCTTCTCCTCCAACAGAACTCCCACTCAAACTCCCCTGTTTACAGCTCTGTTTGCTAGCTCCTGTGCCGCTGCAGCTGTCTGTTCCGCTGCCTGACTGGCTGCTACCTTTATAGGACCCCTAGTCAGTGAAGCCCCGCCCCCTAATCAGGGTTCAGCTTCTCTCCAAGCACAAAGCCCCGCCAAACCCCTTCACATACAGATACTTCCAATAAAAAACCAAACACACATAAATACCTTCTCCTCCAACAGAACTCCCACTCAAACTCCCCTGCTTACAGCTCTGTTTGCTAGCTCCTGTGCCGCTGCCTGACTGGCTCCTACCTTTATAGGACCGCTAGTCAGTGAAGCCCCGCCCCCTAATCAGGGCTCAGCTTCTGTCCCAGCACAAAGCCCGTACACAAACAGATACTACCAATACAAAACCGAACACACACAAATACCTTCTCCTCCAACAGAACTCCCACTCAAACTGCCCTGTTTACAGGTCTGTTTGCTAGCTCCTGTGCCGCTGCCTGACTGGCTGGTACCTTTATAGGACCCCTAGTCAGTGAAGCCCCGCCCCCTAATCAGGGCTCAGCTTCTCTCCCAGCACAGAGCCCCTCCAAGCCTCTACACATACAGATACTACCAATACAAAACCAAACACACACAAATACCTTCTCCTCCAACAGAACTCCCACTCAAACTCCCCTGTTTACAGCTCTGTTTGCTAGCTCCTGTGCCGCTGCCTGACTGGCTGCTCCCTTTCTAGGACCCCTAATCAGTGAAGCCCCGCCCCCTAATCAGGGCCCAGCTTCTCTCCCAGCACAAAGCCCCTCCAAGCCTCTACACATACAGATAATACCAATACAAAAACACACACAAATACGTTCTCCTCCAACAGAACTCCCACTCAAACGCCCCTGTTCACAGCTCTGTTTGCTAGCTCCTGTGCCACTGCAGCTGTCTGTTCCGCTGCCTGACTGGCTGCTACCTTTATAGGACCCCTAGTCAGTGAAGCCCCGCCCCCTAATCAGGGCTCAGCTTCTCTCCCAGCACAAAGCCCCTCCAAGCCTCTACATATACAGATACTACCAATACAAAAAAACACACAAATACGTTCTCCTCCAACAGAACTCCCACTCAAACGCCCCTGTTCACAGCTCTGTTTGCTAGCTCCTGTGCCACTGCAGCTGTCTGTTCCGCTGCCTGACTGGCTGCTACCTTTATAGGACCCCTAGTCAGTGAAGCCCCGCCCCCTAATCAGGGCCCAGCTTCTCTCCCAGCACAAAGCCCCTCCAAGCCTCTACACATACAGATAATACCAATACAAAAACACACACAAATACTTTCTCCTCCAACAGAACTCCCACTCAAACTCCCCTGTTTACAGGTCTGTTTGCAAGCTCCTATGCCGCTGCCTGACGGGCTGCTACCTTTATAGGACCCCTAGTCAGTGAAGCCCCGCCCCCTAATCAGGGCTCAGCTTCTCTCGCAGCACCTAGCCACTGCAAGCCTCTACACATACAGATACTACCAATACAAAAACACACAAATACCTTCTCCTCCAACAGAACTCCCACTCAAACTCCCCTGTTCACAGCTCTGTTTGCTAGCTCCTGTGCCACTGCAGCTGTCTGTGCCGCTGCCTGACTGGCTGCTAGCTTTATAGGACCCCTAGTCAGTGAAGCCCCGCCCCTAATCAGGGCTCAGCTTCTCTCACAGCACCTAGCCCCTCCAAGCCTCTACACATACAGATAATACCAATACAAAAACACACACAAATACCTTCTCCTCCAACAGAACTCCCACTCAAACGCCCCTGTTCACAGCTCTGTTTGCTAGCTCCTGTGCCACTGCAGCTGTCTGTGCCGCTGCCTGACTGGCTGCTACCTTTATAGGACCCCTAGTCAGTGAAGCCCCGCCCCCTAATCAGGGTTCAGCTTCTCTCCAAGCACAAATCTCCGCCAAACCCCGACACATACAGATACTACCAATAAAAAACCAAACACACACAAATACCATCTCCTCCAACAACTCCCACTCAAACTCCCCTGTTTACAGCTCTGTTTGCTAGCTCCTGTGCCGCTGCCTGACTGGCAGCTAGCTTTATAGGACCCCTAATCAGTGAAGCCCCGCCCCCTAATCAGGGCTCAGCTTCTCTCCCAGCACAAAGCCCCTCCAAGCCTCTACACATAGAGATACTACCAATACAAAAAACCACACAAATACCTTCTCCTCCAAAAAACTCCCACTCAAACTCCCCTGCTTACAGCTCTGTTTGCTAGCTCCTGTGCCGCTGCCTGACTGGCTCCTACCTTTATAGGACCCCTAGTCAGTGAAGCCCCGCCCCCTAATCAGGGCTCAGCTTCTCTCGCAGCACCTAGCCCCTCCAAGCCTCTACACATACAGATACTACCAATACAAAAACACACACAAATACCTTCTCCTCCAACAGAACTCCCACTCAAACTCCCCTGTTCACAGCTCTGTTTTCTAGCTCCTGTGCCGCTGCCTGACTGGCTGCTACCTTTATAGGACCCCTAGTCAGTGAAGCCCCGCCCCCTAATCAGGGCTCAGCTTCTCTCCCAGCACAAAGCCCCTCCAAGCCTCTACACATACAGATAATACCAATACAAAAACACACACAAATACGTTCTCCTCCAACAGAACTCCCACTCAAACTCCCCTCTTTACAGCTCTGTTTGCTAGCTCCTGTGCCACTGCAGCTGTCTGTGCCGCTGCCTGACTGGCTGCTCCCTTTCTAGGACCCCTAATCAGTGAAGCCCCGCCCCCTAATCAGGGCCCAGCTTCTCTCCCAGCACAAAGCCCCTCCAAGCCTCTACACATACAGATAATACCAATACAAAAACACACACAAATACGTTCTCCTCCAACAGAACTCCCACTCAAACTCCCCTGTTTACAGGTCTGTTTGCTAGCTCCTGTGCCGCTGCCTGACTGGCTGCTACCTTTATAGGACCCCTAGTCAGTGAAGCCCCGCCCCCTAATCAGGGCTCTGCTTCTCTCGCAGCACCTAGCCCCTCCAAGCCTCTACACATACAGATAATACCAATACAAAAACACACACAAATACGTTCTCCTCCAACAGAACTCCCACTCAAACTCCCCTGTTTACAGGTCTGTTTGCTAGCTCCTGTGCCGCTGCCTGACTGGCTGCTACCTTTATAGGACCCCTAGTCACTGAAGCCCCGCCCCCAAACCAGGGCTCAGCTTCTCTCCCAGCACAAAGCCCCTCCAAGCCTCTACACATACAGGTACTACCAATACAAAAACAGACACAAATACCTTCTCCTCCAACAGAACTCCCACTCAAACTCCCCTGTTTACAGGTCTGTTTGCTAGCTCCTGTGCCGCTGCAGCTGTCTGTTCCGCTGCCTGACTGGCTGCTACCTTTATAGGACCCCTAGTCAGTGAAGCCCCGCCCCCTAATCAGGGTTCAGCTTCTCTCCCAGCACAAAGCCCCTCCAAGCCTCTACATATACAGATACTACCAATACAAAAAACCACACAAATACCTTCTCCTCCAACAGAACTCCCACTCAAACTCCCCTGCTTACAGCTCTGTTTGCTAGCTCCTGTGCCGCTGCCTGACTGGCTGCTCCCTTTCTAGGACCCCTAATCAGTGAAGCCCCGCCCCCTAATCAGGGCCCAGCTTCTCTCCCATCACAAAGCCCCTCCAAGCCTCTACACATACAGATAATACCAATACAAAAACACACACAAATACCTTCTCCTCCAAAAGAACTCCCACTCAAACCCCCCTGTTTACAGCTCAGTTTGCTAGCTCCTGTGCCGCTGCAGCTGTCTGTGCCGCTGCCTGACTGGCTGCTCCCTTTATAGGACACCTAGTCAGTGAAGCTCCGCCCCCTAATCAGGGCCCAGCTTCTCTCCCAGCACAAAGCCCCTCCAAGCCTCTACACATACAGATAATACCAATACAAAAACACACACAAATACCTTCTCCTCCAACAGAACTCCCACTCAAACTCCCCTGTTCACAGCTCTGTTTGCTAGCTCCTGTGCCGCTGCCTGACTGGCTGCTACCTTTATAGGACCCCTCGTCAGTGAAGCCCCGCCCCCTAATCAGGGCTCAGCTTCTCTCGCAGCACCTAGCCCCTCCAAGCCTCTACACATACAGATACTACCAATACAAAAACACACACAAATACCTTCTCCTCCAACAGAACTCCCACTCAAACTCCCCTGTTCACAGCTCTGTTTGCTAGCTCCTGTGCCGCTGCCTGACTGGCTGCTACCTTTATAGGACCCCTAGTCAGTGAAGCCCCGCCCCCTAATCAGGGCTCAGCTTCTCTCCCAGCACAAAGCCCCTCCAAGCCTCTACACATACAGATAATACCAATACAAAAACACACACAAATACGTTCTCCTCCAACAGAACTCCCACTCAAACTCCCCTGTTCACAGCTCTGTTTGCTAGCTCCTGTGCCGCTGCCTGACTGGCTGCTACCTTTATAGGACCCCTAGTCAGTGAAGCCCCGCCCCCTAATCAGGGCTCAGCTTCTCTCCCAGCACAAAGCCCCTTCAAGCCTCTACACATACAGATACTACCAATACAAAACCAAACACACACAAATACCTTCTCCTCCAACAGAACTCCCACTCAAACTCCCCTGTTTACAGCTCTGTTTGCTAGCTCCTGTGGCGCTGCAGCTGTCTGTTCCGCTGCCTGACTGGCTGCTACCTTTATAGGACCCCTAGTCAGTGAAGCCCCGCCCCCTAATCAGGGTTCAGCTTCTCTCCAAGCACAAAGCCCCGCCAAACCCCTTCACATACAGATACTTCCAATAAAAAACCAAACACACATAAATACCTTCTCCTCCAACAGAACTCCCACTCAAACTCCCCTGCTTACAGCTCTGTTTGCTAGCTCCTGTGCCGCTGCCTGACTGGCTCCTACCTTTATAGGACCGCTAGTCAGTGAAGCCCCGCCCCCTAATCAGGGCTCAGCTTCTGTCCCAGCACAAAGCCCGTACACAAACAGATACTACCAATACAAAACCGAACACACACAAATACCTTCTCCTCCAACAGAACTCCCACTCAAACTGCCCTGTTTACAGGTCTGTTTGCTAGCTCCTGTGCCGCTGCCTGACTGGCTGGTACCTTTATAGGACCCCTAGTCAGTGAAGCCCCGCCCCCTAATCAGGGCTCAGCTTCTCTCCCAGCACAGAGCCCCTCCAAGCCTCTACACATACAGATACTACCAATACAAAACCAAACACACACAAATACCGTCTCCTCCAACAGAACTCCCACTCAAACTCCCCTGTTTACAGCTCTGTTTGCTAGCTCCTGTGCCGCTGCCTGACTGGCTGCTCCCTTTCTAGGACCCCTAATCAGTGAAGCCCCGCCCCCTAATCAGGGCCCAGCTTCTCTCCCAGCACAAAGCCCCTCCAAGCCTCTACAAGTACAGATAATACCAATACAAAAAAACACACAAATACGTTCTCCTCCAACAGAACTCCCACTCAAACGCCCCTGTTCACAGCTCTGTTTGCTAGCTCCTGTGCCACTGCAGCTGTCTGTTCCGCTGCCTGACTGGCTGCTACCTTTATAGGACCCCTAGTCAGTGAAGCCCCGCCCCCTAATCAGGGCTCAGCTTCTCTCGCAGCACCTAGCCACTCCAAGCCTCTACACATACAGATACTACCAATACAAAAACACACACAAATACCTTCTCCTCCAACAGAACTCCCACTCAAACTCCCCTGTTCACAGCTCTGTTTGCTAGCTCCTGTGCCACTGCAGCTGTCTGTGCCGCTGCCTGACTGGCTGCTACCTTTATAGGACCCCTAGTCAGTGAAGCCCCGCCCCCTAATCAGGGCTCAGCTTCTCTCCCAGCACAAAGCCCCTCCAAGCCTCTACACATACAGATAATACCAATACAGAAAAACACACAAATACCTTCTCCTCCAAAAGAACTCCCACTCAAACTCCCCTGCTTACAGCTCTGTTTGCTAGCTCCTGTGATGCTGCCTGACTGGCTCCAACCTTTATAGGACCCCTAGTCAGTGAAGCCCCGCCCCCTAATCAGGGCTCAGTTTCTCTCACAGCACCTAGTCCCTCCAAGCCTCTACACATACAGATACTACCAATACAAAAACACACACAAATACCTTCTCCTCCAACAGAACTCCCACTCAAACTCCCCTGTTCACAGCTCTGTTTTCTAGCTCCTGTGCCGCTGCCTGACTGGCTGCTACCTTTATAGGACCCCTAGTCAGTGAAGCCCCGCCCCCTAATCAGGGCTCAGCTTCTCTCCCAGCACAAAGCCCCTCCAAGCCTCTACACATACAGATAATACCAATACAAAAACACACACAAATACGTTCTCCTCCAACAGAACTCCCACTCAAACTCCCCTCTTTACAGCTCTGTTTGCTAGCTCCTGTGCCACTGCAGCTGTCTGTGCCGCTGCCTGACTGGCTGCTCCCTTTCTAGGACCCCTAATCAGTGAAGCCCCGCCCCCTAATCAGGGCCCAGCTTCTCTCCCAGCACAAAGCCCCTCCAAGCCTCTACACATACAGATAATACCAATACAAAAACACACACAAATACGTTCTCCTCCAACAGAACTCCCACTCAAACTCCCCTGTTTACAGGTCTTTTTGCTAGCTCCTGTGCCGCTGCCTGACGGGCTGCTACCTTTATAGGACCCCTAGTCAGTGAAGCCCCGCCCCCGAATCAGGGCTCAGCTTCTCTCGCAGCACCTAGCCACTCCAAGCCTCTACACATACAGATACTACCAATACAAAAACACACACAAATACCTTCTCCTCCAACAGAACTCCCACTCAAACTCGCCTGTTCACAGCTCTGTTTGCTAGCTCCTGTGCCGCTGCCTGACTGGCTGCTACCTTTATAGGACCCCTAGTCAGTGAATCCCCGCCCCCTAATCAGGGCTCAGCTTCTCTCCCAGCACAAAGCCCCTCCAAGCCTCTACATATACAGATACTACCAATACAAAAAAACACACAAATACCTTCTCCTCCAACAGAACTCCCACTCAAACTCCCCTCTTTACAGCTCTGTTTGCTAGCTCCTGTGCCACTGCAGCTGTCTGTGCCGCTGCCTGACTGGCTGCTCCCTTTCTAGGGCCCCTAATCAGTGAAGCCCCGCCCCCTAATCAGGGCCCAGTTTCTCTCCCAGCACAAAGCCCCTCCAAGCCTCTACACATACAGATACTACCAATACAAAACCAAACACACACAAATACCTTCTCCTACAACAGAACTCCCACTCAAACTCCCCTGTTTAGAGCTCTGTTTGCTAGCTCCTGTGCCGCTGCAGCTGTCTGTGCCGCTGCCTGACTGGCTGCTAGCTTTATAGGACGCCTAGTCAGTGAAGCCCCGCCCCCTAATCAGGGCTCAGCTTCTCTCCCAGCACAAAGCCCCTTCAAACCTCTACACATACAGGAACTACCAATACAAAAACACACACAAATACCTTCTCCTCCAACAGAACTCCCACTCAAACTCCCCTGTTTACAGCTCTGTTTGCTAGCTCCTGTGCCGCTGCAGCTGTCTCTTCCGCTGCCTGACTGGCTGCTACCTTTATAGGATCCCTAGTCAGTGAAGCCCCGCCCCCTAATCAGGGTTCAGCTTCTCTCCCAGCACAAAGCCCCTCCAAGCCTCTACATATACAGATACTACCAATACAAAAAAACACACAAATACCTTCTCCTCCAACAGAACTCCCACTCAAACTCCCCTGCTTACAGCTCTGTTTGCTAGCTCCTGTGCCGCTGCCTGACTGGCTGCTACCTTTATAGGACCCCTCGTCAGTGAAGCCCCGCCCCCTAATCAGGGTTCAGCTTCTCTCCCAGCACAAAGCCCCTCCAAGCCTCTACATATACAGATACTACCAATACAAAAAAACACACAAATACCTTCTCCTCCAACAGAACTCCCACTCAAACTCCCCTGTTCACAGCTCTGTTTGCTAGCTCCTGTGCCACTGCAGCTGTCTGTGCCGCTGCCTGACTGGCTGCTACCTTTATAGGACCCCTAGTCAGTGAAGCCCCGCCCCTAATCAGGGCTCAGCTTCTCTCACAGCACCTAGCCCCTCCAAGCCTCTACACATACAGATAATACCAATACAAAAAAACACACAAATACCTTCTCCTCCAACAGAACTCCCACTCAAACGCCCCTGTTCACAGCTCTGTTTGCTAGCTCCTGTGCCACTGCAGCTGTCTGTTCCGCTGCCTGACTGGCTGCTACCTTTATAGGACCCCTAGTCAGTGAAGCCCCGCCCCCTAATCAGGGTTCAGCTTCTCTCCAAGCACAAAGCTCCGCCAAACCCCGACACATACAGATACTACCAATAAAAAACCAAACACACACAAATACCATCTCCTCCAACAACTCCCACTCAAACTCCCCTGTTCACAGCTCTGTTTGCTAGCTCCTGTGCCACTGCAGCTGTCTGTGCCGCTGCCTGACTGGCTGCTCCCTTTCTAGGACCCCTAATCAGTGAAGCCCCGCCCCCTAAACAGGGCCCAGCTTCTCTCCCAGCACAAAGCCCCTCCAAGCCTCTACACATACAGATAATACCAATACAAAAACACACACAAATACGTTCTCCTCCAACAGAACTCCCACTCAAACTCCCCTGTTTACAGGTCTGTTTGCTAGCTCCTGTGCCGCTGCCTGACTGGCTGCTACCTTTATAGGACCCCTAGTCAGTGAAGCCCCGCCCCCAAACCAGGGCTCAGCTTCTCTCCCAGCACAAAGCCCCTCCAAGCCTCTACACATACAGGTACTACCAATACAAAAACAGACACAAATACCTTCTCCTCCAACAGAACTCCCACTCAAACTCCCCTGTTTACAGCTCTGTTTGCTAGCTCCTGTGCCGCTGCAGCTGTCTGTTCCGCTGCCTGACTGGCTGCTACCTTTATAGGACCCCTAGTCAGTGAAGCCCCGCCCTATAATCAGGGTTCAGCTTCTCTCCCAGCACAAAGCCCCTCCAAGCCTCTACATATACAGATACTACCAATACAAAAAACCACACAAATACCTTCTCCTCCAACAGAACTCCCACTCAAACTCCCCTGCTTACAGCTCTGTTTGCTAGCTCCTGTGCCGCTGCCTGACTGGCTGCTCCCTTTCTAGGACCCCTAATCAGTGAAGCCCCGCCCCCTAATCAGGGCCCAGCTTCTCTCCCATCACAAAGCCCCTCCAAGCCTCTACACATACAGATAATACCAATACAAAAAGACACACAAATACCTTCTCCTCCAAAAGAACTCCCACTCAAACCCCCCTGTTTACAGCTCAGTTTGCTAGCTCCTGTGCCGCTGCAGCTGTCTGTGCCGCTGCCTGACTGGCTGCTCCCTTTATAGGACACCTAGTCAGTGAAGCCCCGCCCCCTAATCAGGGCCCAGCTTCTCTCCCAGCACAAAGCCCCTCCAAGCCTCTACACATACAGATAATACCAATACAAAAACACACACAAATACCTTCTCCTCCAACAGAACTCCCACTCAAACTCCCATGTTCACAGCTCTGTTTGCTAGCTCCTGTGCCGCTGCCTGACTGGCTGCTACCTTTATAGGACCCCTCGTCAGTGAAGCCCCGCCCCCTAATCAGGGCTCAGCTTCTCTCGCAGCACCTAGCCCCTCCAAGCCTCTACACATACAGATACTACCAATACAAAAACACACACAAATACCTTCTCCTCCAACAGAACTCCCACTCAAACTCCCCTGTTCACAGCTCTGTTTGCTAGCTCCTGTGCCGCTGCCTGACTGGCTGCTACCTTTATAGGACCCCTAGTCAGTGAAGCCCCGCCCCCTAATCAGGGCTCAGCTTCTCTCCCAGCACAAAGCCCCTCCAAGCCTCTACACATACAGATAATACCAATACAAAAACACACACAAATACGTTCTCCTCCAACAGAACTCCCACTCAAACTCCCCTGTTCACAGCTCTGTTTGCTAGCTCCTGTGCCGCTGCCTGACTGGCTGCTACCTTTATAGGACCCCTAGTCAGTGAAGCCCCGCCCCCTAATCAGGGCTCAGCTTCTCTCCCAGCACAAAGCCCCTTCAAGCCTCTACACATACAGATACTACCAATACAAAACCAAACACACACAAATACCTTCTCCTCCAACAGAACTCCCACTCAAACTCCCCTGTTTACAGCTCTGTTTGCTAGCTCCTGTGGCGCTGCAGCTGTCTGTTCCGCTGCCTGACTGGCTGCTACCTTTATAGGACCCCTAGTCAGTGAAGCCCCGCCCCCTAATCAGGGTTCAGCTTCTCTCCAAGCACAAAGCCCCGCCAAACCCCTTCACATACAGATACTTCCAATAAAAAACCAAACACACATAAATACCTTCTCCTCCAACAGAACTCCCACTCAAACTCCCCTGCTTACAGCTCTGTTTGCTAGCTCCTGTGCCGCTGCCTGACTGGCTCCTACCTTTATAGGACCGCTAGTCAGTGAAGCCCCGCCCCCTAATCAGGGCTCAGCTTCTGTCCCAGCACAAAGCCCGTACACAAACAGATACTACCAATACAAAACCGAACACACACAAATACCTTCTCCTCCAACAGAACTCCCACTCAAACTGCCCTGTTTACAGGTCTGTTTGCTAGCTCCTGTGCCGCTGCCTGACTGGCTGGTACCTTTATAGGACCCCTAGTCAGTGAAGCCCCGCCCCCTAATCAGGGCTCAGCTTCTCTCCCAGCACAGAGCCCCTCCAAGCCTCTACACATACAGATACTACCAATACAAAACCAAACACACACAAATACCTTCTCCTCCAACAGAACTCCCACTCAAACTCCCCTGTTTACAGCTCTGTTTGCTAGCTCCTGTGCCGCTGCCTGACTGGCTGCTCCCTTTCTAGGACCCCTAATCAGTGAAGCCCCGCCCCCTAATCAGGGCCCAGCTTCTCTCCCAGCACAAAGCCCCTCCAAGCCTCTACACATACAGATAATACCAATACAAAAACACACACAAATACGTTCTCCTCCAACAGAACTCCCACTCAAACTCCCCTGTTTACAGGTCTGTTTGCAAGCTCCTATGCCGCTGCCTGACGGGCTGCTACCTTTATAGGACCCCTAGTCAGTGAAGCCCCGCCCCCTAATCAGGGCTCAGCTTCTCTCGCAGCACCTAGCCACTGCAAGCCTCTACACATACAGATACTACCAATACAAAAACACACAAATACCTTCTCCTCCAACAGAACTCCCACTCAAACTCCCCTGTTCACAGCTCTGTTTGCTAGCTCCTGTGCCGCTGCCTGACTGGCTGCTACCTTTATAGGACCCCTAGTCAGTGAAGCCCCGCCCCCTAATCAGGGCTCAGCTTCTCTCGCAGCACCTAGCCACTCCAAGCCTCTACACATACAGATACTACCAATACAAAAACACACACAAATACCTTCTCCTCCAACAGATCTCCCACTCAAACTCCCCTGTTCACAGCTCTGTTTGCTAGCTCCTGTGCCGCTGCCTGACTGGCTGCTACCTTTATAGGACCCCTAGTCAGTGAAGCCCCGCCCCCTAATCAGGGCTCAGCTTCTCTCCCAGCACAAAGCCCCTCCAAGCCTCTACATATACAGATACTACCAATACAAAAAAACACACAAATACCTTCTCCAACAGAACTCCCACTCAAACTCCCCTGTTCACAGCTCTGTTTGCTAGCTCCTGTGCCACTGCAGCTGTCTGTGCCGCTGCCTGACTGGCTGCTACCTTTATAGGACCCCTAGTCAGTGAAGCCCCGCCCCTAATCAGGGCTCAGCTTCTCTCACAGCACCTAGCCCCTCCAAGCCTCTACACATACAGATAATACCAATACAAAAACACACACAAATACGTTCTCCTCCAACAGAACTCCCACTCAAACTCCCCTGTTTACAGGTCTGTTTGCTAGCTCCTGTGCCGCTGCCTGACTGGCTGCTACCTTTATAGGACCCCTAGTCAGTGAAGCCCCGCCCCCTAATCAGGGTTCAGCTTCTCTCCAAGCACAAAGCTCCGCCAAACCCCGACACATACAGATACTACCAATAAAAAACCAAACACACACAAATACCATCTCCTCCAACAACTCCCACTCAAACTCCCCTGTTCACAGCTCTGTTTGCTAGCTCCTGTGCCACTGCAGCTGTCTGTGCCGCTGCCTGACTGGCTGCTCCCTTTCTAGGACCCCTAATCAGTGAAGCCCCGCCCCCTAAACAGGGCCCAGCTTCTCTCCCAGCACAAAGCCCCTCCAAGCCTCTACACATACAGATAATACCAATACAAAAACACACACAAATACGTTCTCCTCCAACAGAACTCCCACTCAAACTCCCCTGTTTACAGGTCTGTTTGCTAGCTCCTGTGCCGCTGCCTGACTGGCTGCTACCTTTATAGGACCCCTAGTCAGTGAAGCCCCGCCCCCTAATCAGGGCTCTGCTTCTCTCGCAGCACCTAGCCCCTCCAAGCCTCTACACATACAGATAATACCAATACAAAAACACAAACAAATACGTTCTCCTCCAACAGAACTCCCACTCAAACTCCCCTGTTTACAGGTCTGTTTGCTAGCTCCTGTGCCGCTGCCTGACTGGCTGCTACCTTTATAGGACCCCTAGTCACTGAAGCCCCGCCCCCAAACCAGGGCTCAGCTTCTCTCCCATCACAAAGCCCCTCCAAGCCTAAACACATACAGATAATACCAATACAAAAACACACACAAATACCTTCTCCTCCAAAAGAACTCCCACTCAAACCCCCCTGTTTACAGCTCAGTTTGCTAGCTCCTGTGCCGCTGCAGCTGTCTGTGCCGCTGCCTGACTGGCTGCTCCCTTTATAGGACACCTAGTCAGTGAAGCCCCGCCCCCTAATCAGGGCCCAGCTTCTCTCCCAGCACAAAGCCCCTCCAAGCCTCTACACATACAGATAATACCAATACAAAAACACACACAAATACCTTCTCCTCCAACAGAACTCCCACTCAAACTCCCCTGTTCACAGCTCTGTTTGCTAGCTCCTGTGCCGCTGCCTGACTGGCTGCTACCTTTATAGGACCCCTCGTCAGTGAAGCCCCGCCCCCTAATCAGGGCTCAGCTTCTCTCGCAGCACCTAGCCCCTCCAAGCCTCTACACATACAGATACTACCAATACAAAAAAACACACAAATACCTTCTCCTCCAACAGAACTCCCACTCAAACTCCCCTGCTTACAGCTCTGTTTGCTAGCTCCTGTGCCGCTGCCTGACTGGCTGCTACCTTTATAGGACCCCTAGTCAGTGAAGCCCCGCCCCCTAATCAGGGTTCAGCTTCTCTCCAAGCACAAAGCTCCGCCAAACCCCGACACATACAGATACTACCAATAAAAAACCAAACACACACAAATACCATCTCCTCCAACAACTCCCACTCAAACTCCCCTGTTCACAGCTCTGTTTGCTAGCTCCTGTGCCACTGCAGCTGTCTGTGCCGCTGCCTGACTGGCTGCTACCTTTATAGGACCCCTAGTCAGTGAAGCCCCGCCCCCTAATCAGGGCCCAGCTTCTCTCCCAGCACAAAGCCCCTCCAAGCCTCTACACATACAGATAATACCAATACAAAAACACACACAAATACTTTCTCCTCCAACAGAACTCCCACTCAAACTCCCCTGTTTACAGGTCTGTTTGCTAGCTCCTATGCCGCTGCCTGACGGGCTGCTACCTTTATAGGACCCCTAGTCAGTGAAGCCCCGCCCCCTAATCAGGGCTCAGCTTCTCTCGCAGCACCTCGCCCCTCCAAGGCTCTACACATACAGATACTACCAATACAAAAACACACACAAATACCTTCTCCTCCAACAGAACTCCCACTCAAACTCCCCTGTTCACAGCTCTGTTTGCTAGCTCCTGTGCCGCTGCCTGACTGGCTGCTACCTTTATAGGACCCCTAGTCAGTGAAGCCCCGCCCCTAATCAGGGCTCAGCTTCTCTCACAGCACCTAGCCCCTCCAAGCCTCTACACATACAGATAATACCAATACAAAAACACACACAAATACCTTCTCCTCCAACAGAACTCCCACTCAAACGCCCCTGTTCACAGCTCTGTTTGCTAGCTCCTCTGCCACTGCAGCTGTCTGTTCCGCTGCCTGACTGGCTGCTACCTTTATAGGACCCCTAGTCAGTGGAGCCCCGCCCCCTAATCAGGGTTCAGCTTCTCTGCCAGCACAAAGCCCCTCCAAGCCTCTACACATACAGATACTACCAATACAAAACCAAACACACACAAATACCTTCTCCTCCAACAGAACTCCCACTCAAACTCCCCTGTTTACAGCTCTGTTTGTTAGCTCCTGTGCCGCTGCCTGACTGGCAGCTAGCTTTATAGGACCCCTAGTCAGTGAAGCCCCGCCCCCTAATCAGGGCTCAGCTTCTCTCCCAGCACAAAGCCCCTCCAAGCCTCTACACATACAGATAATACCAATACAGAAAAACACACAAATACCTTCTCCTCCAAAAGAACTCCCACTCAAACTCCCCTGCTTACAGCTCTGTTTGCTAGCTCCTGTGCCACTGCAGCTGTCTGTGCCGCTGCCTGACTGGCTGCTAGCTTTATAGGACCCCTAGTCAGTGAAGCCCCGCCCCTAATCAGGGCTCAGCTTCTCTCACAGCACCTAGCCCCTCCAAGCCTCTACACATACAGATAATACCAATACAAAAACACACAAATACCTTCTCCTCCAACAGAACTCCCACTCAAACGCCCCTGTTCACAGCTCTGTTTGCTAGCTCCTGTGCCACTGCAGCTGTCTGTTCCGCTGCCTGACTGGCTGCTACCTTTATAGGACCCCTAGTCAGTGAAGCCCCGCCCCCTAATCAGAGCTCACCTTCTCTCCCAGCACAAAGCCCCTCCAAGCCTCTACACACACAGATACTACCAATACAAAACCAAACACACACAAATACCTTCTCGTCCAACAGAACTCCCACTCAAACTCCCCTGTTTAGAGCTCTGTTTGCTAGCTCCTGTGCCACTGCAGCTGTCTGTGCCGCTGCCTGACTGGCTGCTACCTTTATAGGACCCCTAGTCAGTGAAGCCCCGCCCCCTAATCAGGGTTCAGCTTCTCTCCAAGCACAAAGCTCCGCCAAACCCCGACACATACAGATACTACCAATAAAAAACCAAACACACACAAATACCATCTCCTCCAACAACTCCCACTCAAACTCCCCTGTTTACAGCTCTGTTTGCTAGCTCCTGTGCCGCTGCCTGACTGGCAGCTAGCTTTATAGGACCCCTAGTCAGTGAAGCCCCGCCCCCTAATCAGGGCTCAGCTTCTCTCCCAGCACAAAGCCCCTCCAAGCCTCTACACATACAGATACTACCAATACAAGAAACCACACAAATACCTTCTCCTCCAAAAGAACTCCCACTCAAACTCCCCTGCTTACAGCTCTGTTTGCTAGCTCCTGTGCCGCTGCCTGACTGACTCCTACCTTTATAGGACCCCTAGTCAGTGAAGCCCCGCCCCCTAATCAGGGCTCAGCTTCTCTCGCAGCACCTAGCCCCTCCAAGCCTCTACACATACAGATACTACCAATACAAAAACACACACAAATACCTTCTCCTCCAACAGAACTCCCACTCAAACTCCCCTGTTCACAGCTCTGTTTTCTAGCTCCTGTGCCGCTGCCTGACTGGCTGCTACCTTTATAGGACCCCTAGTCAGTGAAGCCCCGCCCCCTAATCAGGGCTCAGCTTCTCTCCCAGCACAAAGCCCCTCCAAGCCTCTACACATACAGATAATACCAATACAAAAACACACACAAATACGTTCTCCTCCAACAGAACTCCCACTCAAACTCCCCTCTTTACAGCTCTGTTTGCTAGCTCCTGTGCCACTGCAGCTGTCTGTTCCGCTGCCTGACTGGCTGCTACCTTTATAGGACCCCTAGTCAGTGAAGCCCCGCCCCCTAATCAGGGTTCAGCTTCTCTCCAAGCACAAAGCCCCGCCAAACCCCTTCACATACAGATACTTCCAATAAAAAACCAAACACACATAAATACCTTCTCCTCCAACAGAACTCCCACTCAAACTCCCCTGCTTACAGCTCTGTTTGCTAGCTCCTGTGCCGCTGCCTGACTGGCTCCTACCTTTATAGGACCGCTAGTCAGTGAAGCCCCGCCCCCTAATCAGGGCTCAGCTTCTGTCCCAGCACAAAGCCCGTACACAAACAGATACTACCAATACAAAACCGAACACACACAAATACCTTCTCCTCCAACAGAACTCCCACTCAAACTGCCCTGTTTACAGGTCTGTTTGCTAGCTCCTGTGCCGCTGCCTGACTGGCTGGTACCTTTATAGGACCCCTAGTCAGTGAAGCCCCGCCCCCTAATCAGGGCTCAGCTTCTCTCCCAGCACAGAGCCCCTCCAAGCCTCTACACATACAGATACTACCAATACAAAACCAAACACACACAAATACCTTCTCCTCCAACAGAACTCCCACTCAAACTCCCCTGTTTACAGCTCTGTTTGCTAGCTCCTGTGCCGCTGCCTGACTGGCTGCTCCCTTTCTAGGACCCCTAATCAGTGAAGCCCCGCCCCCTAATCAGGGCCCAGCTTCTCTCCCAGCACAAAGCCCCTCCAAGCCTCTACACATACAGATAATACCAATACAAAAACACACACAAATACGTTCTCCTCCAACAGAACTCCCACTCAAACTCCCCTGTTTACAGGTCTGTTTGCAAGCTCCTATGCCGCTGCCTGACGGGCTGCTACCTTTATAGGACCCCTAGTCAGTGAAGCCCCGCCCCCTAATCAGGGCTCAGCTTCTCTCGCAGCACCTAGCCACTGCAAGCCTCTACACATACAGATACTACCAATACAAAAACACACAAATACCTTCTCCTCCAACAGAACTCCCACTCAAACTCCCCTGTTCACAGCTCTGTTTGCTAGCTCCTGTGCCGCTGCCTGACTGGCTGCTACCTTTATAGGACCCCTAGTCAGTGAAGCCCCGCCCCCTAATCAGGGCTCAGCTTCTCTCGCAGCACCTAGCCACTCCAAGCCTCTACACATACAGATACTACCAATACAAAAACACACACAAATACCTTCTCCTCCAACAGATCTCCCACTCAAACTCCCCTGTTCACAGCTCTGTTTGCTAGCTCCTGTGCCGCTGCCTGACTGGCTGCTACCTTTATAGGACCCCTAATCAGTGAAGCCCCGCCCCCTAATCAGGGCTCAGCTTCTCTCCCAGCACAAAGCCCCTCCAAGCCTCTACATATACAGATACTACCAATACAAAAAAACACACAAATACCTTCTCCAACAGAACTCCCACTCAAACTCCCCTGTTCACAGCTCTGTTTGCTAGCTCCTGTGCCACTGCAGCTGTCTGTGCCGCTGCCTGACTGGCTGCTACCTTTATAGGACCCCTAGTCAGTGAAGCCCCGCCCCTAATCAGGGCTCAGCTTCTCTCACAGCACCTAGCCCCTCCAAGCCTCTACACATACAGATAATACCAATACAAAAACACACACAAATACGTTCTCCTCCAACAGAACTCCCACTCAAACTCCCCTGTTTACAGGTCTGTTTGCTAGCTCCTGTGCCGCTGCCTGACTGGCTGCTACCTTTATAGGACCCCTAGTCAGTGAAGCCCCGCCCCCAAACCAGGGCTCAGCTTCTCTCCCAGCACAAAGCCCCTCCAAGCCTCTACACATACAGATACTACCAATACAAAACCAAACACACACAAATACCTTCTCCTACAACAGAACTCCCACTCAAACTCCCCTGTTTAGAGCTCTGTTTGCTTGCTCCTGTGCCGCTGCAGCTGTCTGTGCCGCTGCCTGACTGGCTGCTAGCTTTATAGGACCCCTAGTCAGTGAAGCCCCGCCCCCTAATCAGGGCTCAGCTTCTCTCCCAGCACAAAGCCCCTTCAAACCTCTACACATACAGGAACTACCAATACAAAAACACACACAAATACCTTCTCCTCCAACAGAACTCCCACTCAAACTCCCCTGTTTACAGCTCTGTTTGCTAGCTCCTGTGCCGCTGCAGCTGTCTGTTCCGCTGCCTGACTGGCTGCTACCTTTATAGGATCCCTAGTCAGTGAAGCCCCGCCCCCTAATCAGGGTTCAGCTTCTCTCCCAGCACAAAGCCCCTCCAAGCCTCTACATATACAGATACTACCAATACAAAAAAACACACAAATACCTTCTCCTCCAACAGAACTCCCACTCAAACTCCCCTGCTTACAGCTCTGTTTGCTAGCTCCTGTGCCGCTGCCTGACTGGCTGCTACCTTTATAGGACCCCTCGTCAGTGAAGCCCCGCCCCCTAATCAGGGTTCAGCTTCTCTCCCAGCACAAAGCCCCTCCAAGCCTCTACATATACAGATACTACCAATACAAAAAAACACACAAATACCTTCTCCTCCAACAGAACTCCCACTCAAACTCCCCTGTTCACAGCTCTGTTTGCTAGCTCCTGTGCCACTGCAGCTGTCTGTGCCGCTGCCTGACTGGCTGCTACCTTTATAGGACCCCTAGTCAGTGAAGCCCCGCCCCTAATCAGGGCTCAGCTTCTCTCACAGCACCTAGCCCCTCCAAGCCTCTACACATACAGATAATACCAATACAAAAAAACACACAAATACCTTCTCCTCCAACAGAACTCCCACTCAAACGCCCCTGTTCACAGCTCTGTTTGCTAGCTCCTGTGCCACTGCAGCTGTCTGTTCCGCTGCCTGACTGGCTGCTACCTTTATAGGACCCCTAGTCAGTGAAGCCCCGCCCCCTAATCAGGGTTCAGCTTCTCTCCAAGCACAAAGCTCCGCCAAACCCCGACACATACAGATACTACCAATAAAAAACCAAACACACACAAATACCATCTCCTCCAACAACTCCCACTCAAACTCCCCTGTTCACAGCTCTGTTTGCTAGCTCCTGTGCCACTGCAGCTGTCTGTGCCGCTGCCTGACTGGCTGCTCCCTTTCTAGGACCCCTAATCAGTGAAGCCCCGCCCCCTAAACAGGGCCCAGCTTCTCTCCCAGCACAAAGCCCCTCCAAGCCTCTACACATACAGATAATACCAATACAAAAACACACACAAATACGTTCTCCTCCAACAGAACTCCCACTCAAACTCCCCTGTTTACAGGTCTGTTTGCTAGCTCCTGTGCCGCTGCCTGACTGGCTGCTACCTTTATAGGACCCCTAGTCAGTGAAGCCCCGCCCCCTAATCAGGGCTCTGCTTCTCTCGCAGCACCTAGCCCCTCCAAGCCTCTACACATACAGATAATACCAATACAAAAACACACACAAATACGTTCTCCTCCAACAGAACTCCCACTCAAACTCCCCTGTTTACAGGTCTGTTTGCTAGCTCCTGTGCCGCTGCCTGACTGGCTGCTACCTTTATAGGACCCCTAGTCACTGAAGCCCCGCCCCCAAACCAGGGCTCAGCTTCTCTCCCATCACAAAGCCCCTCCAAGCCTAAACACATACAGATAATACCAATACAAAAACACACACAAATACCTTCTCCTCCAAAAGAACTCCCACTCAAACCCCCCTGTTTACAGCTCAGTTTGCTAGCTCCTGTGCCGCTGCAGCTGTCTGTGCCGCTGCCTGACTGGCTGCTCCCTTTATAGGACACCTAGTCAGTGAAGCCCCGCCCCCTAATCAGGGCCCAGCTTCTCTCCCAGCACAAAGCCCCTCCAAGCCTCTACACATACAGATAATACCAATACAAAAACACACACAAATACCTTCTCCTCCAACAGAACTCCCACTCAAACTCCCCTGTTCACAGCTCTGTTTGCTAGCTCCTGTGCCGCTGCCTGACTGGCTGCTACCTTTATAGGACCCCTCGTCAGTGAAGCCCCGCCCCCTAATCAGGGCTCAGCTTCTCTCGCAGCACCTAGCCCCTCCAAGCCTCTACACATACAGATACTACCAATACAAAAAAACACACAAATACCTTCTCCTCCAACAGAACTCCCACTCAAACTCCCCTGCTTACAGCTCTGTTTGCTAGCTCCTGTGCCGCTGCCTGACTGGCTGCTACCTTTATAGGACCCCTAGTCAGTGAAGCCCCGCCCCCTAATCAGGGTTCAGCTTCTCTCCAAGCACAAAGCTCCGCCAAACCCCGACACATACAGATACTACCAATAAAAAACCAAACACACACAAATACCATCTCCTCCAACAACTCCCACTCAAACTCCCCTGTTCACAGCTCTGTTTGCTAGCTCCTGTGCCACTGCAGCTGTCTGTGCCGCTGCCTGACTGGCTGCTACCTTTATAGGACCCCTAGTCAGTGAAGCCCCGCCCCCTAATCAGGGCCCAGCTTCTCTCCCAGCACAAAGCCCCTCCAAGCCTCTACACATACAGATAATACCAATACAAAAACACACACAAATACTTTCTCCTCCAACAGAACTCCCACTCAAACTCCCCTGTTTACAGGTCTGTTTGCTAGCTCCTATGCCGCTGCCTGACGGGCTGATACCTTTATAGGACCCCTAGTCAGTGAAGCCCCGCCCCCTAATCAGGGCTCAGCTTCTCTCGCAGCACCTCGCCCCTCCAAGGCTCTACACATACAGATACTACCAATACAAAAACACACACAAATACCTTCTCCTCCAACAGAACTCCCACTCAAACTCCCCTGTTCACAGCTCTGTTTGCTAGCTCCTGTGCCGCTGCCTGACTGGCTGCTACCTTTATAGGACCCCTAGTCAGTGAAGCCCCGCCCCTAATCAGGGCTCAGCTTCTCTCACAGCACCTAGCCCCTCCAAGCCTCTACACATACAGATAATACCAATACAAAAACACACACAAATACCTTCTCCTCCAACAGAACTCCCACTCAAACGCCCCTGTTCACAGCTCTGTTTGCTAGCTCCTCTGCCACTGCAGCTGTCTGTTCCGCTGCCTGACTGGCTGCTACCTTTATAGGACCCCTAGTCAGTGGAGCCCCGCCCCCTAATCAGGGTTCAGCTTCTCTGCCAGCACAAAGCCCCTCCAAGCCTCTACACATACAGATACTACCAATACAAAACCAAACACACACAAATACCTTCTCCTCCAACAGAACTCCCACTCAAACTCCCCTGTTTACAGCTCTGTTTGTTAGCTCCTGTGCCGCTGCCTGACTGGCAGCTAGCTTTATAGGACCCCTAGTCAGTGAAGCCCCGCCCCCTAATCAGGGCTCAGCTTCTCTCCCAGCACAAAGCCCCTCCAAGCCTCTACACATACAGATAATACCAATACAGAAAAACACACAAATACCTTCTCCTCCAAAAGAACTCCCACTCAAACTCCCCTGCTTACAGCTCTGTTTGCTAGCTCCTGTGCCACTGCAGCTGTCTGTGCCGCTGCCTGACTGGCTGCTAGCTTTATAGGACCCCTAGTCAGTGAAGCCCCGCCCCTAATCAGGGCTCAGCTTCTCTCACAGCACCTAGCCCCTCCAAGCCTCTACACATACAGATAATACCAATACAAAAACACACAAATACCTTCTCCTCCAACAGAACTCCCACTCAAACGCCCCTGTTCACAGCTCTGTTTGCTAGCTCCTGTGCCACTGCAGCTGTCTGTTCCGCTGCCTGACTGGCTGCTACCTTTATAGGACCCCTAGTCAGTGAAGCCCCGCCCCCTAATCAGGGCTCAGCTTCTCTCCCAGCACAAAGCCCCTCCAAGCCTCTACACACACAGATACTACCAATACAAAACCAAACACACACAAATACCTTCTCGTCCAACAGAACTCCCACTCAAACTCCCCTGTTTAGAGCTCTGTTTGCTAGCTCCTGTGCCACTGCAGCTGTCTGTGCCGCTGCCTGACTGGCTGCTACCTTTATAGGACCCCTAGTCAGTGAAGCCCCGCCCCCTAATCAGGGTTCAGCTTCTCTCCAAGCACAAAGCTCCGCCAAACCCCGACACATACAGATACTACCAATAAAAAACCAAACACACACAAATACCATCTCCTCCAACAACTCCCACTCAAACTCCCCTGTTTACAGCTCTGTTTGCTAGCTCCTGTGCCGCTGCCTGACTGGCAGCTAGCTTTATAGGACCCCTAGTCAGTGAAGCCCCGCCCCCTAATCAGGGCTCAGCTTCTCTCCCAGCACAAAGCCCCTCCAAGCCTCTACACATACAGATACTACCAATACAAGAAACCACACAAATACCTTCTCCTCCAAAAGAACTCCCACTCAAACTCCCCTGCTTACAGCTCTGTTTGCTAGCTCCTGTGCCGCTGCCTGACTGACTCCTACCTTTATAGGACCCCTAGTCAGTGAAGCCCCGCCCCCTAATCAGGGCTCAGCTTCTCTCGCAGCACCTAGCCCCTCCAAGCCTCTACACATACAGATACTACCAATACAAAAACACACACAAATACCTTCTCCTCCAACAGAACTCCCACTCAAACTCCCCTGTTCACAGCTCTGTTTTCTAGCTCCTGTGCCGCTGCCTGACTGGCTGCTACCTTTATAGGACCCCTAGTCAGTGAAGCCCCGCCCCCTAATCAGGGCTCAGCTTCTCTCCCAGCACAAAGCCCCTCCAAGCCTCTACATATACAGATACTACCAATACAAAAAAACACACAAATACCTTCTCCTCCAACAGAACTCCCACTCAAACTCCCCTGCTTACAGCTCTGTTTGCTAGCTCCTGTGCCGCTGCCTGACTGGCTGCTACCTTTATAGGACCCCTCGTCAGTGAAGCCCCGCCCCCTAATCAGGGTTCAGCTTCTCTCCCAGCACAAAGCCCCTCCAAGCCTCTACATATACAGATACTACCAATACAAAAAAACACACAAATACCTTCTCCTCCAACAGAACTCCCACTCAAACTCCCCTGTTCACAGCTCTGTTTGCTAGCTCCTGTGCCACTGCAGCTGTCTGTGCCGCTGCCTGACTGGCTGCTACCTTTATAGGACCCCTAGTCAGTGAAGCCCCGCCCCTAATCAGGGCTCAGCTTCTCTCACAGCACCTAGCCCCTCCAAGCCTCTACACATACAGATAATACCAATACAAAAAAACACACAAATACCTTCTCCTCCAACAGAACTCCCACTCAAACGCCCCTGTTCACAGCTCTGTTTGCTAGCTCCTGTGCCACTGCAGCTGTCTGTTCCGCTGCCTGACTGGCTGCTACCTTTATAGGACCCCTAGTCAGTGAAGCCCCGCCCCCTAATCAGGGTTCAGCTTCTCTCCAAGCACAAAGCTCCGCCAAACCCCGACACATACAGATACTACCAATAAAAAACCAAACACACACAAATACCATCTCCTCCAACAACTCCCACTCAAACTCCCCTGTTCACAGCTCTGTTTGCTAGCTCCTGTGCCACTGCAGCTGTCTGTGCCGCTGCCTGACTGGCTGCTCCCTTTCTAGGACCCCTAATCAGTGAAGCCCCGCCCCCTAAACAGGGCCCAGCTTCTCTCCCAGCACAAAGCCCCTCCAAGCCTCTACACATACAGATAATACCAATACAAAAACACACACAAATACGTTCTCCTCCAACAGAACTCCCACTCAAACTCCCCTGTTTACAGGTCTGTTTGCTAGCTCCTGTGCCGCTGCCTGACTGGCTGCTACCTTTATAGGACCCCTAGTCAGTGAAGCCCCGCCCCCTAATCAGGGCTCTGCTTCTCTCGCAGCACCTAGCCCCTCCAAGCCTCTACACATACAGATAATACCAATACAAAAACACACACAAATACGTTCTCCTCCAACAGAACTCCCACTCAAACTCCCCTGTTTACAGGTCTGTTTGCTAGCTCCTGTGCCGCTGCCTGACTGGCTGCTACCTTTATAGGACCCCTAGTCACTGAAGCCCCGCCCCCAAACCAGGGCTCAGCTTCTCTCCCATCACAAAGCCCCTCCAAGCCTAAACACATACAGATAATACCAATACAAAAACACACACAAATACCTTCTCCTCCAAAAGAACTCCCACTCAAACCCCCCTGTTTACAGCTCAGTTTGCTAGCTCCTGTGCCGCTGCAGCTGTCTGTGCCGCTGCCTGACTGGCTGCTCCCTTTATAGGACACCTAGTCAGTGAAGCCCCGCCCCCTAATCAGGGCCCAGCTTCTCTCCCAGCACAAAGCCCCTCCAAGCCTCTACACATACAGATAATACCAATACAAAAACACACACAAATACCTTCTCCTCCAACAGAACTCCCACTCAAACTCCCCTGTTCACAGCTCTGTTTGCTAGCTCCTGTGCCGCTGCCTGACTGGCTGCTACCTTTATAGGACCCCTCGTCAGTGAAGCCCCGCCCCCTAATCAGGGCTCAGCTTCTCTCGCAGCACCTAGCCCCTCCAAGCCTCTACACATACAGATACTACCAATACAAAAAAACACACAAATACCTTCTCCTCCAACAGAACTCCCACTCAAACTCCCCTGCTTACAGCTCTGTTTGCTAGCTCCTGTGCCGCTGCCTGACTGGCTGCTACCTTTATAGGACCCCTAGTCAGTGAAGCCCCGCCCCCTAATCAGGGTTCAGCTTCTCTCCAAGCACAAAGCTCCGCCAAACCCCGACACATACAGATACTACCAATAAAAAACCAAACACACACAAATACCATCTCCTCCAACAACTCCCACTCAAACTCCCCTGTTCACAGCTCTGTTTGCTAGCTCCTGTGCCACTGCAGCTGTCTGTGCCGCTGCCTGACTGGCTGCTACCTTTATAGGACCCCTAGTCAGTGAAGCCCCGCCCCCTAATCAGGGCCCAGCTTCTCTCCCAGCACAAAGCCCCTCCAAGCCTCTACACATACAGATAATACCAATACAAAAACACACACAAATACTTTCTCCTCCAACAGAACTCCCACTCAAACTCCCCTGTTTACAGGTCTGTTTGCTAGCTCCTATGCCGCTGCCTGACGGGCTGATACCTTTATAGGACCCCTAGTCAGTGAAGCCCCGCCCCCTAATCAGGGCTCAGCTTCTCTCGCAGCACCTCGCCCCTCCAAGGCTCTACACATACAGATACTACCAATACAAAAACACACACAAATACCTTCTCCTCCAACAGAACTCCCACTCAAACTCCCCTGTTCACAGCTCTGTTTGCTAGCTCCTGTGCCGCTGCCTGACTGGCTGCTACCTTTATAGGACCCCTAGTCAGTGAAGCCCCGCCCCTAATCAGGGCTCAGCTTCTCTCACAGCACCTAGCCCCTCCAAGCCTCTACACATACAGATAATACCAATACAAAAACACACACAAATACCTTCTCCTCCAACAGAACTCCCACTCAAACGCCCCTGTTCACAGCTCTGTTTGCTAGCTCCTCTGCCACTGCAGCTGTCTGTTCCGCTGCCTGACTGGCTGCTACCTTTATAGGACCCCTAGTCAGTGGAGCCCCGCCCCCTAATCAGGGTTCAGCTTCTCTGCCAGCACAAAGCCCCTCCAAGCCTCTACACATACAGATACTACCAATACAAAACCAAACACACACAAATACCTTCTCCTCCAACAGAACTCCCACTCAAACTCCCCTGTTTACAGCTCTGTTTGTTAG
Organism: Lepidochelys kempii; assembly: GCF_965140265.1. Taxonomy (NCBI): domain Eukaryota; kingdom Metazoa; phylum Chordata; order Testudines; family Cheloniidae; genus Lepidochelys; species Lepidochelys kempii. The sequence continues at coordinate 27,454,170 of NC_133272.1, forward strand.
CTCCTGTGCCGCTGCCTGACTGGCAGCTAGCTTTATAGGACCCCTAGTCAGTGAAGCCCCGCCCCCTAATCAGGGCTCAGCTTCTCTCCCAGCACAAAGCCCCTCCAAGCCTCTACACATACAGATAATACCAATACAGAAAAACACACAAATACCTTCTCCTCCAAAAGAACTCCCACTCAAACTCCCCTGCTTACAGCTCTGTTTGCTAGCTCCTGTGCCACTGCAGCTGTCTGTGCCGCTGCCTGACTGGCTGCTAGCTTTATAGGACCCCTAGTCAGTGAAGCCCCGCCCCTAATCAGGGCTCAGCTTCTCTCACAGCACCTAGCCCCTCCAAGCCTCTACACATACAGATAATACCAATACAAAAACACACAAATACCTTCTCCTCCAACAGAACTCCCACTCAAACGCCCCTGTTCACAGCTCTGTTTGCTAGCTCCTGTGCCACTGCAGCTGTCTGTTCCGCTGCCTGACTGGCTGCTACCTTTATAGGACCCCTAGTCAGTGAAGCCCCGCCCCCTAATCAGGGCTCAGCTTCTCTCCCAGCACAAAGCCCCTCCAAGCCTCTACACACACAGATACTACCAATACAAAACCAAACACACACAAATACCTTCTCGTCCAACAGAACTCCCACTCAAACTCCCCTGTTTAGAGCTCTGTTTGCTAGCTCCTGTGCCACTGCAGCTGTCTGTGCCGCTGCCTGACTGGCTGCTACCTTTATAGGACCCCTAGTCAGTGAAGCCCCGCCCCCTAATCAGGGTTCAGCTTCTCTCCAAGCACAAAGCTCCGCCAAACCCCGACACATACAGATACTACCAATAAAAAACCAAACACACACAAATACCATCTCCTCCAACAACTCCCACTCAAACTCCCCTGTTTACAGCTCTGTTTGCTAGCTCCTGTGCCGCTGCCTGACTGGCAGCTAGCTTTATAGGACCCCTAGTCAGTGAAGCCCCGCCCCCTAATCAGGGCTCAGCTTCTCTCCCAGCACAAAGCCCCTCCAAGCCTCTACACATACAGATACTACCAATACAAGAAACCACACAAATACCTTCTCCTCCAAAAGAACTCCCACTCAAACTCCCCTGCTTACAGCTCTGTTTGCTAGCTCCTGTGCCGCTGCCTGACTGACTCCTACCTTTATAGGACCCCTAGTCAGTGAAGCCCCGCCCCCTAATCAGGGCTCAGCTTCTCTCGCAGCACCTAGCCCCTCCAAGCCTCTACACATACAGATACTACCAATACAAAAACACACACAAATACCTTCTCCTCCAACAGAACTCCCACTCAAACTCCCCTGTTCACAGCTCTGTTTTCTAGCTCCTGTGCCGCTGCCTGACTGGCTGCTACCTTTATAGGACCCCTAGTCAGTGAAGCCCCGCCCCCTAATCAGGGCTCAGCTTCTCTCCCAGCACAAAGCCCCTCCAAGCCTCTACACATACAGATAATACCAATACAAAAACACACACAAATACGTTCTCCTCCAACAGAACTCCCACTCAAACTCCCCTCTTTACAGCTCTGTTTGCTAGCTCCTGTGCCACTGCAGCTGTCTGTGCCGCTGCCTGACTGGCTGCTCCCTTTCTAGGACCCCTAATCAGTGAAGCCCCGCCCCCTAATCAGGGCCCAGCTTCTCTCCCAGCACAAAGCCCCTCCAAGCCTCTACACATACAGATAATACCAATACAAAAACACACACAAATACGTTCTCCTCCAACAGAACTCCCACTCAAACTCCCCTGTTTACAGGTCTGTTTGCTAGCTCCTGTGCCGCTGCCTGACGGGCTGCTACCTTTATAGGACCCCTAGTCAGTGAAGCCCCGCCCCCTAATCAGGGCTCAGCTTCTCTCGCAGCACCTAGCCCCTCCAAGCCTCTACACATACAGATACTACCAATACAAAAACACACACAAATACCTTCTCCTCCAACAGAACTCCCACTCAAACTCCCCGGTTCACAGCTCTGTTTGCTAGCTCCTGTGCCGCTGCCTGACGGGCTGCTACCTTTATAGGACCCCTAGTCAGTGAAGCCCCGCCCCCGAATCAGGGCTCAGCTTCTCTCGCAGCACCTAGCCACTCCAAGCCTCTACACATACAGATACTACCAATACAAAAACACACACAAATACCTTCTCCTCCAACAGAACTCCCACTCAAACTCCCCTGTTCACAGCTCTGTTTGCTAGCTCCTGTGCCGCTGCCTGACTGGCTGCTACCTTTATAGGACCCCTAGTCAGTGAAGCCCCGCCCCCTAATCAGGGCTCAGCTTCTCTCCCAGCACAAAGCCCCTCCAAGCCTCTACATATACAGATACTACCAATACAAAAAAACACACAAATACCTTCTCCTCCAACAGAACTCCCACTCAAACTCCCCTCTTTACAGCTCTGTTTGCTAGCTCCTGTGCCACTGCAGCTGTCTGTGCCGCTGCCTGACTGGCTGCTCCCTTTCTAGGGCCCCTAATCAGTGAAGCCCCGCCCCCTAATCAGGGCCCAGCTTCTCTCCCAGCACAAAGCCCCTCCAAGCCTCTACACATACAGATACTACCAATACAAAACCAAACACACACAAATACCTTCTCCTACAACAGAACTCCCACTCAAACTCCCCTGTTTACAGCTCTGTTTGCTAGCTCCTGTGCCGCTGCAGCTGTCTGTGCCGCTGCCTGACTGGCTGCTAGCTTTATAGGACCCCTAGTCAGTGAAGCCCCGCCCCCTAATCAGGGCTCAGCTTCTCTCCCAGCACAAAGACCCTTCAAACCTCTACACATACAGGAACTACCAATACAAAAACACACACAAATACCTTCTCCTCCAACAGAACTCCCACTCAAACTCCCCTGTTTACAGCTCTGTTTGCTAGCTCCTGTGCCGCTGCAGCTGTCTTTTCCGCTGCCTGACTGGCTGCTACCTTTATAGGATCCCTAGTCAGTGAAGCCCCGCCCCCTAATCAGGGTTCAGCTTCTCTCCCAGCACAAAGCCCCTCCAAGCCTCTACATATACAGATACTACCAATACAAAAAAACACACAAATACCTTCTCCTCCAACAGAACTCCCACTCAAACTCCCCTGCTTACAGCTCTGTTTGCTAGCTCCTGTGCCGCTGCCTGACTGGCTGCTACCTTTATAGGACCCCTAGTCAGTGAAGCCCCGCCCCCTAATCAGGGTTCAGCTTCTCTCCAAGCACAAAGCTCCGCCAAACCCCGACACATACAGATACTACCAATAAAAAACCAAACACACACAAATACCATCTCCTCCAACAACTCCCACTCAAACTCCCCTGTTCACAGCTCTGTTTGCTAGCTCCTGTGCCACTGCAGCTGTCTGTGCCGCTGCCTGACTGGCTGCTCCCTTTCTAGGACCCCTAGTCAGTGAAGCCCCGCCCCCTAATCAGGGCCCAGCTTCTCTCCCAGCACAAAGCCCCTCCAAGCCTCTACACATACAGATAATACCAATACAAAAACACACACAAATACTTTCTCCTCCAACAGAACTCCCACTCAAACTCCCCTGTTTACAGGTCTGTTTGCTAGCTCCTATGCCGCTGCCTGACGGGCTGCTACCTTTATAGGACCCCTAGTCAGTGAAGCCCCGCCCCCTAATCAGGGCTCAGCTTCTCTCGCAGCACCTCGCCCCTCCAAGGCTCTACACATACAGATACTACCAATACAAAAACACACACAAATACCTTCTCCTCCAACAGAACTCCCACTCAAACTCCCCTGTTCACAGCTCTGTTTGCTAGCTCCTGTGCCGCTGCCTGACGGGCTGCTACCTTTATAGGACCCCTAGTCAGTGAAGCCCCGCCCCTAATCAGGGCTCAGCTTCTCTCACAGCACCTAGCCCCTCCAAGCCTCTACACATACATTTAATACCAATACAAAAACACACACAAATACCTTCTCCTCCAACAGAACTCCCACTCAAACGCCCCTGTTCACAGCTCTGTTTGCTAGCTCCTGTGCCACTGCAGCTGTCTGTTCCGCTGCCTGACTGGCTGCTACCTTTATAGGACCCCTAGTCAGTGAAGCCCCGCCCCCTAATCAGGGCTCAGCTTCTCTCCCAGCACAAAGCCCCTCCAAGCCTCTACACATACAGATACTACCAATACAAAACCAAACACACACAAATACCTTCTCCTCCAACAGAACTCCCACTCAAACTCCCCTGTTTAGAGCTCTGTTTGCTAGCTCCTGTGCCGCTGCCTGACAGGCAGCTAGCTTTATAGGACCCCTAGTCAGTGGAGCCCCGCCCCCTAATCAGGGTTCAGCTTCTCTGCCAGCACAAAGCCCCTCCAAGCCTCTACACATACAGATACTACCAATACAAAACCAAACACACACAAATACCTTCTCCTCCAACAGAACTCCCACTCAAACTCCCCTGTTTAGAGCTCTGTTTGCTAGCTCCTGTGCCGCTGCAGCTGTCTGTGCCGCTGCCTGACTGGCTGCTACCTTTATAGGACCCCTAGTCAGTGAAGCCCCGCCCCCTAATCAGGGTTCAGCTTCTCTCCAAGCACAAAGCTCCGCCAAACCCCGACACATACAGATACTACCAATAAAAAACCAAACACACACAAATACCATCTCCTCCAACAGAACTCCCACTCAAACTCCCCTGTTTACAGCTCTGTTTGTTAGCTCCTGTGCCGCTGCCTGACTGGCAGCTAGCTTTATAGGACCCCTAGTCAGTGAAGCCCCGCCCCCTAATCAGGGCTCAGCTTCTCTCCCAGCACAAAGCCCCTCCAAGCCTCTACACATACAGATAATACCAATACAGAAAAACACACAAATACCTTCTCCTCCAAAAGAACTCCCACTCAAACTCCCCTGCTTACAGCTCTGTTTGCTAGCTCCTGTGCCGCTGCCTGACTGGCTCCAACCTTTATAGGACCCCTAGTCAGTGGAGCCCCGCCCCCTAATCAGGGTTCAGCTTCTCTGCCAGCACAAAGCCCCTCCAAGCCTCTACACATACAGATACTACCAATACAAAAACACACACAAATACCTTCTCCTCCAACAGAACTCCCACTCAAACTCCCCTGTTCACAGCTCTGTTTGCTAGCTCCTGTGCCGCTGCCTGACTGGCTGCTACCTTTATAGGACCCCTAGTCAGTGAAGCCCCGCCCCCTAATCAGGGCCCAGCTTCTCTCCCAGCACAAAGCCCCTCCAAGCCTCTACACATACAGATAATACCAATACAAAAACACACACAAATACTTTCTCCTCCAACAGAACTCCCACTCAAACTCCCCTGTTCACAGCTCTGTTTGCTAGCTCCTGTGCCACTGCAGCTGTCTGTGCCGCTGCCTGACTGGCTGCTAGCTTTATAGGACCCCTAGTCAGTGAAGCCCCGCCCCTAATCAGGGCTCAGCTTCTCTCACAGCACCTAGCCCCTCCAAGCCTCTACACATACAGATAATACCAATACAAAAACACACACAAATACCTTCTCCTCCAACAGAACTCCCACTCAAACGCCCCTGTTCACAGCTCTGTTTGCTAGCTCCTGTGCCACTGCAGCTGTCTGTTCCGCTGCCTGACTGGCTGCTACCTTTATAGGACCCCTAGTCAGTGAAGCCCCGCCCCCTAATCAGGGCTCAGCTTCTCTCCCAGCACAAAGCCCCTCCAAGCCTCTACACACACAGATACTACCAATACAAAACCAAACACACACAAATACCTTCTCGTCCAACAGAACTCCCACTCAAACTCCCCTGTTTAGAGCTCTGTTTGCTAGCTCCTGTGCCGCTGCAGCTGTCTGTGCCGCTGCCTGACTGGCTGCTACCTTTATAGGACCCCTAGTCAGTGAAGCCCCGCCCCCTAATCAGGGTTCAGCTTCTCTCCAAGCACAAAGCTCCGCCAAACCCCGACACATACAGATACTACCAATAAAAAACCAAACACACACAAATACCATCTCCTCCAACAACTCCCACTCAAACTCCCCTGTTTACAGCTCTGTTTGCTAGCTCCTGTGCCGCTGCCTGACTGGCAGCTAGCTTTATAGGACCCCTAGTCAGTGAAGCCCCGCCCCCTAATCAGGGCTCAGCTTCTCTCCCAGCACAAAGCCCCTCCAAGCCTCTACACATACAGATACTACCAATACAAAAAACCACACAAATACCTTCTCCTCCAAAAGAACTCCCACTCAAACTCCCCTGTTCACAGCTCTGTTTTCTAGCTCCTGTGCCGCTGCCTGACTGGCTGCTACCTTTATAGGACCCCTAGTCAGTGAAGCCCCGCCCCCTAATCAGGGCTCAGCTTCTCTCCCAGCACAAAGCCCCTCCAAGCCTCTACACATACAGATAATACCAATACAAAAACACACACAAATACGTTCTCCTCCAACAGAACTCCCACTCAAACTCCCCTCTTTACAGCTCTGTTTGCTAGCTCCTGTGCCACTGCAGCTGTCTGTGCCGCTGCCTGACTGGCTGCTCCCTTTCTAGGACCCCTAATCAGTGAAGCCCCGCCCCCTAATCAGGGCCCAGCTTCTCTCCCAGCACAAAGCCCCTCCAAGCCTCTACACATACAGATAATACCAATACAAAAACACACACAAATACGTTCTCCTCCAACAGAACTCCCACTCAAACTCCCCTGTTTACAGGTCTGTTTGCTAGCTCCTGTGCCGCTGCCTGACGGGCTGCTACCTTTATAGGACCCCTAGTCAGTGAAGCCCCGCCCCCTAATCAGGGCTCAGCTTCTCTCGCAGCACCTAGCCCCTCCAAGCCTCTACACATACAGATACTACCAATACAAAAACACACACAAATACCTTCTCCTCCAACAGAACTCCCACTCAAACTCCCCTGTTCACAGCTCTGTTTGCTAGCTCCTGTGCCGCTGCCTGACGGGCTGCTACCTTTATAGGACCCCTAGTCAGTGAAGCCCCGCCCCCGAATCAGGGCTCAGCTTCTCTCGCAGCACCTAGCCACTCCAAGCCTCTACACATACAGATACTACCAATACAAAAACACACACAAATACCTTCTCCTCCAACAGAACTCCCACTCAAACTCCCCTGTTCACAGCTCTGTTTGCTAGCTCCTGTGCCGCTGCCTGACTGGCTGCTACCTTTATAGGACCCCTAGTCAGTGAATCCCCGCCCCCTAATCAGGGCTCAGCTTCTCTCCCAGCACAAAGCCCCTCCAAGCCTCTACATATACAGATACTACCAATACAAAAAAACACACAAATACCTTCTCCTCCAACAGAACTCCCACTCAAACTCCCCTCTTTACAGCTCTGTTTGCTAGCTCCTGTGCCACTGCAGCTGTCTGTGCCGCTGCCTGACTGGCTGCTCCCTTTCTAGGGCCCCTAATCAGTGAAGCCCCGCCCCCTAATCAGGGCCCAGCTTCTCTCCCAGCACAAAGCCCCTCCAAGCCTCTACACATACAGATACTACCAATACAAAACCAAACACACACAAATACCTTCTCCTACAACAGAACTCCCACTCAAACTCCCCTGTTTACAGCTCTGTTTGCTAGCTCCTGTGCCGCTGCAGCTGTCTGTGCCGCTGCCTGACTGGCTGCTAGCTTTATAGGACCCCTAGTCAGTGAAGCCCCGCCCCCTAATCAGGGCTCAGCTTCTCTCCCAGCACAAAGACCCTTCAAACCTCTACACATACAGGAACTACCAATACAAAAACACACACAAATACCTTCTCCTCCAACAGAACTCCCACTCAAACTCCCCTGTTTACAGGTCTGTTTGCTAGCTCCTATGCCGCTGCCTGACGGGCTGCTACCTTTATAGGACCCCTAGTCAGTGAAGCCCCGCCCCCTAATCAGGGCTCAGCTTCTCTCGCAGCACCTCGCCCCTCCAAGGCTCTACACATACAGATACTACCAATACAAAAACACACACAAATACCTTCTCCTCCAACAGAACTCCCACTCAAACTCCCCTGTTCACAGCTCTGTTTGCTAGCTCCTGTGCCGCTGCCTGACTGGCTGCTACCTTTATAGGACCCCTAGTCAGTGAAGCCCCGCCCCTAATCAGGGCTCAGCTTCTCTCACAGCACCTAGCCCCTCCAAGCCTCTACACATACAGATAATACCAATACAGAAACACACACAAATACCTTCTCCTCCAACAGAACTCCCACTCAAACGCCCCTGTTCACAGCTCTGTTTGCTAGCTCCTGTGCCACTGCAGCTGTCTGTTCCGCTGCCTGACTGGCTGCTACCTTTATAGGACCCCTAGTCAGTGGAGCCCCGCCCCCTAATCAGGGTTCAGCTTCTCTGCCAGCACAAAGCCCCTCCAAGCCTCTACACATACAGATACTACCAATACAAAACCAAACACACACAAATACCTTCTCCTACAACAGAACTCCCACTCAAACTCCCCTGTTTAGAGCTCTGTTTGCTTGCTCCTGTGCCGCTGCAGCTGTCTGTGCCGCTGCCTGACTGGCTGCTAGCTTTATAGGACCCCTAGTCAGTGAAGCCCCGCCCCCTAATCAGGGCTCAGCTTCTCTCCCAGCACAAAGCCCCTTCAAACCTCTACACATACAGGAACTACCAATACAAAAACACACACAAATACCTTCTCCTCCAACAGAACTCCCACTCAAACTCCCCTGTTTACAGCTCTGTTTGCTAGCTCCTGTGCCGCTGCAGCTGTCTGTGCCGCTGCCTGACTGGCTGCTAGCTTTATAGGACCCCTAGTCAGTGAAGCCCCGCCCCCTAATCAGGGCTCAGCTTCTCTCCCAGCACAAAGACCCTTCAAACCTCTACACATACAGGAACTACCAATACAAAAACACACACAAATACCTTCTCCTCCAACAGAACTCCCACTCAAACTCCCCTGTTTACAGGTCTGTTTGCTAGCTCCTATGCCGCTGCCTGACGGGCAGCTAGCTTTATAGGACCCCTAGTCAGTGAAGCCCCGCCCCCTAATCAGGGCTCAGCTTCTCTCCCAGCACAAAGCCCCTCCAAGGCTCTACACATACAGATACTACCAATACAAAAACACACACAAATACCTTCTCCTCCAACAGAACTCCCACTCAAACTCCCCTGCTTACAGCTCTGTTTGCTAGCTCCTGTGCCGCTGCCTGACTGGCTCCAACCTTTATAGGACCCCTAGTCAGTGAAGCCCCGCCCCCTAATCAGGGCTCAGTTTCTCTCACAGCACCTAGCCCCTCCAAGCCTCTACACATACAGATACTACCAATACAAAAACACACACAAATACCTTCTCCTCCAACAGAACTCCCACTCAAACTCCCCTGTTCACAGCTCTGTTTGCTAGCTCCTGTGCCGCTGCCTGACTGGCTGCTACCTTTATAGGACCCCTAGTCAGTGAAGCCCCGCCCCCTAATCAGGGCCCAGCTTCTCTCCCAGCACAAAGCCCCTCCAAGCCTCTACACATACAGATAATACCAATACAAAAACACACACAAATACTTTCTCCTCCAACAGAACTCCCACTCAAACTCCCCTGTTCACAGCTCTGTTTGCTAGCTCCTGTGCCACTGCAGCTGTCTGTGCCGCTGCCTGACTGGCTGCTAGCTTTATAGGACCCCTAGTCAGTGAAGCCCCGCCCCTAATCAGGGCTCAGCTTCTCTCACAGCACCTAGCCCCTCCAAGCCTCTACACATACAGATAATACCAATACAAAAACACACACAAATACCTTCTCCTCCAACAGAACTCCCACTCAAACGCCCCTGTTCACAGCTCTGTTTGCTAGCTCCTGTGCCACTGCAGCTGTCTGTTCCGCTGCCTGACTGGCTGCTACCTTTATAGGACCCCTAGTCAGTGAAGCCCCGCCCCCTAATCAGGGCTCAGCTTCTCTCCCAGCACAAAGCCCCTCCAAGCCTCTACACACACAGATACTACCAATACAAAACCAAACACACACAAATACCTTCTCGTCCAACAGAACTCCCACTCAAACTCCCCTGTTTAGAGCTCTGTTTGCTAGCTCCTGTGCCGCTGCAGCTGTCTGTGCCGCTGCCTGACTGGCTGCTACCTTTATAGGACCCCTAGTCAGTGAAGCCCCGCCCCCTAATCAGGGTTCAGCTTCTCTCCAAGCACAAAGCCCCGCCAAACCCCGACACATACAGATACTACCAATACAAAACCAAACACACACAAATACCTTCACCTCCAACAGAACTCCCACACAAACTCCTCTGTTTACAGCTGTTTGCTAGCTCCTGTGCCGATGCCTGACTGGCTGCTACCTTTATAGGACCCCTAGTCAGGGAAGCACCGCCCCCTAATCAGGGCTCAGCTTCTCTCCCAGCACAAAGCCCCTGCACATACAGATACTGACAATACAAAACCAAACACACACAAATACCTTCTCCTCCAACAGAACTCCCACTCCAACTCCCCTGTTTACAGCTCTGTTTGCGAGCTCCTGTGCCGCTGCAGCTGTCTGAGCCGCTGCCTGACTGGCTGCTACCTTTATAGGACCCCTAGTCAGTCAAGCCCCGCCCCCTAATCAGGGCTCAGCTTCTCTCCCAGCACAAAGCCCCTTCAACCTCTACACATACATATACTACCAATACAAAACCAAACACACACAAATACCATCTCCTCCAACAGAACTCCCACTCAAACTCCCCTGTTTACAGCTCTGTTTGCTAGCTCCTGTGCCACTTCAGCTGTCTGTGCCGCTGCCTGACTGGCTGCTACCTTTATAGGACCCCTAGTCAGTCAGCCCCGCCCCCTATCAGGGCTCAGCTTCTCTCCCAGCACCTAGCCCCTCCAAGCCTCTACACATGCAGATACTACCAATACAAAAACACACACAAATACCTTCTCCTCCAACAGAACTCCCACTCAAACTCCCCTGTTTACAGCTCTGTTTGCTAGCTCCTGTGCCGCTGCCTGACTGGCTGCTCCCTTTATAGGACCCCTAGTCAGTGAAGCCCCGCCCCCTAATCAGGGCCCAGCTACTCTCCCAGCACAAAGCCCCTGCACATACAGATACTGACAATACAAAACCAAACACACACAAATACCTTCTCCTCCAACAGAACTCCCACTCCAACTCCCCTGTTTACAGCTCTGTTTGCGAGCTCCTGTGCCGCTGCAGCTGTCTGTTCCTCTGCCTGACTGGCTGCTACCTTTATAGGACCCCTAGTGAGTGAAGCCCCGCCCCCTAATCAGGGCCCAGCTTCACTCCCAGCACAAAACCCCGCCAAACCAATACACATACAGATACTACCAATACAAAAACACACACAAATACCTTCTCCTCCAACAGAACTCCCACTCAAACTCCCCTGCTTAGAGCTCTGTTTGCTAGCTCCTGTGCCGCTGTCTGACTGGCTGCTACCTTTATAAGACCCCTAGTCAGTGAAGCCCCGCCCCCTAATCAGGGCTCAGCTTCTCTCCCAGCAGAAAGCCCCTACACATACATATACTACCAATACAAAACCAAACACACACAAATACCTTCTCCTCCAACAGAACTCCCACTCAAACTCCCCTGTTTACAGCTCTGTTTGCTAGCTCCTGTGCCTCTGCAGCTGTCTGTTCCTCTGCCTGACTGGCTGCTACCTTTATAGGAAACCTAGTCAGTGAAGCCCCGCCCCCTAATCAGGGCTCAGCTTCTCTCCAAGCACAAAGCCCCGCCAAACCAATACACATACAGATACTACCAATACAAAACCAAACACACACAAATACCATCTCCTCCAAAAAAACTCCCACTCAAACTCCCCTGTTTACAGCTCTGTTTGCTAGCTCCTGTGCCGCTGCCTCACTGGCTGCTACATTTATAGGACCCCTAGTCAGTGAAGCCCCGCCCCCTAATCAGGGCTCAGCTTCTCTCCCAGCACAAAGCCCCTCCAAGCCTCTACACATACAGATACTACCAATACAAAACCAAACACACACAAATACCTTCTCTTCCAACAGAACTCCCACTCCAACTCCCATGTTAAAAGCTCTGTTTGCTAGCTCCTGTGCCGCTGCAGCTGTCTGCCGCTGCCTGACTGGCTGCTACCTTTATAGGACCCCTAGTCAGTGAAGCCCCGCCCCCTAATCAGGGCTCAGCTTCTCTCCCAGCACAAAGCCCCTCCAAGCCTCTACACATACAGATACTACCAATACAAAAACACACACACACAAATACCTTCTCCTCCAACAGAACTCCCACTCAAACTCCCCTGTTTACAGCTCTGTTTGCTAGCTCCTGTGCCGCTGCCTCACTGGCTGCTACATTTATAGGACCCCTAGTCAGTGAAGCCCCGCCCCCTGATCAGGGCTCAGCTTCTCTCCCAGCACAAAGCCCCTCCAATCCTCTACACATACAGACACTACCAATACAAAACCAAACACACACAAATACCTTCTCCTCCAACAGAACTCCCACACAAACTCCCCTGTTTACAGCTCTGTTTGCTAGCTCCTGTGCCGCTGCCTGACTGGCTGCTACCTTTATAGGACCCCTAGTCAGGGAAGCACCGCCCCCTAATCAGGGCTCAGCTTCTCTCCCAGCACAAAGCCCCTGCACATACAGATACTGACAATACGAAACCAAAGACACACAAATACCTTCTCCTCCAACAGAACTCCCACTCCAACTCCCCTGTTTACAGCTCTGTTTGCTAGCTCCTGTGCCGCTGCCTGACTGGCTGCTACCTTTATAGGACCCCTCGTCAGTGAAGCCCCGCCCCCTAATCAGGGCTCAGCTTCTCTCCAAGCACAAAGCCCCGCCAAACCCCTACACATACAGATACTACCAATACAAAACCAAACACACACAAATACCTTCTCCTCCAACAGAACTCCCACTCAAACTCCCCTGTTCACAGCTCTGTTTGCTAGCTCCTGTGCCGCTGCCTGACTGGCTGCTACCTTTATAGGACCCCTAGTCAGTGAAGCCCCGCCCCCTAATCAGGGCTCAGCTTCTCTCCCAGCACAAAGCCCCTCCAAGCCTCTACATATACAGATACTACCAATACAAAGAAACACACAAATACCTTCTCCTCCAACAGAACTCCCACTCAAACTCCCCTGTTCACAGCTCTTTTTGCTAGCTCCTGTGCCACTGCAGCTGTCTGTGCCGCTGCCTGACTGGCTGCTACCTTCATAGGACCCCTAGTCAGTGAAGCCCCGCCCCTAATCAGGGCTCAGCTTCTCTCACAGCACCTAGCCCCTCCAAGCCTCTACACATACAGATAATAAAAATACAAAAACACACACAAATACCTTCTCCTCCAACAGAACTCCCACTCAAACTCCCCTGTTTACAGGTCTGTTTGCTAGCTCCTGTGCCGCTGCCTGACTGGCTGCTACCTTTATAGGACCCCTAGTCACTGAAGCCCCGCCCCCAAACCAGGGCTCAGCTTCTCTCCCAGCACAAAGCCCCTCCAAGCCTCTACACATACAGATACTACCAATACAAAACCAAACACACACAAATACCTTCTCCCCCAACAGAACTCCCACTCAAACTCCCCTGTTTACAGCTCTGTTTGCTAGCTCCTGTGCCGCTGCAGCTGTCTTTTCCGCTGCCTGACTGGCTGCTACCTTTATAGGACCCCTAGTCAGTGAAGCCCCGCCCCCTAATCAGGGTTCAGCTTCTCTCCCAGCACAAAGCACCTCCAAGCCTCTACATATACAGATACTACCAATACAAAAAACCACACAAATACCTTCTCCTCCAACAGAACTCCCACTCAAACTCCCCTCTTTACAGCTCTGTTTGCTAGCTCCTGTGCCGCTGCCTGACTGGCTGCTACCTTTATAGGACCGCTAGTCAGTGAAGCCCCGCCCCCTAATCAGGGCTCAGCTTCTGTCCCAGCACAAAGCCCGTACACATACAGATACTACCAATACAAAACCGAACACACACAAATACCTTCTCCTCCAACAGAACTCCCACTCAAACTGCCCTGTTTACAGGTCTGTTTGCTAGCTCCTGTGCCGCTGCCTGACTGGCTGGTACCTTTATAGGACCCCTAGTCAGTGAAGCCCCGCCCCCTAATCAGGGCTCAGCTTCTCTCCCAGCACAAAGCCCCTCCAAGCCTCTACATATACAGATACTACCAATACAAAAAAACACACAAATACCTTCTCCTCCAACAGAACTCCCACTCAAACTCCCCTGTTCACAGCTCTTTTTGCTAGCTCCTGTGCCACTGCAGCTGTCTGTGCCGCTGCCTGACTGGCTGCTACCTTCATAGGACCCCTAGTCAGTGAAGCCCCGCCCTCTAATCAGGGCCCAGCTTCTCTCGCAGCACCTAGCCCCTCCAAGGCTCTACATATACAGATACTACCAATACAAAAACACACACAAATACCTTCTCCTCCAACAGAACTCCCACTCAAACTCCCCTGTTTACAGGTCTGTTTGCTAGCTCCTATGCCGCTGCCTGACGGGCTGCTACCTTTATAGGACCCCTAGTCAGTAAAGCCCCGCCCCCTAATCAGGGCTCAGCTTCTCTCGCAGCACCTAGCCCCTCCAAGGCTCTACACATACAGATACTACCAATACAAAAACACACACAAATACCTTCTCCTCCAACAGAACTCCCACTCAAACTCCCCTGTTCACAGCTCTGTTTGCTAGCTCCTGTGCCGCTGCCTGACTGGCTGCTGCCTTTATAGGACCCCTAGTCAGTGAAGCCCCGCCCCCTAATCAGGGCTCAGCTTCTCTCCCAGCACAAAGCCCCTCCAAGCCTCTACACATACAGATACTACCAATACAAAACCAAACACACACAAATACCTTCTCCTCCAACAGAACTCCCACTCAAACTCCCCTGTTTAGAGCTCTGTTTGCTAGCTCCTGTGCCGCTGCAGCTGTCTGTGCCGCTGCCTGACTGGCTGCTAGCTTTATAGGACCCCTAGTCAGTGAAGCCCCGCCCCCTAATCAGGGCTCAGCTTCTCTCCCAGCACAAAGCCCCTTCAAACCTCTACACATACAGGAACTACCAATACAAAAACACACACAAATACCTTCTCCTCCAACAGAACTCCCACTCAAACTCCCCTGTTTACAGCTCTGTTTGCTAGCTCCTGTGCCGCTGCAGCTGTCTGTTCCGCTGCCTGACTGGCTGCTACCTTTATAGGATCCCTAGTCAGTGAAGCCCCGCCCCCTAATCAGGGTTCAGCTTCTCTCCCAGCACAAAGCCCCTCCAAGCCTCTACATATACAGATACTACCAATACAAAAAAACACACAAATACCTTCTCCTCCAACAGAACTCCCACTCAAACTCCGCTGCTTACAGCTCTGTTTGCTAGCTCCTGTGCCGCTGCCTGACTGGCTGCTACCTTTATAGGACCCCTCGTCAGTGAAGCCCCGCCCCCTAATCAGGGTTCAGCTTCTCTCCCAGCACAAAGCCCCTCCAAGCCTCTACATATACAGATACTACCAATACAAAACCAAACACACACAAATACCTTCTCCTCCAACAGAACTCCCACTCAAACTCCCCTGCTTACAGCTCTGTTTGCTAGCTCCTGTGCCGCTGCCTGACTGGCTGCTACCTTTATAGGACCCCTAGTCAGTGAAGCCCCGCCCCCTAATCAGGGTTCAGCTTCTCTCCAAGCACAAAGCTCCGCCAAACCCCGACACATACAGGTACTCCCAATAAAAAACCAAACACACACAAATACCATCTCCTCCAACAACTCCCACTCAAACTCCCCTGTTTACAGCTCTGTTTGCTAGCTCCTGTGCCGCTGCCTGACTGGCTGCTACCTTTATAGGACCCCTAGTCAGTGAAGCCCCGCCCCCTAATCAGGGCTCAGCCTCTCTCGCAGCACCTAGCCCCTCCAAGCCTCTACACATACAGATACTACCAATACAAAAACACACACAAATACCTTCTCCTCCAACAGAACTCCCACTCAAACGCCCCTGTTCACAGCTCTGTTTGCTAGCTCCTGTGCCACTGCAGCTGTCTGTTCCGCTGCCTGACTGGCTGCTACCTTTATAGGACCCCTAGTCAGTGAAGCCCCGCCCCCTAATCAGGGCTCAGCTTCTCTCCCAGCACAAAGCCCCTCCAAGCCTCTACACATACCGATACTACCAATACAAAACCAAACACACACAAATACCTTCTCGTCCAACAGAACTCCCACTCAAACTCCCCTGTTTAGAGCTCTGTTTGCTAGCTCCTGTGCCGCTGCCTGACAGGCAGCTAGCTTTATAGGACCCCTAGTCAGTGGAGCCCCGCCCCCTAATCAGGGCTCAGCTTCTCTCCCAGCACAAAGCCCCTCCAAGCCTCTACACATACAGATAATACCAATACAAAAACACACACAAATACCTTCTCCTCCAACAGAACTCCCACTCAAACGCCCCTGTTCACAGCTCTGTTTGCTAGCTCCTGTGCCACTGCAGCTGTCTGTTCCGCTGCCTGACTGGCTGCTACCTTTATAGGACCCCTAGTCAGTGAAGCCCCGCCCCTTAATCAGGGCTCAGCTTCTCTCCCAGCACAAAGCCCCTCCAAGCCTCTACATATACAGATACTACCAATACAAAAAAACACACAAATACGTTCTCCTCCAACAGAACTCCCACTCAAACGCCCCTGTTCACAGCTCTGTTTGCTAGCTCCTGTGCCACTGCAGCTGTCTGTTCCGCTGCCTGACTGGCTGCTACCTTTATAGGACCCCTAGTCAGTGAAGCCCCGCCCCCTAATCAGGGCTCAGCTTCTCTCCCAACACAAAGCCCCTCCAAGCCTCTACATACACAGATACTACCAATACAAAAAAACACACAAATACCTTCTCCTCCAACAGAACTCCCACTCAAACGCCCCTGTTCACAGCTCTGTTTGCTAGCTCCTGTGCCGCTGCCTGACTGGCTGCTACCTTTATAGGACCCCTAGTCAGTGAAGCCCCGCCCCCTAATCAGGGCTCAGCTTCTCTCGCAGCACCTAGCCACTCCAAGCCTCTACACATACAGATACTACCAATACAAAAACACACACAAATACCTTCTCCTCCAACAGAACTCCCACTCAAACTCCCCTGTTCACAGCTCTGTTTGCTATCTCCTGTGCCGCTGCCTGACTGGCTGCTACCTTTATAGGACCCCTAGTCAGTGAAGCCCCGCCCCCTAATCAGGGCTCAGCTTCTCTCCCAGCACAAAGCCCCTCCAAGCCTCTACATATACAGATACTACCAATACAAAAAAACACACAAATACCTTCTCCTCCAACAGAACTCCCACTCAAACTCCCCTGTTCACAGCTCTGTTTGCTAGCTCCTGTGCCACTGCAGCTGTCTGTGCCGCTGCCTGACTGGCTGCTACCTTTATAGGACCCCTAGTCAGTGAAGCCCCGCCCCTAATCAGGGCTCAGCTTCTCTCACAGCACCTAGCCCCTCCAAGCCTCTACACATACAGATAATACCAATACAAAAACACACACAAATACCTTCTCCTCCAACAGAACTCCCACTCAAACTCCCCTGTTTACAGGTCTGTTTGCTAGCTCCTGTGCCGCTGCCTGACTGGCTGCTACCTTTATAGGACCCCTAGTCACTGAAGCCCCGCCCCCAAACCAGGGCTCAGCTTCTCTCCCAGCACAAAGCCCCTCCAAGCCTCTACACATACAGATACTACCAATACAAAACCAAACACACACAAATACCTTCTCCTCCAACAGAACTCCCACTCAAACTCCCCTGCTTACAGCTCTGTTTGCTAGCTCCTGTGCCGCTGCCTGACTGGCTGCTACCTTTATAGGACCCCTAGTCAGTGAAGCCCCGCCCCCTAATCAGGGTTCAGCTTCTCTGCCAGCACAAAGCCCCTCCAAGCCTCTACACATACAGATACTACCAATACAAAACCAAACACACACAAATACCTTCTCCTCCAACAGAACTCCCACTCAAACTCCCCTGTTTAGAGCTCTGTTTGCTAGCTCCTGTGCCGCTGCAGCTGTCTGTGCCGCTGCCTGACTGGCTGCTACCTTTATAGGACCCCTAGTCAGTGAAGCCCCGCCCCCTAATCAGGGTTCAGCTTCTCTCGCAGCACAAAGCCCCTCCAAGCCTCTACACATACAGATAATACCAATACAAAAACACACACAAATACGTTCTCCTCCAACAGAACTCCCACTCAAACTCCCCTCTTTACAGCTCTGTTTGCTAGCTCCTGTGCCACTGCAGCTGTCTGTGCCGCTGCCTGACTGGCTGCTCCCTTTATAGGACCCCTAGTCAGTGAAGCCCCGCCCCCTAATCAGGGCTCAGCTTCTCTCGGAGCACAAAGCCCCTACACATACAGATGCTACCAATACAAAACCGAACACACACACAAACACCTTCTCCTCCAACAGAACTCCCACTCATACTCCCCTGTTTACAGCTCTGTTTGCTAGCTCCTATGCCGCTGCCTGACTGGCTGCTACCTTTATAGGACCCCTCGTCAGTGAAGCCCCGCCCCCTAATCAGGGCTCAGCTTCGCTCCCAGCACAAAGCCCCTCCAAGCCTCTACACATACAGATACTACCAATACAAAACCAAAAACACACACAAATACCTTCTCCTCCAACAGAACTCCCACTCAACTCCCCTGTTTACAGCTCTGTTTGCTAGCTCCTGTACCGCTGCAGCTGTCTGTGTCGCTGCCTGACTGGCTGCTCCCTTTATAGGACCCCTCGTCAGTGAAGCCCCGCCCCCTAATCAGGGCTCAGCTTCTCTCCCAGCACAAAGCCCCTACACATACAGATACCACCAACACAAAACCAAACACACACAAATACCTTCTCCTCGAACAGAACTCCCACTCAAACTCCCCTGTTTACAGCTCTGTTTGCTAGCTCCTGTACCGCTGCAGCTGTCTGTGCAGCTGCCTGACTGGCTGCTCCCTTTATAGGACCCCTAGTCAGTGAAGCCCCGCCCCCTAATCAGGGCTCAGCTTCTCTCGGAGCACAAAGCCCCTACACATACAGATACCACCAATACAAAACCAAACACACACAAATACCTTCTCCTCCAACAGAACTCCCAATCAAACTCCCCTGTTTACAGCTCTGTTTGCTAGCTCCTGTGCCGCAGCAGCTCTCCGTGCCGCCGCCTGACTGGCTGCTCCCTTTATAGGACCCCTAGTCAGTGAAGCCCCGCCCCCTAATCAGGGCTCAGCTTCTCTCCCAGCACAAAGCCCCTACACATACAGATGCTACCAATACAAAACCAAACACACACACAAATGCCTTCTCCTCCAACAGAACTCCCACTCAGACTCCCCTGTTTACAGCTCTGTTTGCTAGCTCCTGTGCCGCTGCCTGACTGGCTGCTACCTTTATAGGACCCCTAGTCAGTGAAGCCCCGCCCCCTAATCAGGGCTCAGCTTCGCTCCCAGCACAAAGCCCCTCCAAGCCTCTACACATACAGATACTACCAATACAAAACCAAACACACACACAAATACCTTCTCCTCCAACAGAACTCCCACTCAAACTCCCCTGCTTACAGCTCTGTTTGCTAGCTCCTGTGCCGCTGCAGCTGTCTGTGCCGCTGCCTGACTGGCTGCTCCCTTTATAGGACCCCTAGTCAGTGAAGCCCCGCCACCTGATCAGGGCTCAGCTTCTCTCCCAGCACAAAGCCCCTCCAAGCCTCTACATATACAGATACTACCAATACAAAAAAATACATAAATACCTTCTCCTCCAACAGAACTCCCACTCAAACTCCC